>NC_088356.1:45972232-46277232 GCF_036884655.1 Musa acuminata AAA Group
CGACTTTTTTTTTCTACAAAGATACAAGTGTTCCCACTGAAAAAATAAGAATTGGAGAATGTGATGAGTATATATAGAGGTCATTTTGGAAAAATTGAAATAACATGATGAAGAAAGAAAGGGAGTCATCATTGAAAGAGAAGTTGCCATTAATTATTATTTGGGACCTCTTGGAGAGAAAGCCAACTTGTTTGAAGGAATCTAATGCCCCCCAGTTGATTTTGTCAAAACAGTTTTTGGCCATCACTGCCTGGTAGAAAAGTCTTATGGTGATCGATAAGTCACTCTATTACTAGGTCAGGAAAAGTACGCTGGAATAGGAGACTTTTATTTTCATCATGGCTACAACTCCATTAGATGTCTATTCTTTCTGATAAATACCCCAGCGGAATGGAAATGTAGAAGAAACTTCAACCTTTGGAACCTTGCTATGCTTTCTTCCTCATTATTATGACCTCATAAACATAAAGGTCCCAATATGACAAAGGAATACTGCGTCCTTGTACTTACTTTCCAAGTTGGTTTTTTTAATTTTTAGCAGACTTCGCTTGAACATTTTTATATGTTCTCGTTAGATGTCCTAATTTGTGGCTGCTGAGTACCATCACAGCCATATATCATCATCTAAGTTTGTTTCAAATAAAGATTAAAGGCTGCTTCAGTTCAGCTGAATTTACATCGAGGCGATGCTGATGTATTGTCTTGCTTGCAACGATGCACTTTTCGAAACTAAAATAGCCCGTTCGCTTTGATCTCTTGCTGTTGCCGTTCGCCATCTTCCTGTTTCATTTATTTCTTCCTTTTTCTTCTTTTTGATGTGATGGTTGATGTGCAGATACCAAAGCTGATGCATGGAAAGCTTTGTGGACTATCAGCCTGCACAAGGTGTTTGCAGCCATCGCCATGGGCATAGCTCTTCTGAGGATGATGCCAAACCGTCCGCTTCTCTCCTGCGCCGCCTACTCGTTCGCTTTTGCAATCTCCAGCCCCATCGGGGTGGCGATTGGCATCATAATAGATGCAACCACGCAAGGCCGCGTGGCAGACTGGATTTACGCCATCTCCATGGGACTCGCAACTGGGGTCTTCATATACGTATCCATAAACCACCTGCTCGCTAAAGGCTATAAGCCACAGAAACCGGTTGCTGCAGACACGCCTTTTATAAGATGGTTTGCTGTAGTGTTAGGAATTGGGGTGATAGCTGTTGTGATGATATGGGATACATGAGGCGCTACGATAGGAAGAAAAGTAGGAGGAGGATGTCTACTCTCTCTCTCTCTCTCTCTATCTTATCAGTGGTAGGAGAAAGACGGATTCATTACAGTTGCAGAACAGACGATGGACGGACACTAGGATGAAACGTGGATCTCAAGGCTGCAGCCAGTGTGAAAATTGAAGTGTCATTTGTAACTTGGTAGCTATTACTGTCAAGATCTGGATTAGAACGCCTTGTGCTCAACCGAGTCTTGTCGTAGTCTTCTTATATTATGTGGACTTGAACTAGTTTTGTCTGTTTATCTCTGAATCATACGCGAATACTGCTAATGTGCAAAGAACAAATCGATGGCTCTACTGGATTGCAAGTAGCGGCATGTGGAAGGAGGAGATGGGTTGGTTGGTGGCAAAGCTGAAGCAGGAGCAGGCGGCGGTCTCCAAGCTAAAGGGCGTGTAGATTGGCACTGCCTCGGTTCCCTCCCTGCCAACAAGTAAAACACCCAACGATCAGAATACTGTAACTCCCTTCCTCGTCACACAAAATCAATCTGATTCTAGTACCACACGAAAAATAAAGTCACGATTGAAGGGAACTGGGGGGGAAGAAGCAATGGCGGACCACCACCATCACCAAGAAATCTCATGAATGGTATACTACTTTGCAATAAATAAACATCAAGGCAAATGCATCATGCACAATATAAATCCAGCCAAAACAACTAACCTCACAGGCTTTCTTTCACGCCAAGCCCATACTCATCAACCCGCTCATTATCTGGGCCCAAGCATTTTTGAAAATGATAAGCCCATACCATTTGTTTATGGTTTGGCGTGCAATTAAAATGATAAGAAAATGGTTCTATTTTGATGACAGCTTGATCACCTCGGAATCTGTAATGCTTCTATTAGAATGAATACATGTAATGGCTTTTCGAAAGCAAAAAAAGTCTGCCATGGTGAGTCATAAGGTAAGCATCGTAATGGTTCTGATGCTGCAACTTCTGAAAATTCTTGTGCTTCAGATGCATCGACAAAAACGGTAACCTGAGAAAAATATTTTTTTAAAAAAAAGAATAATAAAATTCACGAATATAAAAGAACCAATGGAGCAGCATTGCCCAAAAGTAGCTACTTTGCCATTTCCAGTAGCTGTTCTTGGATGATGGTGTTTGTGCAGTCGTACTAAGGCCATCATAGATGTGTTTCACTGTATCTATATTGACAATATTCTGTTTCCGCTACGGTCAGCTCCACAGGTGCGGACGACCGAGAAAACATAAATACTAACTGATACGCAAAATGCAACATTAAACGTTATATTAGTAGTAAACAGCAGCAGTCTAGTAACCTTGAAGAGTTTTCCAAAGCTCGCAAACTCAGGAGTAGAAAAAAAAAAGTAATTTTTCATATGCATCGAGGGCTGAGGTGGGAGCACTGGGAAGAGTCCCTAAACCAGTAGGCTTTTTACCAGGAGCCTTTTTCTCAGCAAGAGTTTGTGACTTCACATCCTTTGGAACAGAAGATATATCGAAGGGTATGTCTGAAGCTTCCTGATTAAACATCGGCACGCAGAAAAACGACACATGCATTCGCTAAGCAAATGATGATAGTCTTTAGAAGGACGTGGAGTTATTACCTCATCATCAACATCAGGCAGGCAACGTCTCAACAGAACAAATATACGAGGCTGCAGGAAATGGCCAAATTCCAAGAGCAGTTAGTGTTGGATTATCAGTTTAAGAGACATTGCTTTTAGAAAAACAATATACATTCTCGTACCTTTAATGAGTCAACTATCGCACCAAAGTTTGCTAAGGTACTTACGGCGCAAGCTCGGACAGTAGCATTTTCAAGTCTTACCCGATTGTAAATATGACGAATATATTTACTAGGGTCTAAGGTCTTTGGGCCTTCAATTTCCAAGAAAGTGAAGTATCTAGCAGCAATAGTAAAAAAGCTATTGGTTCTCATTCATCTAAACGAACATGAACAAAGACCCCCGTGACTACAGGTGAAGACACAAGCAAGCATCACACGACTATCGAATCAACAATTGCTTTCTTACAGCCAAAACCCCCTTCTTCTCCGAGAAACGTTGCTTAAGAAATTTACAAGTAAAATATGAAACTTACAAACATGGAACTTATAAGTGACGTTAGCAAATTTACATACAGTGAACGGTATTTGAGAGGGAACTTCACTTCAAGCACAAAGATATTATTGTTTCCACAACAACAATCCTGAACTCATCTGCAACATCAGACATAAAGTTGGTAATTTGTTTCATCAAGCGATGTGCACTTGTTTCATTGCCTGTTTCACAAGTAGTGTGGTTATAGCAAGAGTGGCAATGCTCCTGTTCTGGTCTGAGATTAAGCTTTCCATTTCGATGTTACAACTTGTAACTGCCAAAGGATGTGATCGACGACGATGAGATGGTGAAGCCGATGTTCAAACCAGAGGATCTTTATTTATTATTATTCAGCGAAGCACGTGCTTCGCTTACTGACCCAATTACACACATCTAGTACAAACTGATCGCCACACAAGTTTCAAGTTTGAAGCGTCCGTACGTGACTGCTGCATGCATGCACTAGTTCTTCTTGTCATCACCCCCCGCGGCGACCGGCGCGCGCACGCACAGACACACAGAGATAGAGAGCCAGCAGGGAGTGACAACTTTATTTACGGTAGGCAGGCAGGCAGGGAGCCATAGGATCTTCAGAGCTGGTGGCCATTACTGGATGACTTGCAGTTCCATCCAGGTGTCTCGTACCACTCTCCATCCTCAGACAGTACCATTCCTTTGTTCTTCTCCACCCACCATGCCTCCGGTTTCTGCAACTCATCCTTCAAGTAGGCGCTGATGGGGATAAAAAGAGGAATAACCTTTGTACAGGAACAAATACTAGAAGATCAAAATACGCAGCGGAATAAAATGGAAACACAATCAAACAGAACACCAAGATATACGTGGAAAACCCCTTCAATGTGAAGGGTAAAAACCACGGGGCAAACTAGAGATAATCCACTATGAGAATAATGAATATACAAATCTCAATCTCTTGCCCAAAACCCTAGCAACAACCACAAGAGAATAACTGGGATACAAGGATCACGTCACTGCCCACAATATCTAAAACCTCCCCAAGTAATCACAGCAAGAGTCTACTGTAGATTTGATCTAACCTGAGATGAGAACACTGCTAGATGATTGTGAACAGTCTCTCTGCGTTGTCCTTGTCTTCTTCCCTTTCTTTCTCTTCCTTTTCTGCCTTGATCTCCTTCTTCTCTTTGGAATCCCGTGGCCTCCAAAGATCTGCCTCGTTGCTGCCTTTTTATAGCTTTAATCTGTCTCTAAAACGCAGCCACCACACCCCCCTAATCTTAATTAGGGTTAGTTTAAGAGAGGGTGTGGGCTGTGGGCTGATAAAGCCCACATGGGCTGAATATGGGCCATCAGCCCAACAACCTCCCCCTTCAGCCCATAAGGGAGGCTGTCCCATGACTCCTCAATGTGAAGCCATGCCGACCAACTGTCGACATATCTCCTGTCTTTCTTTTGGTAAGGTCTTCGTCAACATGTCTGCTCCGTTGTCATCTGTATGAATTTTCTGAAGCTGCAACTGCTTCTCTTCAAATACATTTCGAATCCAGTGGTATCTGACATCTATATGCTTTGACTTGGAATGAAACATTGGGTTCTTACACAAATGGATGGCACTCTGGCTGTCACAATGCACCACATAATTTTCCTGTTTCAGCCCCAATTCTTGTAAGAATTCTTTCATCCATAACATTTCTTTGCATACCTCTGTAGCAGCAATATATTCTGCTTCTGTGGTGGAGAGAGCAATACACCTTTGTAACCTGGATTGTCATGACACAGCTCCCCCTGCAAAAGTAAGTACATAACCTGAAGTAGACTTCCTCGTATCTATATCTCTGGCCATATCTGCATCTGTGTAACCTGTCAACACAGGTGGTCCACCTCCAAAGCTTAAACAAACCTTAGAGCTCCCTCTGAGATATCTAAAAATCCACTTCACCGCTGCCCAGTGCTCTTTGCCTGGATTTGCAAGAAATCTGCTAGTAACACCCACTGCATATGCGATGTCTGGCCTCGTACATACCATTGCATACATTAAACTTCCAACTGCTGAAGCATAAGGAACCTTTTGCATTTTCTCCTTCTCCTCATCACTTGACGGACTCTGTTCTGAGCACAACTTGAAGTGACCTGCAAGAGGAGAACCAACTGGCTTAGCATTGCTCATACTGAATCTTTCCAATACCTTCTCGATGTATTTCTCCTGTGACAACCAAATCTTCTTGTTTTTCCTGTCACGAGAAATCTGCATGCCTAGTATTTGCTTTGCTGGCCCCATGTCCTTCATTGCAAAAGACTCACTCATTTCCTTCTTCAACCTGTCAATTTTAGACATATCTTTCCCAAGAATAAGCATGTCATCAACATAAAGTAAGAGAATAATAAAATCCTCACCAAACCATTTGATGTACACACAATGATCTGAAGCCGTTCTTTTGTATCCATTTTCTGTCATAAATGAATCAAACTTTCTGTACCACTGTCTTGGAGCTTGCTTTAGCCCATACAAGCTCTTCTTCAACTTGCAGACAAAATTATCTTTACCTTTGACTTTGAAGCCTTCTGGTTGCTCCATATAAATTTCCTCCTCCAAATCACCATGAAGGAAAGCTGTCTTCACATCTAACTGCTCAACCTCCAAGTCCTGGCTAGCAGCAATACCAAGAGCAACACGAATAGAAGACATTTTAACAACAGGAGAAAATATCTCTTCAAAGTCAATACCTTTCTTTTGACCAAAGCCTTTCACAACCAATCTAGCTTTGTACTTTGGTTGAGAACAATATTCTTGAGTCTTCAACCTAAAAACCCACTTGTTCTTCAAGGCCTTCATTCCATTTGGTAGCAGCACCAAATCATAAGTGTGGTTCTTCTGAAGAGCATCCATCTCTTCCTGCATAGCAGCTAACCACTTCTCTTTCTGCTCACTCTCAACTGCTTCCTGGTAACTCTCTGGTTCACCTGCATCAGTAAGCATCACATACTCATCTGTAGAGTATCTTCTGGAAGGTTGACGTTGTCTAGAAGATCTTCTCAACTGAGGTTCTGCGGGAACTTGCTCTCCTACTTCTTATTGCTCAACATGTCCTACAGGTAGATCAATATCAGGTTCTACACCATCTTCCTGCATATCTCCCCCATCACCCTGATATACTGGAGGAGTAACTGGGTCACAATCTGCTAATCCTTCTGCAGAAGTCTTGGCTAGTGCCTTCTTCTTCAAATCCTCAAAGGTTTGATCCTCAAAGAAGATCACATCTCTGCTCCTGAACACCTTCTGCTTTTCTGGATCCCAAAGCCTGTAACCAAACTGATCATGTGAGTAACCAAGAAAAATACATTCTTTAGACTTACCATCCAGCTTGGACCTCTCATTATCTGGAACATGTGCAAATGCACGACAACCAAACACTTTCAAATGCCTGTAGGAAACATCTTTCCCTGACCATACATGCTCTGCAACATCACCATCTAGGGCTGTACATGGTGATAAGTTGATCACATCAACTGCAGTCCTCAAAGCCTCATCCCAAAACCTTTTGGGTAGCTTGGCCTGTGAAAGCATACATCTGATCTTTTCCATGATGGTGCGGTTCATCCTCTCTGCAATTGCATTATGCTGAGGTGTACCAGGAACTGTCATCTCATGTTGGATTCCATGTGACCTGCAATAGTCATTAAACAATCCTGTATACTCACCACCATTATCTGATCTTATGCATTTCAATTTCCTTTCTGTCTCCCTTTCAACCCTGGCATGAAACTCTTTAAAGACATTAATAACCTGATCTTTGGTCTTCAAAGCATAGGCCCAAACTTTCCTAGAAAAATCATCTATAAAAGTGACAAAATAAAGTGCACCACTTATACCAAGAACATCAACAGATCCACCAGGAGTTTTTGTCCTCAAAGGACCACATACATCTGTATAAACACGGTCTAAGGCATGCATTTTTCTAGACAAAGCAGCACTAGCAAATGAAACTCTATGTTGTTTACCAACTAAACAATCAATACAAGGGTTCAGATGTATACCTCTGAGATCTGGTAATACCTCTCTCTTGGAAAGAGTTTGCAGCCCCTTCTCGCTCATGTGTCCCAATCGCCTATGCCACAACTCCATACTGAAGTCTTTCTCTGTAGCATTTAACTGCTCACCATAAGCTTTAGCCTGCAACCTGTACAAAGTATGACATTTCTTTCCATTAGCTATAACAAGAGAACTCTTACTGAGTTTCCATTGCCCTCTGTGAAATCTGCTTTCATAGTCTTCATCATCTAGTCTTCCAACTGAAATTAAATTCAGCCTCAAGTCAACCACATGTCTCACATCCTTAAGTACCAACTTGCAGCCAAGGTTGGTCTTTAAATGGATATCACCCATGCCAATGATGTCTGCTGTGCCATAGTTGCCCATCTTGACAACAGCAAAGTTTCCAGACCTGTATGTAGCAAAAAACTCCCTCCGAGGTGTAGCATGATAAGAAGCACCTGTGTCAATCACCCACTCAAGATCCTGACACACACAAGAAAAAATATCATCAGAAGGAGACAAAATCAAATAATCACCACCCTGCACTGTAGCTGTAGTATTATCCTTTGATTCTGTAGACTCCACTTCTTTTCCCTTTTTCTTGTTCTTCTTAGGTTGCTTACATTGGTTATTGTAATGTCCTTTCTCACCACAGTTATAGCAAACAATATCTTTTCTTGATCTTGACTTGCTCCTACCCATACGTGAACTGCTTCTGAACTTTGACCTTCCTCTGTTCTCTGAGATAAGTGACTGTGAATCATTCTGAGATGTTGCTGAACTCTTTCTTCTCAACTCCTCATTCAACAAACTGCTTGTTACTTGACTCATAGTGACAATACCATCTAGCGCAGAATTACTGAGGGAAACCACCAGTGTCTCCTAACTTTCTGGTAATGAACTGAGAAGTAACAATGCCTGCAACTCATCATCAAGAGACATTTTCATAGAGGATAACTGGTTAGTAATACTCTGCATTTCATTCAAATTCTCAGCAATAGAAGCACCCTCTCTATATTTTAGGTTCACAAGTTTTCTGATCAAAAAAGCTTTGTTGCCAGCTGTTTTTCTCTCATAGAGACTTTCCAATTTTTTCCAAAGAGAATATGCAGAAATTTCAGTAGAAACATGGTGAAAGACACTATCATCAAGCCACTGTTTAATAAACCCAATTGTCTTTCGATCTAACCTCTTCCACTCATCATTTGTCATAGTTGTAGGTTTTGCACTATCCCCCTGCAAAGGTCCATACAAATCTTTGCAATACAAGAGATCTTCCATTCTTGGTTTCCATATCATCTAATTATTTCCATTTAAACTAATCATGCGAGAAATATTACTGGCCTCCATGTTCAAATACAAAAATTAAATCACCAAAACCCCGCTCTGATACCAGTTGATGGGGATAAAAAGAGGAATAACCTTTGTACAGGAACAAATACTAGAAGACCAAAATACGCAGCGGAATAAAATGGAAACACAATCAAACAGAACACCAAGATATACGTGGAAAACCCCTTCAATGTGAAGGGTAAAAACCACGGGGCAAACTAGAGATAATCCACTATGAGAATAATGAATATACAAATCTCAATCTCTTGCCCAAAATCCTAGCAACAATCACAAGAGAATAACTGGGATACAAGGATCACGTCACTGCCCACAATATCTAAAACCTCCCCAAGTAATCACAGCAAGAGTCTACTGTAGATTTGATCTAACCTGAGATGAGAACACTGCTAGATGATTGTGAACAGTCTCTCTGCATTGTCCTTGTCTTCTTCCCTTTCTTTCTCTTCCTTTTCTGCCTTGATCTCCTTCTTCTCTTTGGAATCCCGTGGCCTCCAAAGATCTGCCTCGTTGCTGCCTTTTTATAGCTTTAATCTGCCTCTAAAACGCAGCCACCACACCCCCCTAATCTTAATTAGGGTTAGGTTAAGAGAGAGTGTGGGCTGTGGGCTGATAAAACCCACATGGGCTGAATATGGGCCATCAGCCCAACAGACGCCCCCCTTGTTCACCAGCGCCAGGCTCCTCTTCACCTCCAAGTCGAACTCGCCGCCCATCCAGGGCCACCAGGCCACCGTGTGGAGGACCACTTGCAGGTCGTGGTAATTCACAGGGATTTTCAAGTAGGGCGACATCAGGGCCACTATGTCCAGAACTGAGCCGGTGTCAACGAAGTCGATTGAAAATGGCCAATATGGAACGATGTCCAAAGAATTCCGGACACGTAGAGCTCGAAGGTTGGGCAGCTTCTCAAACCTATCATTGAAGGCCTTGTTCCCAACTTTGGGGTTCTCAAACACCACGGCACATACTGGGAAGTACTCCTCCTCCTTGCCTTCTATCTTGGACAGTCCTTTGTTCACTATATCGAAAGAACTCAAGATGGCGAGGGCGCCTCCCAAGCTGTGGCCAACGCACACTATGCTAAGGCTCTCGTTCTTGTATAGCTCCACTAGCTCGCTTAACTTACTCAGTAACTGCTCCCTTGCACTGGTTGCGTTGCATGGAAATTGCGAATCGCAGTCTTTCAACGTGTAGATGTCGTTCCAGCCTTGCATGACCTTCACATCTTGGTTGTCGGGGTCCAATGGCACGAGACCGGTCGTGATGTCCTCGAGCCACTCCGACAGCCGTCCTGAGCCGCGCCATACGACGTAGATCTCGCGGCGCCTGGTAAGTTTCGTGTACGAGTCCTTGGAGACGGCGATGTAGCCCATCCAATTGGACTCCTTGGTCTGGAATAACGGAATTTGCGACATGGCGTAGAGGTACTCCTTGACGTCGTAGTTGGCCGCGTAGGGGAAGAACACTTGGTCGAGGAGGGTGCTGGGGCGGTAGCGGCACATGCCACGGTACTTGGAGTGGTCGTCGCCGATGAAGGAATCGGCGGTGACCTGACACATGTCACCGCATTGGAGGAGGAAGACGCGAAGGGATTGGTCGAGAGGGTCGAGAAGGCCGGACCAGTGCTCGGATCCGAGGAGCTCAGGCCAGGATCGTGTATCCGCGCCAATCTTTTGCGCCATTGGAAGAGGAGGAGGAGGAGGATAGGAGTGACTGATACTTTGTGTGGAATACGGTGAGGTGGCCAGTGACATATATATACAAGGAGATGGTAGCACGAACATGAAGGCCTATACAGGGATTCCCAGTAATTGAAGCTGCTTGCCGATGAATGCGGAGCTCACCACGTGTTTAATGGAATCAATGCCTCAGGCAACTTGTTTCTTCGTTTTCTTATTCACGGCCCCACAGTATTAATATGTGATTTCGACCGTCGGAAACATTTTGGAAGTCTGTCCTTTAATGTAACCAAATCAATCTATTATTAATCATCCTATTATGCAATATATCATTCCATGTTTATCTCTATCATAATCTTTTATTAATATTATCTCAATAACTCTATACTTAAACAAATCAATATTAACAAAAAAAGTTATACGAAAGACATGAAAAATACTCTTGTTAGAGGGGTGTTTTTTTTTTTGCAATGAGAAAAAAAAGGTGTGATGTGATTTCAACGGCCCCCATAGTATTAATTAAGCACGGTGTGATTTCTTATTCACGGCCCCTAAAGTATTAATTAAGCATGATGTGATTTCGATGTTGGAAACGTTTTGGAAGTCTAACTTTTTTATTTAATCATATAATTGAAAATAAAACAAAAATTACATAGAAGAATTGAAGAATATGTTGTGAAAGGTATTGATTTCATTCATCGAGATAATATATATTTATATAAGTTTTGAGGGAGAGATTTCTCTTAATCATGCACATAAATTACCCAATCAGATCAATCGCTTATATATATGATTGATCCTCCTATGATAGATTGATTGAGAATGTATGTAACATATCATTCCATATTTATCTCTATCATGATCTTCTATTAATATTATCTCAATAACTCTGTACTTAAACAAATCAAAATTAACAAAAGAAGTTATGTGAAAGATTTGAAAAAAGACTCTTGTTATCAGGGTGTTTTTTTTTTAATGAAAAAAGGTACGATCCCCACAATATTATGCATGATGTGATTTTGACGTTAGAAACATTTTGGAAGTCTATATTTTTCATGTAACCATATAAATGAAAATAAAACATAAATTACACAGAAGAATTGAAGAATATGTTGTGAAAAGTATTGATTTCATTCATCAAGATAATATATATTTATATAAGTTTTGATGGAGAGATTTCTCTCATGCACTTAAATAACCTAATCATATCAATCGCTTAAATATATGATTGATCATCCTATTACAGATTGATTGAGGATGTATGTAATGTTTATCTCTATCATAATTTTCTCTCAATATTTTCTCAATAACTCTGTACTTAAACAAATCAACATTAACAAAAGAAGTTATGCGAAGGACATGAAAAATACTCTTGTTAAAAGAGTGTTTTTCTTACAATGAAAAAAAAGAAAGTGTGATGTGATTTCGATGGGCCCCCACAGTATTAATTAAGCATGGTGTGATTTCTTATTCAGGGCCCCCACAGTATTAATTAAGCATGTGATTTTTTATTCACGACCCCCACAATATTAATTAAGCATAATGTGATTTCCATGTTGAAAACGTTTTGGAAGTATGCCTTTTTCATGTAACCATACAATTGAAAATAAAATAAAAATTACACTGAAGAATTGAAGAATATGTTGTGAAAGGTATTAAATTCATTCGTCGAGATAATATATATTTATATAAGTTTTGAGGGAGAGATTTCTCTCAATCATGCACTTAAATTACCTAATCAGATCAATCCCTTAAATATATGATTGATCCTCCTATTATAGATTAATTGAAAATGTATGCAACATATCGTTTATCTTTGTCATGATCTTTTATTAATATTATCTCAATAACTCTATACTTAAATAAATCAATATTAACAAAAGAAGTTACGCAAAAGACCTAAAAAAAGACTCTTGTTAGAAGGGTGTTTTTTTTTTTTACAATGAAAAAAAGGTGTGATGTGATTTCGACGAGCCCCCATAGTATTAATTAAGGATGATGTGATTTCTTATTCACGCCCCGGACAGTATTAATTAAACATGGTGTGATTTCTTATCCAGGGCCCCCATAGTATTAATTAAGCATGTGATTTTTTATTCACGACCCCTACAATATTAATTAAGCATAATGTGATTTCCATGTTGAAAACGTTTTGGAAGTATGCCTTTTTCATGTAACCATACAATTGAAAATAAAATAAAAATTACACTGAAGAATTGAAGAATATGTTGTGAAAGGTATTAAATTCATTCGTCGAGATAATATATATTTATATAAGTTTTGAGGGAGAGATTTCTCTCGCACTTAAATTACCTAATCAGATCAATCCCTTAAATATATGATTGATCCTCCTATTATAGATTAATTGAAAATGTATGCAACATATCGTTTATCTTTGTCATAATCTTTTATCAATATTATCTCAATAACTCTGTACTTAAACAAATCAATATTAACAAAAGAAGTTACGCAAAAGACCTAAAAAAAACTCTTGTTAGAAGGGTGTTTTTTTTTTTTACAATGAAAAAAAGGTGTGATGTGATTTCGATGGGCCCCCACAGTATTAATTAAGGATAATGTGATTTCTTATTCACGCCCCCGACAGTATTAATTAAACATGATGTGATTTCTTATTCAGGGCCCCCACAGTATTAATTAAGCATTATGTGATTTTTTATTCACGACTCCCACAGTATTAATTAAGCATGATGTGATTTCCACATTGAAAACGTTTTGGAAGTATGCCTTTTTCATGTAACCATACAATTGAAAATAAAATAAAAATTACACAGAAGAATTGAAGAATATGTTGTGAAAGGTATTAAATTCATTCATCGAGATAATATATATTTATATAAGTTTTGAGGGAGAGATTTCTCTCAATCATGCACTTAAATTACCTAATCAGATCAATCCCTTAAATATATGATTGATCCTCCTATTATAGATTGATTGAAAATGCATGCAACATATCGTTTATCTTTGTCATGATCTTTTATTAATATTATCTCAATAACTCTATACTTAAATAAAGCAATATTAACAAAAGAAGTTACGTAAAAGACCTAAAAAAAGACTCTTGTTAGAAGGGTGATTTTTTTTTTTACAATGAAAAAAAGGTGTGATGTGATTTCGACGGGCCCCCATAGTATTAATTAAGGATGATGTGATTTCTTATTCACGCCCCCGACAGTATTAATTAAGCATGATATGATTTTGACGTTGGAAACGTTTTGGAAGTCTATCTTTTTCATGTAACCATACAATTTAAAATAAAACACAAATTACACAGAAGAATTGAAGAATATATTGTAAAAGGTATTGATTTCATTTATCGAGATAATATATATTTATATAAATTTTGAGGGAGAGATTTCTCTCAATCATACACTTAAATTACCTGATCAGATCAATCGCTTAAATATATGATTGATCCTCCTATTATAGATTGATTAAGGATGTATGTAACATTTCATTCCATGTTTATCTCTATCATGATCTTCTATCAATATTGTCTCAATAACTCTGTACTTAAACAAATCAACATTAACAAAAGAAGTTACGTGAAAGACAACCTCGATAGTTATCATCTCCGTAAACGTCAATTTGCTTTGGTTAATTATTTATCGCTCATGGTTGCGGTAAGTCTGTCACTCCTGTAAAATATAGATCTGCAGCTGTTGAATCACTTCCTATCGTTTGATTATTTTGTTGAGTTTATTTGGTTCATTACGTTATATGATCACAGACTGATTGCAATCAGTTTCTAGTCTATGTTCTCGCTCGATTATCTAAAGAGGATTTTGGCGTGCTGAGTAGCTGATCTCCGTTATTATGTTATTCTAGGAAATGCTTCTAGACATTTTTATCATGGCCAAACACTTGTTGGTCAATGCTGCTTCCTACGAAAATTCAGTGTCTTTTTTTTAAGTATTTCATAATTGTTGGTGAACAGATATGTCGAGGCTGATGAGTCAGCATAGTCTGGTTCACGTGTCGATGTCGGGAGTCTTCGACCGATGAGCTAGTTGCTAAAGTCGATCACGCTCTCGGGTCGGGGCGTTGGAAGCCGTGCACTGGAGTCTCTCGGTCGGGATGATGATGGTAGCCCGGTGCCCTCCGTTTTCCTACACAGAAGACCCTCGTTGGTTGGTTACCGACGTTGGCCCCTCCGACGATCAAGTAAGTGCTTGGTGGAGGGTGTTTGTGTTTTTGGTCCCCCTTGGCCAGATGTCGGCCAAGGGTTTTTATTACCACTGCATGAGGGTCGGTAGTACACAAGCTTAGCATGCCAGTCGATCCTCGAGGGGCGAATTGATAACTTTGTGCGACGACAGCTTCGTGACGCGCGAGATGGCATCATGCGACTGTCGTAGGCAAGTGTGGCGTGCCAATCGATTCTCGAGGGGCGTCTTCAGAAACACCTCCGTACGGTCTGACTTGACATGTGAGAAGGGTATGCGTCGATAGTGATGTGGCTGATGATATGACTGGGACCTAAAATATACCTTATCAATAATGATTCAAAGCACTAAGATTGTTTGGTCTTGGAAGTTTTCGGTCATATATTGATTGGGTCACAATGGTACTCTGGTCGGTGCTGTTTTCGTTTGTGGATTTTGACCTTGTTACTATGGTGCATACCATGTTGCTGTATCGTGCTTGTTTCAATCTGCTGCCAAGTTTGTCTTCGCCTTCTGTAAATTTCATGTCAAGACTATTGGATTTGGGTCTGACTGTTTGGTGGCATCTATTTCATCATTTCTTCTATTAAATGATTTGCCTTTTATCAACAATTGAGATCAACTTAATTTGGACTTACATCATGTAGATGCTTGTGGCCTTTTCTATATTTCTTTAAATGTACCATGACTTCGGTTTCTGCTTTCCTTCTCCTGTGATTTGAACCACGGAGATCAACTCTAAGTGTCATTCCATGTCAGTTTGCGTGAAAGTTCGGCTAGTACAATACTACAATTGCTTGTAAATGATAAGCTAGTGGCCCATCATCTGTCAACATATTTCAAATTTGATCACTGCACAGTAGAGAAGAAACAATGTGTTTACTTTTTTCATATCTTGTTTTGGGCTAATGTGTCTTTGCATGAATCGGCCATGCTAGTTAGTTAGCAAAAGTCAACTAAAAAATGTGTTGAACTAACTAATTTAGTTAGCAAAAGTCAACTAAAAATGATATGAATCATCGAATCGAATTTACATTTCTCAAATATGGAACCATTGGCAAGGCGCCTTCTAAATGAAATTTGTGCATGTTAATTGATGTAAATAAAGATAAAACATTAAATTTATTTATGGTTCAAAGTAAATACTCGGTTCTAAGGAATTACAAAGTTCACACATATCATATCTTATTGATACGAAAGCAAAAAATAAACAAATAAAATCAAATTCCATATTATATTTTTCATTTACACGTGGATTTTATTAAAGATAGATTCCACATAAAAAAAAAAGTTATTAAATAATGAATTTCCGGGGGAAAAGCCTCTCACGTACCTAACCAATTCGTTTTTTCGGAGTTGGCACTCCATTTGTAATTTGTTAATGTTAAATTGATCTTCAAATGTAACTAGAAAACTAAGTTCTCAAGAAAAAATATTCATGTACATGTGCATTTGTTTTAGGTAGATTCATGTGCAAAGCAAATATGCATATCATTCGTGAATAGTAGTTTAGTCGGTCATTTTCTAGCAAGTAAATTAAGATAAAACAAAAAACAAAAACTACTGGTTCAGATTGTATAACCCCAAGCAAATCTCAGCAATCGTATATCGGACTAGTGCCGCACACAGATATAAAATAGATTTTGAAAAACGATAAAATAAAAAAAAACAAGACAAAACAAAACTGATGCGTGCAGCATGAACAAATGGCATTACCTACAAACAATGTGTAACAAACGCTCGTGTTTAATTTCATATCCAAAGAAAAACCTATGACCCACAGACCAACATATAGAATGTTAAATAGAACAAATATATTGAGAAATTCAGTAGCAAATGTATATAGAATAATTCTGAAAAGAACATAATAAAAATCAAATGGCGTTGCTCCTTGACCATCGCTTCAAGAACGTAATTACCCTAAACAGCAAAACTGGTACGGCAAATTGGAACCATCAATTGAAAACATACAAGTCCACGCATGCGAAAATGACGACCGAAACAATCAACCTTTAATCTAATTTGTGAGAGCTGACAAACTACACCTCAGTGATATGATATGGTGGAGAAAACTGGACCGCTGGATTATTATGGATAGATCGAGTTCTATATACATCTACACTCGAGATGAAGCGATAGAGAGAATCAGAACACCCGGGAAGTAAATCGACTATCTCGCCCCTCCCCACAAAGCACACAAAGAATGAATGGACTGCCATGCGAACGCACTCAACATAAATAGCAAAAGTATTATTTGTCTCAAGATCCTCCAGTTTAGTTCCCGTGTCGCAACAAATACCCCGTTCCGTATCTTACTAATTTCCCCCAACGAAGAACTTGACCTAAGCTATCCATTGACGACCATGTACTTCTCATGTTGTCACTACTCTTCATGTTCTTGGACCAAGATCACCAATCCAAATTCCACGGATTTAGGGCAACACGAATGAGACAGAAATACTATCTCATTCGTGACTGTTTGGCGCCTTGGATAGAACCTTTGCACCGAAACCTAGCGTAGCAACCCATAAAAAAGATCTACCAGAGATAATTAGTACAAGGCAAGAAATGCTGATCCACTTGCGAATCCACCAAGAAATGCGAGTCCCCGACTCACTGCACTGAATTCGTGAAAAGAAGCAGAACTAACGAATTTCCGCTTGGATAGTGGAAAGTGAACTACAAGAATTCCATCACGAATGTGCAAACTGCTATAACAGATCGGTCCATGAGTAGAGACCAAGCCACCCAAGAGAAAAATAATAAAGAGACGAATCCACCAACAAATCGGCAAAAACTCACCGTGATTCTCACCGAAAAGAGAGGAAAAGGAAAATCAGATCCGGAAATCGGAGTAACAACAATACAATGTTATAAAGATCCAAGAAATGAACGGGAAAAGGAGCCAAGAAAGGGAAAACCTAACCAAGTAGCCAGGAACATCTTGGAATTGAAATCTACCTCAGACAAGTCCGCCGAAATCAGATCGACGAGGAAAACAAGCCTTTCCATGGCAAAACCAAAGAACGACAAACCCCGCGAGCCCCGCCCGAAGAGAGAGAGAGAGAGACGAAACGGCCGTGAGTTCGGTACTTAGTGACTTTGGGGGTGAAGACCAACGGCTGGCTGAAGCGGTGCCACTCGAACGGACGTGATGCTTCCACGCGTGGTTATCCGATTGGTTAGACTAGCGGAGGCGGTTACTAGTTGAGTTGGGCTCATGGGCGCGCCGCACCGACTTCCTGCGACTAATTCTTCTCGTACCGGCCTGGCTAGCAGTTAGAAGGTTACGCGCGTGCGGATCGGAGATGCCAGGAAGCATCGGTGCTCGATGGTCTCTCGATGAAGCTAACATTTTTGGAGATTCATTTGTTTTATTTTAGGTGATCAAAATAAATTACTTTGCACATTTGGTTTTCTATCTTGATGCCTAAAAACATTGTCACTGTCAAAGACTACGAATAAACAAAATGACTTGGAGCGCCAACAACGATTATAGTGATATAATTTCTATTTAAAAAACAAAAAAAACGACATTTAGTGACATGGGGACGAACCGGATGCATTGCCCGGCCCTTTTCGGGTCCAAATCCATCGTGTATTGGGCTTGATTTGATTGGGCCTCGCCAACTGGATCATAACCAGATTAGTCCTTTCGGCGTTCTTACACCTGAAGTGCTTTCCCATACCCGGCGCTTCTCCCTGTCATAGAGAATCCTGTCAGCCGTCGCGAGTGCCTTGCAAACTACTTGGTCTCTTCCGCATTTGTTCTCGAGTTTCATCTTTTAGATTTATTTGTTGGAAATCTCGTCTCTCCTTCGATGACAAGCATGTCACATTGGTTGGGTTCTAAACTTTTCGATGGATTTCTCGTTAGTGAATTACATTTCTTCCTCAACGTATATGTTCGCCAGAAGGCGGGGGATAGGCTAATGATGGACCCCGTAGATAGGCTTCTTGTGAGCATGCAAAACCAAGGGAGTTCATCGTGCCCTTGCGGCTGTGAGTGTTCGTCCAAGGAGGAAGAAGCTTTGTTGGTATCTCATATTCCTGTCATTGATTCTGAGTTCCGTTCATGGCGAGGCCTCGTATGGAAGCTGCGTTTTCGTGCGAATCAAGAGAAGTGGAAGCCGGGGAAATTGGTCATTCATTGCAAAGACAACCATGCATCCTACTACGGTGGAAAGCAAGAACAAGATATTTATGAGAACAAAACAGGAAAAACGAAAGGTTGCATGTTCTAAGGAACCCAGAGCCACCCATCTTGGATCATTCCACTTGTGGTCCGAAGTCAAACGATGAATGAGACCTTGCGGGCCTTGATAGGAAGGCCTTTGGCGAACTCAGGAAAGGCGTAGGCAAGAGGCTCATCGGGCTCCGCTATCTCCCAGTCGTAATTGAGGACGAGGTGATGAAGGAAGACAGCGATCTCCATCTTGGCGAGCTCCAACCCTGCGCAGTTGCGCAGGCCTTGCCCAAATGGCATGTAATTGTCGATCCTCGCAGTGCTACTGGAGATTGTCTGAAATCTCAACAACAACCGAGTTAGATCTCTTTTTTGGCTACCGTAAACGTTCCTTTATGGATACTGCTAGTTAGTGCGAAGTTGAAAGGCAGCAGCATACAAGCTCATGTTTCATTTCAATTTCCAAGGAAACCGAGTGATGTTCTTGGGAAACAGAAAGGGATTGCTTGTGTAGAAAGAATCTGGAAACGGACCTGCCACCTCCAAGGATCAAACTTCCGGGGGTTCTCGTAGACGTCAGGATCCAAATGTGCAGCGGCAAATATGGGAATGATGCTCCATCCACGAGGGATGTCATACCCTGAAGAGTCCAGCAAGTTGAGACTTTGGCGGAAGCAAGTGTCATGCACCAAGAGAATCTACTTCTTCGATCAACCTACTTCTATAGACGAGATAGGAAAAGCTACTTAGCTAATTTCTACCTTTGAACTGGACGTTAGTGTTGGCCTTCCTGTGAACGAATTTGATGATGTTGCCAAGCCGCAGCGTCTCGCTTATGACCTTCAACGAGCAATGTGATGGCATCAGAGGACGGTCGACGTGTACAAGCGACAGCAGGAGAAGACATCTATCTATCTATCTATCTATCAAGAAATGGATGCATGGCTGAGGAACTCACGCATTGGGTAAACTCCATGTGCTTGTAATCCTCCCAGGTCAGGGCCGGAGGTCCTCCTCTTTGTTTCTTGGCTCTAACTATCTCAAGGTGCTCTTCCTGAAACAATGGTTCGCTTCCACATTGAGAACTAACACTAGCAGTGGTGTACCATCTACTAACAAGAAGGCCAGCCGGGTACTCGAGACAAGATAAGGCATACCCTGAGCTGCTCGACTGCTTTTGGACAGTCATGGAGGAAATAGAGAACCAACGTGATGGCCGTGGAAGAGGTCTCGTGGCCGCCAAAGAGCAATCCCAGCAAGAGGTCACCGAATTGCTCGGCATCGAGGTTCGATTGCTCCAGAATGAACCCGAGAAGATCCGCTTCACCGATACTGTCTGTTCCCTCTTTCTTCTTATGAATCCTTTCCTCCATCAATCTCTCGATCACCTTCAAGATTGTGGCTCGCGACTACATCGCACCAAAGAGAAAACGTATTATTCAAACCCCACGGAGACTGGAGGACTAGTGGCTCTCCATCTCCATATTTCTAGAGTAAAGACGTGAAGCAGATCTGGGTAACAGAGGAACAGAGAGTGGGTATGTGTGACCTTAACAGCCTTTCTGTAAGCAGTTCCGGGGATGTTGAGAGGAAGTGCGATCACCCCCTTCATGAATGACATGTACAGCTTCCGAAGCCGCTCCGTCTCCTCCTCACCGGGGTTCATGCTCAGTATGTTCTTCACCATAAGGTTGAAGGTAATCTGTATGAATGGCCGCCGCACCAGCAATGAATCACGATCAAAATCGAAAAAGGAATCAGAACAAAAACACATGCACGACGGAAGCGACGGATGGAAATGGTCCAACCACAGGAGTAGTTTTTCGTGTTAACCTTGCAAGCCTCCTCTTTGGCCGGGAAAGGCGTGTTCTCCGGCCAGGACTCGAGGTTCTGCACGACGTACAGCTCGGAGTCGACGAGGAAGTTGGCTCGGAGCCTCGCGATGCCCATGAAGTTGACGGCGAGCGACTTCATGTAGCGGTGCATCTCCCCCGTGAGCACAAGCATCGACGTCTTGCCGAGGATATCCGCCACGCTCTTGGGGAAGCTTGGCACGAACAGCCTGTCGTCATTCATCAGCACGAACCGGTTGAGCTCGGCGTCGGCCGACACGATGGTGGGCGCGCCGAACAGGTTGGACTTGTATATCCTCCCATATCTGGGGATCACACCAGAAAAAAAGAAGCAGAAGCGATAGATCAAATAGGAGTGAGGGCATTAATCAATTACTTTGCACGATCCAACTCGTGGTGATGGTATATCAGGAGAGTAGTACACCGTTGGCTAGATACTACTCGATGATTACTTGTTAATGCGATCTTCCATGTACTCCCCCAGGGAGTTGCAAGGATGTTGCCTCCGAAAAGCGATGGTCTCGCCAAGAAGAGGCCATCCCATGCTCCCAGGTGGGAGGTTGAGGCCCTTGGTCTTCCGGCTCTCGCTGTTCCTTAGGCCAAGGGTGGCGGCCAGGAGGACTAGGAGGGTGGGGAACAGGAAGAAGAGAATGATCACAGGAGCCATGGCTTCTTCTCTCCCTGGCTCTCACTAGTGCCACCCTCCCTATCCGGTCCCTTTGGCAGCGCAGACGGATGTAATGCTGGTGTTATAATCAGCCAAGCGGCGCGGTACTGATCAAGCGGCGGAGTAAAAAAAGAAGAAGAAAATGTAGAACGAATACTGCAGTGTTGAGTGTGCCGAGCTGAACTCTCCCCCCACGTGAAACTGTTCCTCTGACACGCAAACCTACTCGCTACTGCTTTTTGGAGGATGGTAGAGTCGACGGACGCGATTTGCCCGACCGCTCGGATCTGCAGATATCTGATGGAGCGCCAACCCGACTCAGATCCACAGGAAGCGATCCTGCATTAGATCTGGAAAATTTTAAGGTGTCAACATAGTAGTAATTCTGAGTCCCACCATTTCTTCTCTTCGCTGCTGAAGAATTATTTTCTATATATAATAGTAAAACTACATATTAGTAGTGTAAATTTAATGAGCATCACGTGCTGAGTAATTTAAGTCACATGCCGACGACGCTGAGATAATCATCAAATATTAAATAGAAGAAGATATATCAAATGGAGATGGACATGTTGTGTGTCTAAAGAGGATATGATTTCCAAGATCACAACGTTAGGAAAAGTTTCATCGATATGTGTGTCCCTTTAATCTAATCCTCGGAGCGCAAAGCAAGACGCGCTGTCGATTCACTTTTGGATTTTAACGCTTAAAAGAGAAAACAAGAAATTAGTTTATTATATATACATATATGGAAAAAATCATGACTTCGTGGACATATATAACCTTTTTTATCCGAACTAAGTATTAAATGTAGACTTTTATTGCTGTGAAAAATAATGTTGAGATTCTTTTTTTCATATGAACTGATCTTAACTTTTAACTTGCTGGAAATTTGCGGCGATTAGTTGCACCATTTAGCATATAACCAAGCGAACACCCTTTCGATTCACAGAATCTGCATAGGCAGTGCAGTTTTGTTTGAATTTGAGTAGACGATTGATCCCACGACAATTCATTTTTTGCAGTAGTTCTGAACTTTAAAGATTTTTTGTAGTCCCGTAATTGCATAATCGCGATTCTCTCTAATTATTTTAGAACAGTTAACAAAGCGCGACTGCATGTTTGCAATCGATGATGTTCCCTGCCGCCGGCTCGCTTTCCCTGCGGCTGCTGCACCAGAAAACCACGTCTTTCGCAGCTGCATAGCTCAACTCCGATTGATATGAACATTGCATTACAAAAGATAGAAAGATGGTGGGAGAAACTCGTCGAGCTCATCCCTCCACGAACTAACCACACCCCAACTCAACCGTTCCTCTCCCTCACCCGCACCGGCAGTCCCCCCTTCAACCTCAAGATCATGATGTATTCCAGCTGCCTCTCTCTCTCCTTATCTACCACCTCGATCTCGAACTTCTCCATCACGCTCGCCGCCACCGCCTTCATCTGGATGTAGGCCATGTCCTTCCCCAAGCACATCCTCGGCCCCGCGTGGAACACCGGGAACCGAAACGGATTCATCGGTCGGAACTCCACGTCCTTGTGTAGCCACCGCTCCGGCCTGAACTCCCCACAGTCTGCTCCCCATATCGCCTCCATCCGCCCCATCGCGTACGAGCTGTACATCACCGTCCTCCCCTTGGCCACCCGCGTGCCGTCTGGCCATTCGTCGTCCGCCGCGCACTCCCGCACCTGCAAGGGCACCGGCGGGTACAGCCGCAGAGTTTCCGACAGCGCCGCCTGCAGATAGTCCATCTCCCTCAGTTCATCTAGCGTGAACGCTCCCCCCTCCTCTGGGTTCGGGCGCCCCGAGCGGACCCGTCGGATCTCGCCCATGATCCGCTCCTGCACCGCCGGTCGGGTCGAGATGAGCCAGAAGAACCAGGTCAGCGTCGCCGACGTGGTGTCGCGCCCGGCCAAGACGAAGCTGATGACGATGTCTCGGAGGAACTCGTCCGAGTAGTCCGCCTCCGCGATGAACCGGGACAGGAGGTCGTCGCCCAGAGCCGCCGCGCCGGCCTCCTTCCTCGATCGGACCACCCGCATGGCGAACCGATGGACGGCGGCGATGTTCTTCTTGAGGATTCCCTCCGAGCCGATGCCGAGGAGTCGCTTCAGCTTCCAGGACAAGAGGAACGGGTGGCTGTATCGCTCCACCACGAGGTTGATGGCGTCATCGAAGGCGTGGGCGAATTCGCGGACTTCGTCGTCTTCGTCACCGATGAGGCTGGCGGGGTCCACGTCGAAGGCTACCTTGCAGACGTTGTCGAAGGCGAGGCGGTCAAGGAGCTCCTGGAGGTCGAGTACCTCGCGAGCGGCGGCGGCGCGGGAGAGGCGACGGAGGAGGCGGCCGGCGACGGCGAGGCGGACATTGCTGAGGATGAAGGTGCGGATGGTCTTGGTGTTGAACTCGAGGCTGGCGGTCTTCCGTTGAATGCGCCAGTGGTCGCCGTCGGAGTTGAAGATGCCGCGGCCGAGGAAGTCGGCGAGTATGGTGGTGGAGCGGAGACCCTTGGGATAATTGTCGAAGCGGGTCTTGAGGATGTGCTCGACGTTGGAAGGATTGGCGGTGACGATGCCCATGAATGTGGTGACGGTGTGGATGGGGCTGGCGGCCAGGAGCTCCGTGGTCCAGTCCAGGATCCGGTGGCTGTTCCTGAGAAGCTCCGAGAGGGAGGTGCCGGACCCGGACTTGGGTTTCGCCTTGGACTGCTTGGAGGGACAATAGATGCAGTAAAGCATCACAGGAAAGGCGAGAAGAGGGAGGAGGACGGCGAAGAAGAAGAGCTTCATTCTTGGCTACTGCTGGTGCGTGTGTGCGCCGATGCCTGACTGTTTCTTGGACGCCGGAGACAACTTTAAGCCCATATGATCCTGTCCATGTCGGCACATACTGATCCCCGTCGTACAACCAGGTAAAACTATATTCAGGGTGTTTAAATTATATTTAAATTAAAATATTTAAATTGAAAATATTTAAATTGAAAATATTTAAACTGATCTAAACTACGAATCAAAATATTTAAATTAAAATTATATTTAAATTAAAATTATTTTAATAAATTTATCAGGTCCATATAAATCAATCATAGTCATTCTTCAGTGAAACTAAATGTAATGTTACACTATACTCTCTCTCTTCATATAATGCCCAAAATACTTTGCAAATAGAGCAAATTAGATCAGCTTCGATCAATCGACGTGTGACACCCAAATGAAGTGTTACAGCACCAACCAAGAAAGACAGAAATCGAAGACCACGAATCGACCGATCTGTTATTACTGTCTGACGTGACTAACTAAATCGAACCCCTTCACAAGTGTGACACCCAAACGTTATGGTTTCATGACACGTCACAGTCGTATCAATATTAAAAGCATTCTCTGAGGAGTTAATCGAGCAATCTTTTCCGGCGACCGAACCACAGAGTAGATCGGAGAGACGACGGCTTCCACTGATTTTTGGGTGAGATAGCAGATTATGTCGACTCATCCCTGTTATGTGGGCGTGCTTGCTAATCGAGAGGACGGTACAAATATTCGGACATTATGACTCTTTTAGTCAGTCATTAGGACTACGTGGTCACAACATAAGATGCGAAGCTCAATGCCCAATTGCCGTCCAGTGGAAATCACTCGTTAACTTTCAGTGGATATGGCTTTGCACCGACGGCTTCCGGTCGCATGGAAACGTGATCCGATGAAGCGAAGCCCTTTCTTTAGTTACTCGGGATCTTAATCTTAGATGCTTGACGTTATGCACGGGTTAGATTAGTCCAAAGGGCAGTGTGTAGCAGAATCTGAGCAGGGCAATCTTTAGAGGCCCAGTGTTGTGTTCAGAGCCCAAAACGAAATGAGGCCCGGTCGAGCAATCCTTTAAAGCAGGGCATAACTTTTAATTTTTATTTTTTGGGTCACTGTGATAATGTGGGCGTCTGATGTCAATTAAATTACAAAGAGAGCAGCAATAGGGACATGTATGATAGATGTGACGTTCTGGTGGCTCAAGGCATCGCTTGATGCGACATTACAATGCAAGCACTCAAGAAAGTGCAAGCCTGCCTTCTTATAGTACATGATAACCCAGTCCTAGTCGACGTGAGATTTTGCATGGTGATGATATAAAAAGGGATGGATATCCAGCACACGAAAACCAAAATATTGTAGGACGTGCAGTTAGAACCACATTGGCTTTGTGCATCGACAGATCATCAGGACTCATAAAGATGGTGGGTTAAAGGACGTCGATGGACCCGCCCGCTGGCTGTCCCAATAATACACAAGAGGCCACGAGAGACAGAGAGAGAGAGAGGGTCGGACGTCCAGTTAGAAGGAAAAAACAAGCAGTAGGACTCAGAAATAAAGATGGGAGGATGTGAATGCAGTTAAAACCACATTGGTTTTGTGCATCTACCAGTCAGCAGGATTCAGAAAGATGGTGGGCTAAAGGACATCGATGAACCCGTCCGCTGGCTGTCTCGATAATACACGAGAGGTCACGAGAGAGAGAGAGAGAGGGGGGGGGGGTAGGTACCATGAATGGTCGGGATGCAAGATGGCCAAGGCGAGAGACCACGAGGATTCCATTCCTCGGCACAAATCCATGGGTATCAGCCAGCGTCGCAATCCTCTCTCAGCGTCAAGCGGGCCATGCGAGAGGATTCCATTGTCTCCATCTTCATGCGTCGACTGATGCATGGAGTTAAATATATCGGCACCCACATTCGAAATTGAGTTCATTTCAGGTCATTCGTTCGGCACTGTAGAAACAGTCCAATAATAGGAGGCAATAAGATGTAACTACATACATGATAATTAAGCAAATACAAGGTCAACCAAGACATACCATGTGTTCATCATCGATGATCCCATAAAGGTTATATCATTGTGTGTATATGTATGTGCATGCGGTCCATCCATCCATCCACCCACGAGTCGGAAGTAGGTCGAGTAGGCTTTGGAAACCGTGCCACCCGGTTTGGAATTCGATGAATGAATAGTCTTGGTACATAAAACGTGGACGATCGTGGACGTTCATCCTACCTACCCGCGCTTCCTGCACGGTCGAGATTTGGTGATGGCAACCGACAAAAAACACTCAATTACAACCTTCCCCCTCCCCCTACCAACCACCAGCCACTCCCATCGAGACAGAAGGATTCCAGTCCACGTGGCCGGTTGTACCTGATAGCTGCTCGCCGTCGACGAACACATCGGGGCCCATTAAGATAGCATATTCCGGAGCGAAGTCTATGAGTCCGACACATTTGTGACTACTCCCTGTTGCATTGTCGTGCGTATTATCTACCGCGAATGCGCAGATCCAAAGCAAATAATGACAGTAATAAAAAGGTTACCGATTAAATAAAATGCACCGACGGAAGAGAGAATCTTCTTGTCTTGGAGCACGCACATCATCTGCTGCCACGTTCTCGGTTCACGATGCGACGGCTCGCCACTCGGGTCACACGTGACTCCCAGACGTGCTTCGCGTTTCGCACGGTTCCGCCTCCCCAACACGGAAGGAGGACGAGATACCTTGTATCAAATCCTACTTGGAGGACACCTGGAACACCATGTGACGAGCTGGGCCACCGCTGGGGCACGCAGCAGGCACGGACCCACCTCATGCGCACGTCCGTCATGTGCAAGCCTGCAACATCGGTTTCCGCGCACCCGCGCACACACTGCAACGACCGGATGCTGCCGAAAATAAAAATGGGAGGGATGGATCACATGGTTTCGGCAGGGCAGCTCATTGATTGCCATGTCAATACTTAATGTGGGCCGACAAGCAGGCCACCATCCATGTGGCTGGGCTGCTGCTGTGCAAACACAAACACAAAGGATACGAGAATGGATCCTTCCTGTTTACTTCATGTGTGCGCGCGTAAACCAATCTGACCTTTGCTCTCGTTCCTCGTGAGGTTACTCGCTCGCATCTGAACGATCAAAACTATTAGTAAATTTATATTTATTAGATAGAAAACATGAGATGGGTCGACATTTTTGTTGGAGATTCAACACCAACGTCCTTCGGTTACCCTTGAATCGATGTGATTTCTCGCCAGTATATGGGTTTTGTTCGACTGGAGTGGCCATCGGCATCTCCATATGGGCCAACACGCTGCGGCCCAGAACGAATGACCAGCATTGATGATCCGAGCATGCATACTCTTTCGTGATCTGTTCCACTCCCCCCCGGATGGTGCCGATGCTAAACTCATGCTCTTTCTTCGCTGGATACGGTTTGTGTTGCAATTATGTGTTGTTAATTGGCATAAGCATGTATGTCCAAATGGTAATCCGTCGTTGCATCATTGCGCCTAAATTATCCTTCTGAAGGGCTCGCCAAATCCCGTCCGATCGATCGTTCATAATTTTGTTTATGGTATACAATTCACAGAGCTAAAAACAGAGCCACCGATTTTTATCAGGTCACTCCTAAGCGTCGGAAAAAGAAAATGTTTTAATCAGCTTCGACTTCCAACCTGAATATTTTAGATCGCAACAATGTCCGACTACATTAATTAATTGGGTTCGTTTTTGGTAACTGACTACTTGTTCTCTTTTTGGGAAAGTAATAATAATAATAATAATAATAATAATAATAATAATTTAGTATTAAGAGTAAAAACAAGCGAATATGATCATCTGCACACTATAGAAGGCATAACATGAAATAGGATAATCCGCGCGTTGTTCACGCGGTAAAAAAAGAAAAATAAATAAATAAAGTTGGTGCGAGTGGAAATGTGTTCTCATCACCTTTTACGTGGTATAAAAAAAACGGAGGACGTTATATCCTGCATCGACCGAGGCGGCCGTCTGCGGCATAGAGGAGGGGAGAAGGGAGAGAGAGAGAGAGAGAGAAGAGGGAAGAGAGAATGGCACTCGAGCTCCTCCTCCTGATCTCCACGGCCGTAATAGCCGTCATAATCTTCTTCGCCTTTAGGAGCAACGGGAATGGAGACGGCAAGGCGTACAAACTGCCACCGGGCAAGATGGGTCTGCCTCTCATCGGCCAGACTATTGCTTTCATGCAGCCTCACTCCTCCGCCTCCTTGGGAGACTTCGTGGACCGAAGCATGGACAAGTTTGTTACGTGATTCTACAGATTCGATACAAGCCATGGCCACCATACTCGGTTATTTATGGATTGCCACTTTGGTATTCTT
This sequence comes from Musa acuminata AAA Group, assembly GCF_036884655.1. Taxonomy (NCBI): domain Eukaryota; kingdom Viridiplantae; phylum Streptophyta; class Magnoliopsida; order Zingiberales; family Musaceae; genus Musa; species Musa acuminata. The sequence continues at coordinate 46,000,694 of NC_088356.1, forward strand.
GGTTGCAGGTACGGGAAGATCTTTAGGATGAACTTGCTGGGGAAGCCGACGATCGTGTCGACCGACCCGGACTTCAATCGGCTCATCCTGCAGAGCGAGGGGAAGATGTTCGAGAACAGCTGCCCCACCAGCATTGCCGAGATCATGGGAAGGTGGTCGATGCTGGCGCTGGTGGGGGACATCCACCGGGAGTTGAGATCCATCGCCGTCAACTTCATGAGCAACGTGAAGCTCCGGACATACTTCCTGGGAGACATCGAGCGTCAGGCCGTGAAGATTCTCGACTCGTGGACGGAGAACGCCACCTTCTCCGCCCAAGAGGCGGCGAAGAAGGTTTGGATCCAGATTTAATTTGTTTAGACAGAGTCGAGCGGGTTTTCGTTTTGGTTCTGGCTGCATTTGACACCGATGCGGGGGCGGCGCCTGCAGTTTGCCTTCGGCCTGATGGTGAAGCATCTGATGAGCATGGACGAGAGCATGCCGGAGACGGAGCAGCTGAGGAGAGAGTATCACACCTTCATGAAGGGAATGGCTTCCATCCCTCTCAACTTACCGGGCACCGCCTACAGAAAAGCCTTGCAGGTCTGCTTACATTTTACTTCTTCGTTTCGCCTCTATGTACATTTTCTACTGGCCTTCCAAGGTTGCCTCTCTCGTCTTGGTGTTTATAGAACCAGACAGTACGGCCGTCCCTATACATGGAGTAGTCGCGGGAGGTTTTTATAGTAGGAAAGAAAAGGGAGGTCGAGCAAGCAAATGCCTGAAGGAGGCATCTTTGTTAAAGCATGCCTCTCTTTGGTGGTCGAGTCATTAGCTGTATGCCTCTCAAACTATGCTTTGGCCATCTGTAGGTCCCCATTTTGCATTCGTGTAGGAGTGAAAACCGGAAAGCTCATGTGTTAGCTTCTGTTGGTAGAACCGTTCTACCGTTCTCTTCCCGCAGCTCATCCCACTCTCCCTTGTTAGGTTCTTTTGATATCAATGACTGGTTTCTTTCTTTAAAAAACAAAAGGTGGCCTTGTCCGAAGCAAGAGAAATTTCATCTCATTTAACAGAGGCTTTTCATATTACATGCACATTTCTTCTTTCTAAATGTAAAACCCAAGCGAGCTGTACATTTTGTCCCTCGATGTCCTCAGCATCCATCGATGCAGGGCCTGTGCTTGTGTGTGGTTTCTGAATCGTGGTTTGACCCTCTCTTTTCTTCTCGATAGTCAAGGGCCATCATCCTCACGATCATGGGGCAGAAGCTGGACGAAAGGATCACTAAGATCCGCGAGAAATGTGAGGGGCTTGAAGAGGATGACCTCCTGGCATCGGTGTCGACGCATCCAACTCTCACCAGAGAACAGATCCTTGACCTGATACTCAGCATGCTCTTCGCCGGCCACGAAACATCCTCCGGTGCCATCTCTCTTGCCATTTATTTCCTGCAGGCCTGTCCTAAAGCGGTTCGACAACTGCGGGTGAGCCCAGCGAGACTCTTCTTCTATAATAGCGTATATGTTTCATCTGTTTTCTGCTCCAGTAACAACGACAAGCTTCTCAGGAGGAGCACGCTGAGATCGCGAGGCTGAAGAAGGAACGAGGGGAGACCGCACTGACCTGGGATGACTACAAGAAGATGGAGTTCACGCATGCTGTAAGTTCTCTTTTGTGCCACTACTCCGAGCCGGTAACAAAGTAACAAAGGGAAAAACACGTCTCCCTCAGGTCATCAATGAGACGCTAAGGCTAGGCAACATCGTCCACTTCCTGCACCGGAAAGCCATCAAAGATGTCCAGTACAAAGGTAAGATCCAAATAATTACTGTGATTGTTATCACAGTAAATGAGACAAAGTTGCGCATGAGGAGCTCATTATGTGTGTCACTTTTCACTTGGCAACGATGCAGGTTACGATATTCCATGTGGGTGGGAAGTGGTTCCTATAATCTCAGCAGCACATCTGGATCCGTCGATCTACGATGAACCACAGTGTTACAACCCATGGAGATGGAAGGTCAGCAATTCGATAGATATATATGCGTATGCACACACAGCAGGAACATAGTTTGTCGTGGCAATGCACCAGATAGCTTGATTTCCAACCAGCGTTCAGGGCTTGTGTATTTGTCTCGCATGCAGGCTATCCTTGCGACCGTGACGAAGAACAGCAACGTGATGTCGTTCAGCGGCGGCCCGCGACTCTGCCCTGGAGCAGAGCTTGCAAAGCTAGAGATGGCCGTCTTCCTCCACCACCTTGTCCTCAAGTACGACTGGGAGCTGGCCGAGCGTGACTTCCCCGTCTCCTTTCCTTTCCTCGGCTTCCCCAAGGGCTTGCCCATTAAGGTTAGGCGCTTCGGTGGTAACCAAGTGGCTTAAGATCATTACGGAGACAGATGCGGATCATAGCATTTGTGAATCGATAACGTTTCCAATTGCTGCGCTGGTAATCGGAAGCATGCGTATCTTAATGGTTCTGCTGTGATAAGCCAAAGACTTGCTCCACCGGAAATCTACAATGTATCCTTTAGTTATGAGCATCTCTATGTTTCTTCGGACCAGCTTCTTTTTGATTTTTGTTTGTGGCATCAAAAACGGGATCGACCACTAAAACACAATCTCCGGAAGGGTTCGCACGTCAGGCTTTGATAAAATATTAATGAGATCAAAGGGTTCGCATTGCAGGTCAGGCTTGCTCCTCATGTGAGTGGGTTGGCATGCAGGGCAGGTCATGGATCTGATACCGTCGTTGAAAGGACCTGACACGAGATACACGCGATAGGGTAGGAGCGCGACACTGGCATCGACGACCGAGTCCGGTGAACCTTTTCGCACGTCCCATCCCCTTCGCTCCGGGCACGTATATAGTTAATTGGATTCATCTTTGCTTGCGTAGTAGGTATCTCTATCTTCCCCGTCGGGTCGGAACCTTCCAAGAAATGTGCACATGATTCGAAAGAAGAAGGAAAAAGAAAGAAGATGATCTCTGGTCCAAGATCAGAGTTTTTTTCTTTTCTGTTTGGATTAATTAGAACTGAAGTGTCGATCAAATATGGCATTCAGCCCAAGATTTTGGTTTCCCAGTGGAAGAGCACATAGAAAGTTTATCATAGCGTCGGACAATTATATGAGAAGTCCAAATGGTGATGTTTCTGCGCGCGGTGTAGACGTCTTTTAGAGGGTTTAGTTGTTCATCCATTAATGCGCCTCTCCCTCTCTCACGCAGCGAATGGAGAATAAAGCTTCGGATTGTGTCGGTTGCTTTAGGTGCTCGAGCGAAGAAAAAGATCGGTGTTCCCATGTCCGTGTGTGTGTGTGTCAAAAGGATGATGCACTCGGAGAGAGCATGCGTTTCGTCTGGAACTCCGCTACGGACGAGATCAGTGTGACCAACCAAGTTGCAAAAGAGGCCCAAGGGGGCATCTTCTCTCTCTCTCTCTCTCTTTCTTTCTTTCTTTCTTCCTTTCTTTTCGTACTTCTCCGCCCCTCTGGTTCTCCGCGCGTACCAAGCTTGGAAGGGGAGAAGATAGCAAGTGCGGTCTAGTCCACCTGCCAACCTTCTCCCCGGAGGCCAAAGAACACACTTGTGACCGTCCCGCAGAAGGCTCTCTCTCTCTCTCTCTCGCTCGCTCGCTCGGAGGTATGGATCTCTTCTGTTTATTTTTATGCCTCGTATGGTTGTTACTGGGTAAAGCTGGAGTCAGTCGGACAAATCTCTCTTCTTTGGGGTTCATCTGAAATGGTGGTTCTTTATTGATTGCTCCGCCGTGTTGATCTCGCTCGCCGTTCGTAATCTTGGTTTTACTGCGGGCTGCACTTTGGGGACAAATCTGGGTTCTTGATTTTGTTTGCACTCGTATGATTTCTAGTTAAAAAGAAAAAAAAAAGACGTTTTTGGTATTCATCTTCGATCGAGATTATACCGTATCGGGAATCAGACGGAGTGATTTAATTTGATTTGGACCAAAGAAGAAAGAACAAAAGAGGGAAACTCAGAACCGTTGCTCATCTGCTTCCATCTGGGGATTTCTGGGTGATTAATTCTCTGTGTTTTCCCTTACCACTTTCGATGCTCATAAATCGGTCATCAATCTCTTCCTAAAAGGAATTCTTGATTTGAACCTTTTTTTTTTTTTACAGTTTACCCATCCTCGACCATAGGATTCAAAATGTCTTTGTCGACCCATCTGATTCCAATGAGTTTGTCTTTCAAGATGAGAGCGAGAGTGCCTCCGGTCAGCCCCTTCTGTGGAATCCTTCTGATCGGTGGACCTCTGATTGACTCGTCCAACATATGGTTGACTTTTTGGAGACTTATGAGACGATGGATGATCTGCTAGCATATCGAATCATATGGTTCGAAGCATGTGAAATGCGCGAAATGCTAGCTAGGTATATGGTTCGAAGCATGTGAAATGCGCGAAATGCTAGCTAGGTCTGCTCGTGGCATGGAAGATGTTGATCTTGATAGAGTTATCAAACAGAGAAAGAGTAGGACAAACTTTAATCTTCCTCCATATTTCTCTCAAGAAGAATTCTTTACAGTTTCAGAAACTCTATATTTTTCATGACCCAAGGGGTTTATATAGTCCCCAAAGATACATTACAATAATTGTATTCAAGATGAATCATTCTCTTTCAAGAACCAATAACCAATTTGACTTATCATTCCATAAAATTTTAATCTATTTTTTCTTCTTGATGTAATGAGTCTCCTTCTCGATGCAATGAATCTGTTTTTGATGAAATGAATCTCTTTATGACACTTGAACAAGTTTAATTTCAACATTCTTCCCCCTTAAACTTGTTTCATCTAATATGTCAAGTTTCTTTCGAAATTGTTGAATATATACCTTTTCTTCAAGAACTCCATTAGGAAATACTGATTTGACATTAATTTGTAAAATTTTCATTTTATTTGAGCTGCTAGAGAGATAAGTAATATTATTGTCTCTAGTCGAGCAATTGGTGCAAATACTTCTTCATAGTCAATCTCATATTGTTGTTTGTATCAGGGTCTGCCGTACCGATCCGACAGGTTTTCGGTACGCGGACCGACTGTTACCGTTCCGAGGTACTGTAGCAGTTTACTGTACCGAGTCCAGGTACTCGGTACACCTTGGTTTGTATTCCTGGGTGTACCGCTCGGTATACCGTACCATACCGGTACCGAGTCCAGGTCGAAATACTGGTACGGTACGATATTGCGAACCTTGGTTTGTATTCCTTTGTAACCAATCGGGTCTTGTATTTCTCCATCTCTCATTTTATATTTTTTTTGTTTTGAAGATCCACTTAATACCGATAGCTTGGTGGTCTTCTGCAAGTGTAGTAAGCTACAATGTATTATTTTTGTTGTAAGATTAAATGTTTAAGAATAAATAGGGGTGGTGAATATATATCAAATGAATTTGAAATTTTTTTGTAGAAATAATAAAATTCTGCATCAATTCATCATGTCATACACACCTCAACAAAATGATGTCTCAGAAAGAAAAAATAGGACTATCCTTAATATGGTCCGATGCATGTTAAAGGAAAGAAAAATTCCTAAAGAATTTTGGGAAGATGCTGTTGCTTGTGCAGTTTATTTGTTTAACAGGTTTCCGACAAAACGAATTGGTAATATTACACCAGAAGAAGCATAGAGCTTCTAAAAACCAAGGGTTGACCATTTGAGAATTTTTGGAAGTGTTGCATTTGCCAAGACACAAGAAGAAAAGAGAACAAAATTGGAAGATAAAAGTCAGAAATATATTTTGCTAGGTTATCCAAAGAATTCCAGTGGTTACAAACTCTACAATCTTGTCACAAATAAAGTTGTGATGTCAAGAGATGTTGAGTTTGATGAACAACAGATTTGGAACTGGAAAAGTGGTGAGCAGCATAAGAAAGCTATAGCTTCAGAAGAAGATGATATAATACAAGCAAGCATCAAAGTGGTTTTGCCGGAATCATCACTTAGATCAGCCAGGTCACATGATCCAAGAAGTCCAATTATAAGAAGGACAAGACCGATTCAGGAGCTATATGATGTGACTCGAATGATTGATACTAACAATAATGAACTTTCTTTATTTTATCTTTTTGCAGGATATGATCCATTAACTTTCGAAGAAGCTTATAGAGATGAAAAATGATGACAAGCTATGAACGAAGAGATTCATGCCATTAACAAAAATAATACATGGGAGCTTACTACACTTCCAGAAGACCACCAAGCTATCGGTGTTAAGTGGATCTTCAAAACAAAAGAAATGCAAAAGGAGAGGTGAAGAAATACAAAGCCCGATTGGTTGCAAAGGGATACAAACAACAATATGAGATTGACTATGAAGAAGTAATTACACCAGTTGCTCGACGAGAGACAATAAGATTACTCATCTCTCTAACTGCTCAAATAAAATAAAAAATTTTACAAATTGATGTCAAATTAGTATTTCTTAATAGAGTTCTTGAAGAAGAGGTATATATTCAACAACTTCGAAAGAAACTTGGCATGTTAGATGGAACAAGTTTAAGGGGGGAGAATGTTAGAATTAAACTTGTTCAACTCTCATAAAGAGATTCATTTCATCAAAGAAATGTTCATTGCATCGAGAAGGAGATTCATTACATCAAGAAGAAAAAATAAATTAAAATTCTATGGAAGGATAATTCAAATTGGTTATTGGTTCTTGAAAGAGAATGATTCATCTTGAATATAATTATTGTAATGTATCTTTGGGGACTATATAAACCCCATATGTTGGGTCATTAAAAAATATAGAGTTTCTGAAATTGTAAAGAGTTCTTCTCGAGAGAAATATAGAAGATTAACAGGACTATCCCTTCTTCTTATCAAGATCAACAGGGCACGGTTTCTTCCACCACACCATGAAACCTTTTGGACTCGTCTGGAACTTTTCTTGAGATTAGTGGACTGTCCAATCACCCATAGTAGTTTGCCTAATGTTTGCATGCCTATAGCCCGTTCAAAGGTGTCGTGCTCAAATTATCATTATAATACCAAATGCTCCATCCTGACACCACATCTCAAATATTGTTTGTTGGTTGTGTTTTAGCTTGCTTTGTCTGTTTTGTTCCTGGGTGAAAAATCTAGGTAAAAATATAAATTCTTAAGCCAATCAAAATTATCCAGACTAATTAACTATAATTATCCGGGATTTTTCTTTCTTGCCTCAATATAAATCAAATTACCATAAATAATATATTACTTTATTTGAATATTTATGTAGTATGATTATGGAAATGAACTAAATTGATTTGTTAGGAAATTAGGCGATCAATTAAATAATGTAATAATTTAAAATTAATTAATTTATTTCCTAATAATGATGTGAATTTTAAGAAATAAATATTTTGAATTATATTTTTATGTGAATTATAAAAAAAATAAATATTGTATTTCTATTTTTATGTGTGAAAATAAAATTAAATCATTAATTATCTTTCGAGAACGATATTTTTTTTATATATAAATGGGCTCTCTCTCCCCCGTTGCTTGTCAAAGCTAGCAACAGGAGGATTGATGAGAGGTAGGATCCTCAACTCCTTTTTTTATATTTTTTTTATTTATGTTTTTAAATATTTGATATTAAAATTATTATAATTTTACGATGTATAATAATATTTTAATTTTAAAATTTTTATGATTGGTAAATAATGATCGTTGAATTTTTATGTTAGAATTATTATTTAAGTTCATGATGATGGTGCATGACTTATATTTCAAGCAAAAATCTTAAGTTAGTGAATTATACTTTTAAGATGTGATTTAACTATTAAAATTCTTATTTTTTGATTGAAATAATAGCTGTAATTCTTTTAAATAAATATATGTTTGTTTCAAGAATTAATGTATGAATATTTATGATTTAATTAGTTTTAACTATAGGATCATGAATTTATTAGATTATTTAAGTTATAAAAATGGATTTAGAAGTCTATTTTAATAAATTCATATTGTATTATTAAAAATTCTAATGGTAATTTATTCAAGATTAATTATTATCTTATAATATTTTAAAGTATTTTTTTAAAAATTGAAATCTAATTTAATAAGAGGGATCAAACTCAAGTCTGACTTGAGTCAAGTTGATCGATTAGACCAATCCATGTGATCATGTATAATCTAACTCATATGACCAAACACGACCCAGCCCATGTGGTTAGGCACAACCCAACTCATATGATCAGATTTGATCTAGCTCATGTGATCAAGCATGACCTTGCTCACGAGTCGGTGCAGTCTAGTTCAACGACCAAGCTCGAAGACCAAGTACGACTCAACCCATGACACGTCAACCTAGTCTAATACTTGGGATAGGCATATGTGGCGTCGGTCCAATTTGGATTAGTACTATGTAGCCTAGCTCAATTCCCTCCTCTCTTATTGATTTAAGCTCATTAGTTGATTAAACAATATCAGTTTGGTTAAGATGATTCAAGGTGATTTTGGACCGATTTGATTAGTTCAAACTCATTTGACCACATTAAAACCAATTAGATCCAAATTAGACCACTCTAGAATGATTCTAGACGATTTCAATAAGGATTAGAGGTTGGGCTCAGATAGAATTTAATTTGGTTCAAGTCAATTGGACTATTTCAATTATGGTTCAGGTCGATTGAGGGCTGCTAAGAGATCGATAACTTATGTTCATATGAATTGATGAACTGAAAACTTTATTTGAAGTAGTGATTTGAAATTGATTAGTGATTTTCTATTATCTTGGGATTAACTCGATGATATTAATGTGATTGTTACTTTGTGGTATATGCCAGTGGTTTACATTGGAAGTGCACTCTGTGAAAGGAGCTATGGATCCATCATAATGCAAAGTCACCAATGAACATAATCTAGCATGTCATACACTAAGCATGATCTCTTATGATATTTTTGAATACATGCATGAATCAATGAATGAATATACTCGATCGATATACTATTTGACATACTATTTGTTAAAATAATATGGATTACGTCATGGATACATAATTGAATACCCGATTGACATACTATTTGATATACTATTGCATTCATTCAATTATTTGACATACATAATCGCCTTACCGCAAATCAGGAGTTTGGCATACTATTTTTTTAAAACCAAGGAGTTGCCAGTTTTGCTCTCATCCTCTACCGGATTGCACTTGCACTGGAATGGTGGAAACTCTTTTTCTATTTTACAGTGAGAGCAATAGAGAAAGAAATATCTGTTCTCATCCTCTCCCACCCAGCTTTCTGCTTGAGAAGATCTTATTTATAGTATCAGTTAGCCAATGTGATAGACATGTCACAGGTTGAATCGTTAGGTGCCACAAACCATTGCTTTTGAGTTTAGCTCTCTTTTTTGCGTCTGTATCGTAGCATGAGTTTTCAACTATCTTAACTCTCTATTTTTTGCACCTCTATGATGCATTTGAACCTATTCCGAAGCTGTGGTTTCTATCTTTGTTGTGATACAATTTAGATTGTCTCAGAAACTGGACTTGCTATGTGACTTAGATGTAAACCATCGACACATTTGAACATATTCTGAGGCTATGTTTCCACCCTTATTGTGATACAAATTGTTGTGTGTAATTAGATCATAACCATTGGTAAAAATGCATTATTTATTTACAATTAAGAGGTTTGATGAGTACCTTAGTAGCATGAATGTGCAATTTCTGTTTCGCTATCCTGCTAAAAGCATGTCTCATCAACAGGGAAGGCGGACGCAAACATGTTCGGAAGGAAGCATAACTCTCATGATGACCAGGATCATGCTGCTCTACCACACCAAGAGAAGGTAATTAGACTGAACACATTGTTCTGTATTACACTATGGGAAGTTCTATATCAGGCTCATGAAGTACAATCTCAAGAATACATATATATTTTTCGATTAAATGAGTCAGCTTCGTGGTGGAGTCTCTGAATGTAGGTTGTTTTGGATTGAATATGCTCATCTACCATACTGCATAAGCTTTCAAAAAACTATGTTTTTCTTGATGGTCATATTCGCAATGGTTCATCCGATTGCCATGTGCCACACCTGTTTATCACGAAAATTTCTATCCGACTGATGTAATCTTTCTACATATACAATATACGGGCATTGCAGGACAAATAACAAGAAAACATCATCATTCGTGTTTAATTTTAAACTCTTTTCAGCTTGATCATGCTAATTTGTGAGATTATATGATATATCTTGCATGATAAATTGTGGATATTGTGCAACAAACAGGTGGAAGAGCTGAGAGCTGCTATCGGACCCTTATCCGGACGTAGCTTCATGTTCTGCACCGATGCATGTCTGAGGAGATACTTGGAAGCTTGGAACTGGAACGTTGACAAGTCGAAGAAAATGTTAGAGGAGACACTCGAGTGGCGAGCAACTTACAAGCCAGAGGAAATTCGTTGGGTGAGCTCGATTCAGATGTTTGATTTGACACCGCAGTCGATATATTTACACTGTTTTCCCGATCGTTTCAGCCTGAGGTTGCTACCGAAGGTGAAACCGGCAAGGTCTACAGAGCGGATTTTCATGATCGCGAGGGAAAAAGTGTTCTTGTGCTGAGACCAGGGAGACAGGTTTGCCATTGATGTTTTCATTTTCCTATCCTACAAGGAAACGGAAAAAAAAATCTGAGAATAGAGATACAAGCTACATGCATCTGTTGCAGAACACATGCTCGCACGACAGCCAACTCAGGCATCTGGTGTATCTCCTGGAGAATGCCATCATCAATCTGCCCCAAGGACAAGAGCAGATGGTTTGGCTGATAGACTTCACGGGATGGTCATTGAGGAACTCGGTGCCGATTAAGACTGCTCGAGAGACGGCAAACGTTTTGCAGTCTCACTATCCCGAGAGGCTTGCGGCTGCATTCCTATATAATCCCCCAAGAATTTTTGAATCATTTTGGAAGGTCCGTAGCCCTTAATCGATTATGTCTGATGGTGTATCGGTCTGTAGCGTTTTCTGGTTTTTGTGCGCAGATAGTTAAGTATTTCCTGGACCCGAAGACCTGCGAGAAGGTGAAATTTGTGTACCCGAACAAGGAAGAGAGCATGGAAGTGCTGCGCAAAAGCTTCGATTTCCAGATGCTGCCCGAGGATTTTGGAGGAGAGAGCAATGTGCATTATGATCACGAGGAGTTCGCGAGACTGATGGCAAAGGATGATGCCAAGACCGCGGCGATTTGGGGAGAGGATCATGCTGCCGGAGCATCTGAGGTCGCACATTTGGTGTGTGTGTGTGAGAGAGAGAGTCCTTTACTTTAAAACACAATTCCATGCTTCAAACTAACTGATCCATTCCAATTTATGATAGGTAAGCATGAACGAGAACGGCAACTCGAAAAAGGAGCAAGTCAAAACAACAAGATAAGCGATATGATCATCTGGAATTTGACTACGCTAAAAGAACTACGACACCAATACACGGGCTGTATCATCACTTGTATACAGAACAACTTCAACGATGTCTGGATCTGAACATATTCGATTGCAGCAAAAATATACGCACGAGAGTAAGGCTACAAACTTTCAGCCTGATCGGACAGAAAAGACATTCCGTTTATGAGAAACAAAATGGGTCCATTAAAACCTACATAAATAAATAAATAAATAAAGTATTGGTTACATGTTTGATGCAAAGGAAAAGTATATGAACCAAGTTGACATTTCTTTGGACATCCCTTCCCTTGTTGATATTTAATTATTGACAGAGAATGTTGGAGAGGTTAAAAAACATTACTGAAAGAATCAAGGTTTTATGCCAAACTATATGCATGCTCCGAATTATGTGAACAAACCAATGGAATACATCATATGAAACAGTCAAAAACTTTCCATGCAAGAAACTTCCATAGACAAGTTGGAAACACGGGGAATGCAGGCAACAAAAACAAAAAACAAGTGTGGTATTCTAGATTTCGTTGTAGCTCAAAGCGTTACCAGTTACTAGGACTCAATTCGACAATATCAAAATTGGCCTGAGCCATTGCCAGAGTTTTTCCAAAGTAGGAGGGATGGATGAAGAGCAAGGACGGACACGATGTATCTTAAATAATGAAGAGAAAACAAAAACTCCAAGAAATCAAGAGGAGTTCCAAGGTGATCAAGAACAGATTGGAAAACACTATAGACTAGATCAAAAGAAGGCAATAACAGTATGGGCATTATAATGACAAATAAAGGGATAAAAATTAAACCAAAAGAGATTCTAAGGAACCTAAAGGTTTTAGATAAGAGATTCAGGATGCAGCTATTGCAGGCTTGGTGAAAAGAAAATGTACGGAAGGTCAGAACTTTGGAAGATATAAAGCAGATCAAAATTCCAATGAAGAAAAACTAAGAAAGCAGCAAGAAGATTTACAGACCATAATTGATTTCTTTTTACAAAACATAGCTACCAAAGATGGAAAGCAACATATTTGCTAAGCAAGGTAGAATAGAGACTTATGTTATTCAACGCACGAAAGAGATGAAGATCATAATTGGTAAAGTTCTGGAAAAAGAAAGTGGAGAAGGAACAGTAGCTAGGGTTAAATAATTCAATACAGGTAGCTAAGTTTAGGAACTCTGATATTTAAACAGATCAAATCTGACATCTGATTCTTATGGGTTGTTTTATCTCTATTTCCTCATCAGGTATTCTTCAATTATTTAGCATAATGTTGGTAATTTAACTATTTGGTTACCAAAGGCTTGGAAAGTGAGACGTTCCACTTCTAGATTGAAATAGCATGCCAATGACTACTGCAAAAGGCCAATTACAATAGAATATGAAGAATTTTAATTGCCATCGTAGTATAGCACAAAGTAAAATGATCTACATACAAGAATAATAATTATTGTCATAGTTGCAGTTAGGCAAGTACATAAATCAATTAAGCATAAATGCATCACAAAAATAGAACAATTCTAATGAACTCGTTCAGTTGGTCCTACAGTAGAAGTAATGTTATGGTGTCATCCAAAGCATGATCATGGTGGTGGACATCAAAGAGCATAAGATCAAAACACCATCGTCCAAACAGGGAACACATTCCAATAATATAGCTGCAGTACTTGTAACATCAAATTTTCATCTAAAGGGTACACGGCGAGTAATATGATGTACTCTAGAAAGAACAGCTTATGTTAAAAGGCTAATAAACAAGAAATGCTATCTCAATAAATTTCAAAAATAAAAGGGGCGCTTAGGCTAAAAAGTAAGGTATGCCCAATCACTTGCTGCAGTTCAAGACTTGTAAAAGACAAATTATGGTCTTCAAATTAAATGAGAAGCGGTAAGAATCTAAGATCCCACATAGCATAAAACCAGCACACCTCGGTCACAAAGGTAAAGCGCGTCCTATACGAAAAATAGAGAACTACGTTAGGATAAAATTTGCCAGAATATAAAGCACTATTAGAATATCCGAAAACAGAGCAACGATCACTAAGTTTCTGCATGCTGTTAAAAATAGTTTTAAGGAGAGCGATGAAATTGACCTTTAATTTACACTTGACACCTACTATATTGAATAAGATGTCGAAGAATAAAATGGATATAGTGGCCAATTTCATAGAAGTCATGGTTTAAAATTCCTCACATGAAAAATGTTTCTTCCCTTCTGCGTTGCACTCTCCATAGCCATGATCAGATGCGCTTGTTTAAACCTATCATCAGAATTACCACAAGACAAAGTTCCAATTTTGCTATAAAAATCAATCCAACGAGTATTCTTTGGATGCTATAACACTCCGTGAAACCTAAACCTTTTCAGATTTACATTCTTCTTGCAAGAAATACTGGTGGCAAATGCAAATCCCCAATGCATGACAAAATCAAAGATTTCCCCAGTTATTTGATGACCAATCAAAGATAAAGTCTTTCGTGAATGTTACCTTGGGAGAGCCAACTCCAACATGAGGAATCGACCGCAATGAAAGATCTGAGGCGAGCGGCGGCGATGGCGCTGTGAAGCGGCATCAGCGAATCGACGCTCCCCAATGCCGGTGCGATCGACCTAACATAGGTCGTGCCGAAATTAGTCGAGAGTACGAATCGAAACTAAAAATAAGAAAAAATAACAAGTAGAAGAGTTCGAGGGCAAGAATTTGGAGTTGCAGTAGCCTTCACCTCCGAACGAAAGGGGCGGCCCTTCGGGACGGCGCAGGCTTCGGGAGTATGGATTTGGAGCGGACCGCGACGGACCTCCCGGCGGCCATGGCGGCGGACCTACAGAGCGAGGCCATCACGGATCGATCTTGACGGTCTTCCTCCTGACGGATGTGGGGAATAAAGAAAAGCTCTTAAACCCTAACCGAGTGGGTGAGACAAATCGGTCGAACGAGTCGCGGACTCGCCGCAATGAGCCAAATCAACAATCGGGCTTAGGCGGTGGAAAGAGGGATCGTGGATCCCGCATTCCACGTCAGCTATGGCTCGTCCAATAGGTAAAAGAGAAATAAATATCTGAGATATATTGCCACGAGACGGTGAATTCGACCCTAAAACGTCCCCACCGTTGCCAAAAACATCACCACCGCCGTTCCGTCTCGAAAACCAGGAAACAGAAAACGAAAACAACGTCAGCGTTGCAAGTTCCAACCCGCCCTTTGGCCACCGCTCTCTCGGAACCCTTCTGAGTGCCTCTCTCCGGCGGCCGGCTACAGCCATGATTCGCGCGGTGATCGTGATGAACACCCAGGGCAAGCCCCGCCTCCTCAAGTTTTACGAGTTCCAGGTACCCAATATCTCCTCTGTCTCTCTTATTCGCCCTCGTAATTTGCATTCGGATCCGAATACGAATCCTCTCTTGACTCTGGCTGCTTTTGCTCTTCTGTCGAAGCCCAGCCCCCGGAGAAACAGCAGGAACTCACACGGAGCGTCTTCGCAGGTCAGGGCGCACGTAATTTCAATACATTAGAAAACCCCTCGATTAATCCCCTGTTTTCTCCCCATTTGTTTCACATTTTTCGCTATCGATTTTCTGTTAAATATTCGATCTTTTGCGTCAACCTGTTGCAGTTTTATCTGGAAGACCGGACAACGTCAGCAATTTCGTCGAAGCAGATGCAATCTTCGGCCCAGTAATCTTTTCCTCTTTACTCTTCGTATCTTTTGTTGCAGAAATAACAAAGAAAAAAAAAACAAGAGGAATTCAAAGAGGTCTACACATATGAATGTTTTAGCTTGTTCGCCTTTTATCCGTTTGTGTTACAATAATTGCTCTACTTGCTAACGAGAATTCCTCTCAAACTGGGTTTTGCTGAAGAACATGTTGTTGATTAATAGAGCGAGGAGCCTGCAAAAATTAGGGCTCTGCGCATTAAATATGAATCGTGAACAAAATATACGGTTTCTTATAAATTGAGTAGATACGCAGTCTCTTAATGTTTGCTCGTGAGGAATTTCCTATGTTTTCTGAGGAAATCCTTTCTATAAATCTGGTGATATGCATTATCATGCTTCATCCTTCTTGCAGGGTACCCGGCTGGTATACAAGCACCTCGCTACGCTGTATTTTGTCTTTGTGTTTGACAGTTGTGAGAACGAACTAGCTATGCTTGACCTCATACAAGGTGCAAAACAAGTTTTCAACCTTTTACATGAGATTGTTTTTCTTTATAAAAATTGTTCCTTCTCCACTGGTATGGAATTTCTTTATGTATCATGAGTAGCACTATTAGTATTGGCTGAGCTCATATCTTCCAATCTTTCCCTATGATTCGCAAATATGTCCGAAGGTTTTGTTTCTAATTTAGATGCTGTCATCTGCAGTCCTTGTTGAGACACTGGACAGATGCTTCAAAAATGTCTGTGAGCTTGACATAGTGTTTAACTTCAACAAGGTAATTGTAGTTGTTGTGAAGCTTTCTCAGTATGTCTCTTTTTTTTGCTAGCAATTTTTTGGATTACTTCGACAAGCTAGCCTGACAAAAAAAAAAAGCCAAATATCTGGATGAGTTGAGCATATTCTATCAGCCTGCAACTGAAACGTACTGCACTGCTCTTTCATCTTAAATAAAAGAAGAAGACGGAAAAGCTATGAAAAGTGAGTTTAGGATAATATAATTTTGTTTTGCTAATTATATAGGCATATGGAACAAAAGATTTGAAGTAATTGAACTTCTAGATTTATGGAGAGGATGCTGCAAATAATCAAGAAATTCTACCATGTTTGCTAGAAGGTTCTTATGGAGTGACCAGAACACTTGCAAGATATTCATGTTAGACTTGGCATGACTAGATCATAAATAGAAAGTTTAAACGATTGGCATATTCTATTATAATTTGTTCATTAATGTAAAGTAGAATGGCAATACGGTATGATTTCACACGTTCATGAACTCTTTGGAACAATCTCTTACCTGTCTAACATTACCTCTGTTAGCTACAAGTGAATCTGCCCTCTATTCTTGATGTCCATATCTACTGTGAAACTGATTTAGCAGGGTATCATCTTATTTATCCTTAAGGTCTATACCTACTGTGAAACTGATTTAGCAGTGTATCATCTTATTTATCCTTCAGGTCTATATCTACTGTGAAAGCAGCGTTTCATCCTTTTGTTCAATTTAGAACAGATTTACAACAATCAGATCAATACCACCGTTTTCATGTATGTTGAACTTGGATTTCTTATGTGCAGATGCACACCATCCTAGACGAAATTATATTTGGAGGCCAGGTGCTGGAAACTAGTTCTGAGCGAGTTCTGAAGGCCGTTGAGGAAATCTCAAGGTGCCATCTCTTTTGAACTATTCCAAATAATGTGCAAAAAATGCATGCATGTCCTGTGTAGACATGAAAGTAAATGCACACATAATCCTGTTGATATTTGTATCTCTACTTGTAAACTGTAAAATCTATTTCCCTCTTGCAGGCTAGAGAAGTCTTCAAGTTCAGTCAGCTTTGTGCCAAAGTCTGTATCAGGAAGGTTTGGCCGCTAGCGTCTTGCAAGTTCAAGATATCGTTCCAGGACTAGCGTGTCACCACAATGGAGTTTAATAGCAATACCTGCCACTCATTAACAACTGTAGCATCACATCGTGATTTTGTTTCTTCGACAATTTCCATTTAAGTTCATCAAAGAAAGTGATTTGCGGGCTGATATTGTTTGTTGGTGGAAGTGTGCGTTTTATGGGTAACATTGGACTAAGATTCTCTTCTCTACCATATTAGCTTCATGTAAGCTACTGATTGCGAATCGAGTTTTCTATGGAAGCTTATTCGGTGTTAGTCTTTGTGGGTTATATCATTCTTTTTTCGTTCTGCTTTTATCAGCAAGTTAAGCCGACTTTAAACTGCAGCCTTTGGTATTCATTGTTAATGAGGGTCCAAAATCACAAAGAGCAACCTAAACCCAGTGTCCAAAATCCACCGTCCGGCCACCATCCAAATGGCTGGCTCTCCGATAAGATCACTTGTTGTCGAGTGTTAAAAGAGTGATCGAACAGGTGGAAACAGAAAGCTGGCGATGCGAAACCAAGCAATCCAACATACAATAAATACCCTGAAAAGCCACCGATGAAGGCTAAATTACACCTCCTTGTTTTAAGCTGCCAAATCGATTCAGCATCTTCAGCACCGACTGAAAGCAGTAAGATATGATAGTGACCTCCGGGAGCCTGCTGCCTCGATGTCGAGCTCTTCCATTGGAATACTTGTCGTGTACAAATGCATGAACAGGAGAGGAAGAGAAAGAAATCGACCCGATCACGGATCATCACTCGTCGAACTCACCATCGAGGTCAGATGCCGATAGGCAGGAACTCAAATGGCGAGCCGCCCACCATATGTCGAACCTTCTTCTCGATCCTCCATGTCATGGAAACCAGATGGCTCTGGGAAGATCTCCTTCGACGGTCTCTTCCGAGAGAATGATCGTTCTCCTCCACTTCCCTGAGACCCGGCTGTACCAGATCTTTTCAGCTTCTGGTCCTCCCTTAGTTGCCCTGGCACAGACATGATGCCCGAGGAGCTACGTCGCCAGCTTCCCGTGAAGGCAGCATTCCAAGAGCCCCGTGATGAAGTAGCCCTCAGCCTGGCTGAACCAGAGTTGTCGTCTTCCCTCACCACCTTCACATGGTTTTCCAGTGCCTTCAGGACATAGCTCGCAGGTGGCCGCCTGTTAGGCTTTGGATTCAAGCAAGACTTGGCTATGATTGCCATGGCCCAGACCTCCTCCAAGTGGTCCTCATCCACTACGAGGAACGGGTTGACAATCTTTGTCACGAGTTCCTTCTCATACACATCGATGCAGCGTCATTTGACCCACTGATTCCAAGCTTACCGGTAATTAGCTCGAGCAACACCTTGCCAAGACATTGCAAAGACAATGCACATCATACGTGAAGAAAATAATAGAAGATAATCATAATTATTGAAGAAGTTTTATTGAAAAAGTGAAAAAACTTGATTGTATTTATATGTTCCTCTTCTATTTATAGAGATTATGAGAGAGGATTTTCCTTAATAGATTAAAGGATTTCCTTCAATAGAGTAGAGAGATTTCTCAGGAAATTATGCAAATTCATCAAGCACAAGGAAAATAAGTGATTAGCCGAGAGTTGAACGAAACCATTCAATAAAATATATCGGGGGTCTTCAAAAAGTTTCATATCGGAAACACTTTGTTTTGAGTTCCTACATGTCAAGAAGAGAAGCAGATATTAGAACATGACAAGGTTGAAGCTATATTACAATCAATGAAATTTTCAATGTTATCAGAGAGAATAAAACAAGCAATCTATTAAGGATGTATGAGTCCGGGAAACAAGTGTTATCCTGATCATATGACAATAAATCATGTGATCTAGCCACTTGATTACTTTCTTTTTCTTTCTCTATATGCTGCCTCGAATCTGTTGAGCAACATCAGTTTACTAAGAAACAAACAGTGCAATAGTTCCGAAATAACAACATCAGAGGTCTCATTATCTAATATAGACTTTCCTAATGAGTCAGCGTGTTGTGTTTTACCGTTAATCTTTACGGTTAACATCTTCGTCTTTGTTGAACCGAAGACAAGTCGCAACACTGGATCTGTCGAGACTGGTGTGTTTCATGAGATATAACCAATCCACAATCCGAATATGACAGTGGATATAGATTCAAATTTGATAGCAATTTACAGAATATAAATCGGATGATACGCAAAGGTTACTAAGATCCATGACAGATAGAACAAGATAAGAAAAAGAATAACAAACATGAAATTGACATGATGGAACTTTAGAATTACTCTATTTTAAGGAAATATTATTTTGAGATTAACTAACAAGTAATAAAGACTACTGTGAATTTTGAACTTACTGTGACATCCGCAATAGCTTGGTGATAACACTATGGTGTGCTTCTTCCTGAGGACATACCTCACTCAAACTTCCAAGCCTCGCTTCAAATTTATCATCGAGGAGGATACTGCTCGTTTGGATGTCTCTGCAAATGATAACAGTACATCTGTTAAATAATACTATTACTTGCTAATGGCGAGTTTGACAGTGTCACGATAGCACATACACATCGAGGAAAGTAGCTATCACTAATTAGAAATTTTAACCACAATGCGCACCTGACTCTAACTTTTAACAGTGGTCCTGAATTAATGTAATGGTGCAGAAGTATTAAAAGGCAATCTTACCAAAATATATCCAGTGAAATTGTTGCAAATTGGACCACAAAAACAATTGTGGGGAAAAGAAATCCCAGTTCTGGTTGTTAAAGAAACATGAATTATCATGAAATGTGAATTGCTGGAAATATTATAAACTTGAGGAATTGTTCAAATGTTAAAAAAAGTTATAAAAATGGAGAATCTTGGAGTTGTATGAGGCGTGCTGAATGATAACAATGTGGGAAATTTGGAAACTGCATACAGTCAAGAAGTTCAACAGCATTAGACCTGGTAGATGATGCAAAGAACACTTCAAGCTAGACTTACAATAAAACCAGAAGAAGACCCAAGCACTGGACATTAAATTAGGAAACATAGAACACCTCAAACACTGCAGATTTGCAAATTGAGTAACTAGAGTTCAAGGTATGAACCACCAAGAGGCAAAGAGATTGATTTATCATTAGAAGGACAGGCTATCCATTAAGGAACAAGTATAGCGAGATTATATATGCAAGGCTTAGACTGCCCAAAAAAATGTTGAGAATGGAACTTTGGAAGGTCTCTGAGAAGTATGCAATAACTCTAGTTTTGCCAAACATGGATCATACGAGAGATGATGGATAAAACAATACAATTTGGTTTTCTCCAACAATGTAAGGGCATTACCTATGAACAAGCGGCGGCGAACATTCGTGATGAAGATAGTACAGAGCCTGAGCAATGCCTGTTGCAATCTTCAACCTCTTTATCCAATCCAGCGAGTGCACCCCTCCTCCTGGCTCAGGTTTTCTCTGCAATGCAGTGTAGAGGTCACCATTTGGCACATACTTGTAGACGAGGAATTTCTCCTTCTCTTTTCCCAGGCAGTGGCCCAGAAATGGCACCAATCTCTCATGCAAACCATTGGAGAACAAATCCAATTCTACAACACGAGCATCCTTACTGGCCAGAACATTGATCCTCTTCACAACTATAGGAATACCGTTTTCCAAAGCACCTCGGTAAATACCTCCCGATCGTCCATGCTTGACAAGGTTCATACCGCTGAAGCCTGCGGTAGCCCGAACCAGCTGCTCGTAACCGAAGGCCTTCCCCACAGCAGTCAAATTCACATAAACACCGGGAGCCTGTGTGCCACCTCCGGAAGAGGCTGCAGCTCCACCACTCTCCTGCTGTTCAACTTGCCGAAAACCATGTCTCTTCAAATAACATATCCGTAGAAGAACCAATATGGCAAGCGCCAAAACGCCCCCAAGAGTCCCTGTCAAAATATACTTTTAAGTTCAAATGTTCCTTCTTGGAAGTGTCCGAAGGCAGAGCACTCGGGATCACATTTCCATCATAAGGTAACCCTCTATCCCTATAAAACTTCAAACAGTCGTCTGGGCTCCTCTGGTTCATTGCATTCTTAAGGCAATTCAACCAATAAGATACATCGTTGCCAGTTTTATCTAATGGCCATGCACCTTCCAAGTAATTAATCGATATATTCACCATTACGAAGTTGGTGAACATGCTCCCGAATCGAGTAGAGATGGAACCGTAGTAAAGATTGCTCGAGAGATCGAAGAGAGCACCACTGACATTGCCTTTGACAGCAGCTGGCACGATGTCCGGAAGTACTCCGTTGTGCCTATTACCAGAGACATCAAAGACCCGAAGCTCCGAGAGAGACCACAGTGAATCCGGTAACGCCCCCGATAAGTTGTTGTGACTAAGTACGATGGACTGCAGCAGGGTGAGACCGGCCAAGAGTCTATCGGTTAGAGCTCCCGAGAGTGAGTTGCTCCCCAAGTTCAGATTTTGGAGGCTCCTCAGGTTTCTTAGACTACTCGGGAGTGATCCAGTGAGGGAATTGAAGCTGAGATCGAGAACCGTGAGCCAGGAGAGATCGCCGAGCTGTGACGGGACCGATCCGGAGAGGCTATTGTTTGCCAAGATCAGGGTTTTCAGGTTCCGGAGGCTGCCAAGTGCGAGCGGCACCGGTCCAGAGAGGAAGTTGGACGAGAGGTCGAGGTACAAGAGGCTGGCGAGCGCTCCGAGGGATGTCGGGATCGGCCCGGAGAGCGCGTTGTGCGAGAGGTCCAGGAGCGTGAGGTTATCGAGTTGCCCGAGCGTGGTAGGGATATTTCCAGTGATGGCATTGCCGGCGAGGACAAGCACAGCGAGACTGGCGACGCCACCAAGGGAGTAGGGGATGGAACCCGCGACGGAGGCATCGCGGAGGACGAGGGTGGCGAAAGTCGGGGCGAGGTCAGCACCGAGCCAGTCCGGAATGGAGCCGGGGAGTGCGAAGCCAGTGGCGTTGAAGGACCGGAGCTGGGTGAGGTTCTGCAGCCCGTCGACGGCGAACTGGGGGCTGAGGTGGCCAACCCGGGTTCGACGGAGGCCGGAGATGTCGAATGCGACGACCCGCCCGGCGGCGCTGCACGTGACGCCGGTCCAGGAAGTGCAGGGTCCATAAGTTAGTCAAAATAATCATAGTCAAAATAATCCTTTTCCAACGGGTCTAACTAGCCTTCTTATGTCTAGTGTTAGTCAAAATAATCATAGTTTACGTTAACTATAAGATTCCATAAGTTAACTTTCTTATTAAATAAAATTTTAATTATTTTATTATGAATGACAATTCTAATGATACATATATCCCTAAGGCTTAGTCCATCACCAAATTTTCTCCCGAAAACTATGCTCCAAACAATAAAAATGCATACCACTCGAATGCTAATTTTTTTCTTTAAAAATTTATTTCTAATCTTATTGATATTATTAAGAGTGTCATTAGAAAGTCAATATAAACTCAAACAGTGATTAAAGGCAACAAATAAAACAGAATATATATATATATATATATATATATATATATATATATATATATATATATATATATATATATTGTCATGCCAGCATTCTGCCAGGATTTATGGACTAATAATTATTGTGATCGACTTAGCCCACAGCAGTGTGCCTTTTGCCTCCCCCTGGTGGCACACCACGTGCCAAAGCATGTGTCTGGATTGCTGCGTCGACCGTCGCCGACTCCCAGCGCGAGCACGGCACGCGCCCAGACCACTACAATCTTCCACTCACATCCAATGTGGAAAGTATGTGTATGGATCCGGTCGATCGAGCGTATCCCCACACCGCCACGTTCCGTAGAGCACGCAACCCGAGCGTGGCACACGCCGCCACCGGCCCAGTGTCACGATCCCGGGGTCCATCATCGTCAGAGGGTCACCAACCTCGGTGAAAGACAACAGCCATCCGCCCATGTCCCCTTGTTTTGTGTTTCCGATGGCGCGCACCACCCACGGTTTCTCTCTTCCGGGCTTCCGGCCTTGGGTTCAGGACAAAACAAACGGACCCATCGTTTTCTATACCAAACCTCGCCTATACATAGCAGAGAGCGCAATATTTCTCTTCCAGATTTCCATTCCTCTGCAGTTAAAAAGTTCCCATTCCATGGCTCCCTCGGCGGCGATGCTCTTCCTAAGCTACCACCAGTGGAAACCCAAGCCCTCCCCTCAACCTCTTCCCAGTGCTCCTCCTCCTGCCGCCGCTGATACTTCGTTTCTGGTGAAGTTCTCCAGAAGCCCGGTCTCGCGTCCCTCCTCGCTGCCGGCTGAGCCCGCTGCTCAGGCAGAAGCGAAAGCCTTCCGACGCCAGCACCAAACGACATCCGACCACGGAGGACAAGTTCCAGGAGGCACTTGAGCTCGGCTGTTGGTCCTTGTGAGGGACAATACTCAGCCGTACTGCCATCTTCGTGCAAAATGGAAAGTTCTTGCCAGATCTATGTATCATATGTTGCTCCACGAGGCGTTCCGTGCCCTCTCAAATTATGTGCATCAACGCTCTCCAAAGATGTCGATTAAAGGTGGATTTTGAAGCTGTAGGCCTTTGTGCTCTCAGAATCCTCCAATTCTCTTCTCTCTGGCTTTGATCTGCCATATGGTATCCCAACTTCATACCATTTTTTTTTCTCAAAATGAAATAGAAAATTCTGGCGAAATCAATCCACGAGCAGATGAGGGGTTTTGGCAGGTCACATTGTTTGTCTCTTTCCTTGTTCTTCTCGAAATATTCAAGTTTTTGGAGTCTCCGTGGAGCGATTACAGGAGTGGAAGAATCATATTGGATCGATCTGTGCCAGAACTGAATTATCGGCGTTGCGTTCTTAGATCTCAGAAATAATAAAAGATAATATATTGCCGGAACTGAATTATCTTTACTGGATTCCTAGTTCTCAGAAATAATAAAAGATAACATATTGCCAGATCCGAATCCGAATCCGAATCGTGCCACTGCATCCCGCCTCGCAAAAGCCGAGCCCTCTTCCCCCTATAAATGTTTCTCTTATTCCCAGAGAGAGTCGCATCGATGAAGGAACTGCCCAATTCCACTTTCTTCTTTCTGTCGATCTTTGCCTCTCACTCGTATGTATGTTCGCGTTTTCTCTTGTGTGTCGAATTGTGGTTTCTCGGCGTTGATTTCTCTAGGTTTTAATCTTCTCTCCCCCTGCTTGGAAACAGATCGCAGTTGAGGGCTGCTTGCATGGAGAGCTGGATGAGGTGTACGCCTCGATTCGGCATGTCGAGAAGATTGAGGACATAAAAATCGACCTCCTAATCCGCTGTGGCGACTTCCAGGTCTTGATCATCTTTTTTTCTTATCAGCGTTGCCCTACTCTCTCGATTTTGTGATGGATCAAGGATCTTTGAATTCGGAACAAAATCCTATCATTATCTACTTACACACCTAGCGTGTGAAGAATTCACTTCTTGGAATTGACAAGCCATCAAGTCTGGTGCATCAAACTTGCTAGTTGGATAATGAATTAGTGTCTAATAGCGTTATACATGTCAAATACCTGCATTTTCGAAAAGTTCAAATTTTGCAACAAAAGGAAGGGAGCAAAATTTGAGGTTCTGTCCTAGTAAGACAGCTTCAGGACAACTTGAGGCTTCAGCGATGGAATAAGAGATAGTTTAGAAACAATTTAAGGTTTCTAAATTGATATCTAGCAAAAAAACTGATGTGCAATCAAAGAAAACTTCACTTTCACAATGTTCAATTCTCGGACAATACTAAGATAATCTTCATAGTTTACTCAAACTAACCATCCGAGCCTTGTTTCCTGTTGAATAATGTCTTCTAGACACTTTAGGAATCCTCTTAACAAACCAATCGACCTCTAAAAATTATCCTAAACTATTAGTTTTTGGGCTCAATTCTAAATATTCATATAATGCAATGGATCATCCCTGGTCTGCCATGTAACTGGATGACATTGGCTTGCTTTTGTTGCACTTAATGCCACACTCATGATTTTTTGGTCATAGAATACACCAATGGCATTCTGCTATGTAGAGGATTTGGTGGTTATGACCTTTCCTGCAACTCAACGTCAGACACTTTAATTATTCCCCATAAGGAAATCTATGATGAACATTTCATGCTATATTTGTAGCTATTTTTGCAAGTTGGTCTACTTTGAAATAGATAATAAGAATTTCCTTCTGGGGTTTCTCTTAGTTTCAGTATCTCTTATAGTTTGATGGACAATTTAAGTAGCTTTGAGATGATCTTCATGCAAGAAAGTTATTTTCTTTGATTGTTAGTTCATTTTTCATGTTGATTGGAGGATCCTTAGATGGTTTTTTAACTGTTAAATCTTGGTCCATCACTCCATTGTATATTTCATCTCTGGAAAGCTTTGTTCCACTTTCTTCTCCACATTAGTAAATTGTTTTTTATTTGATGATCCAAAAACTCATACTTCATAGTTTTGTTTATCTTCATCGGGATATTGGAAAATTGCATCACAGCTTGTGTTGATGTCATCTTTGTGGGATGATGGGCTCTGTTTCCGATTTTGTTGCAGCCCTGCTATAACCAAAGGCTACAATACTGGATCAGAACCAAATTCTGATTGACTTAACAGTTTAGCAGTTGTGGTTGAACTGGGACTATGACTAGACTAAGATTGATCCTATTCCTACACCCAAACTACTGTAGGATCCCATCACCTTGTGTAGTCAGTTAAAGGATAGCATTTCTGCACAAGGCTTTGATGTGGATTGCATAGTTTCTATCTACTAAGTAGTTGAAACCAACATTTTGGGGGCCATGAAGAATATATATTTAAACAGTAGGCGGAGCCCGTTCTAGCTCTAGCTGCCCGAAAAGTGGAATTTGTGTTACTTATTATGTTTGAGATAAATATGTATTTTATCAATCTTCTCTAAGCAGTACATTTGTAATGCTAGAGACATTGGCTGTGCTTGTCTTTCCATTGTACTTTTAATTTAAAAATCATTGTGTAACAATTGATAGTTGAACAATTTGAAATATGGATTATTGTTCATTTTCCCACATTATTCTAACATGTGGTAGCAGCTCCTACATAGTTGGGATCTTTTTTAAAAATAATAATAATAGAAATCCTTCAATCATGTCAAGATGCCTGCTTGCATACCCATATGCATATAATATTCTCTTGCTTATAAGCACTTGCATGTGTTTACCTTGATCCAGCTTATATCTTTGACCATTTAATTCTTTGTCGAAGCAGGCAGTCAGGAATGAAAATGATCTTGAGAGCTTGAGTTGCAACCACCAAAATATCGGAGTATGAACTCATTCTGGAAGTATTACTCTGGACAAGAAGTAGCGCCTGTTCTGACTATATATATATTGGTGGGAACCATGACGCATCAAATCATTTATGGGAACTGTGAGTTTCTTATATGATAATTAGCAGCTTTGAAGATAGAGGGGAGATTTCTATATGCATGATTTTGATTAACCTCAGATGTCAATGTGGTTGTAGCTTATAAAAACATGTGGGATATCTAATCCTTGTTTGGGTAATTTTTCAAGATAATTTAGTTTAGGAAGTGAATTTGAGACTTCTATTTGGACTTACATTATCACATCATTTGATGGTTTAAAGACTAACTCATGCTAAAGTCCTCTGACTACAGCATTTGCCTTGTTCTTGTTTTCTGTGTATGCGGATGCATGTATATGTTGGCTTGACTTGATTCCTTTGGTAGGTATTATGGAGGCTGGGCTGGACCTAATATATATTTCTTGGTCTTTTCTGGAGTTATTAAATTTGTCAACATTCGAATTGGTGGGATTTCTGGGATTTATAAACAAGGCCATTATCATCTAGGTGAGTTTATTTTTCAGTCTAGTGTCTGTGATAAATCTATGTTGAGTTATGCTTTTGTTTTGTTATTTTGTGGATTGGTAGAAAAGAACTTATTTCACTTATGTTGTCCATATTATATTACTATATTCAGATTTTTGCCATACTATTTTCCTACATAGTTCATTGTGATTTTATATGCCAAAATAAAAGAGCCTTCTCTGATCACATATGGTCTTGTCTATATATTTTATGCCTTCCTGAATTTATTTTGCTAACCTATATAGTCTCTAAGTTGAACCCAACTAAGATAATTGTTTGATCATACCTTCATTATGCTATCAAATCATAATATTTTCTTTTACCAGGACATTTTGAGAGACCTCCATTTTATGAGAGTGATCTTCGGTCTGTATACCACATACGCGAATATGATGTAATGAAGCTCAAGCACATTAATGAACCAATAGATATTTTCATATCACATGACTGGCCTGTTGTTGTCTATGAATATGGAAATTTAAAGAGGCTTGTTCGGTGTAAATCCCATTTTGAACAAGAGGCACACTAACTTTTCTAATTTCACATCGCTGTGCATATTAGGCTTTTTTAATTTCACATTCTTTTAAAATAAAGAGAGTGAAATAGTTATTATACTTATCATTGGCCCCTGGCCAGTTATATTAGCAGTACTATTTTACATATCTGTCGATAAGGTTATAAAAAAATTTTAAGGAGCCATGATCACCACTAGAAGCTGGATTGGGATTGTTGGACGGGTTAGTTTATTTTACTGGATCAGGTTGGAATTGGCAGATTATATTACCTGATTTGTTTTTGTGATTTAGAGTAGATCAGCTAATTCCGTTGGTTTTCTATTTCTCAGAGTTTTGGAACTAATTAGTGGATCAAACAATTCTTCACTTCATGTTTAAAAAGAGGTAGTCTGGTCAAATTAGAGCCAAAAGTGTTGATTAATCTAGATTACAGTGTATCTTCCTTATCGAAATTAACCTAGGATAATATGAAAAGATATAAAAAGAAATATTTTTTATTTATGAACAATTATGCACAAATTTATTAAAGCATAAAATAAAGAAGAATCGTTTAGGATGATATGAAAATGTTAAGAGACCTATAGATGTTATAGTTAAAAAATGTGAGACAATTAGTAACTAATCATGAAAGGAGAGGTAGAGGAAAATCTAAAAAGACTTTACCAAAAACTACAACTACAAATAAAGATTTAAATATTCTTAATTTCAATGAATATATTGTTTCATAAAACTTGATGATAGAAAAAGATTTATGTAGCCAACCCCAAATAGTTGGGACATTGTTGTTGTGTATCTAAAGTTAAACCTGGAATAAAAGTTCAAAATCTCAGTTTTGTCTCAATAGTTAGAGCTCTGTTTTTTGAACAGTATTGATCTCAACAAGTTCACTTCACAGCATAAAATTTTCGTATAATCCATATCGAATGCCAACATTAGGTCTCTTTATGATTCATGAAGCAGATACCAGTGTCTTATACTGGAATAGAAGTGGTTGCAACTTTTTTTTTTTTACTCCCTCAAATGATATTGATTCCTAAATACAAGATAAATGGTCTCCTAAGGGAATATTTTAGGCGGGTTGCCATTTTACTACAAAGGTTTTCAGGATTGGGCTTGGATTAACATGATGTAGGGCAGGATTTTGTTCAAGTTGGTTGTATTGTGGTTGTGACAATTTTATTAAGGCATGCATGTACTGAGGCCGACAGGCACTAGACACCGTAAGGCTTAGGTTTTTAGCATTGCCTTAAGGGTCATAATCTTTACTGAGGAGTATATCAAGTGTGCCTCACGATCTTTTCAAAAGGCTCAGGGTATAATGATAAGATGATGAGAAGATGCTAGAGATAATTCAGAGCTCATCAAGTTCATATTAAAGATTTTAAAACTTTAATTATCTGCTCACTAGTCATGAAAAATTTGAGGAATAATGGTATTTTTCCTTTTCACTAATTCTTGGAATCTTCTTGCAGTATTGTTATTCTTTCTTTCTGGTACAGTACAACTGCATAAACAGCTAAATTCTTGCTTTCTTATTGTTTTTTTTTATGAGTTTTACATTCTTCAATTTTCTGCTATACAACAACATACTGACTTCTTTGATATGCTAATGCCTAAGGGCTTTGACATTTGTCCTATGATCATTGCATGCTCATTCGTGTTACCTTGAAGTCACATTTTGTTGATCAACTTCATTGTTATAACTTATATGGATGAACTAATTTAAGCTTGATTAATTATCTAGTTGACATATATAATGTGATTATTTTGATGGTTCAGTAATGAAACATTCTAGCAATACAGTCTCCAGAAATTCTAAGATAGAATAACATTGATTCTTGGAGATCTTTTTAGTAGCACTAGTAGAAGTAATTTCTTATGTGTTATAAGAATATGTATTTTTGTAATGGAAAAGCATAGTCATAACTTCGATGTGTATAAACTGAATATAGTGAGCAAGCTATTTACACTCAAAACCAATCATGTAGTCTGCAGACTATTTATGAGTATCCAAAAAATACATCTCTTTGATTATTATCTACAAAATTGGATGTTTCCAAGAAATTTCCTATACTCCCAAGAATTATGTGACAAGTACCATATTTTTCATATATCCAATATGGATATGGCAAGCAACTTGAAGAATCTGCGTTTCATTGCTTGGACAGTTGTAAATTTATTGATATACTGTGATTATTATGCTGAAAATGAATGTTATACACTGTTAGTATTGATGCTATTACTGTCAGTAGGCTAATTATTGTGGTTCTTCTTCAGATCAAGAAGAGGACTCTAGGCAGCTTGCCTGCTGCAGAGCTGCTAAACCAACATAAGCCACACAAATGGTTTTCAGGTCATATTCACTGTAATTTTACAGCTGCTATTCAGCGCAAGAAGGATGAGTCTATCACAAGGTTTGTTGCTCTTGACAAATGTGTTCCAGGTCGGAAATTTTTGCTGGTTGAGATTCCATGTTTGTTGTTACTCTAATGATGCATATTATATGAAATCCAATTGAAAAGCCTAACTCAGTTAAATTTTTAGATTGTTGATATCAACTCAGATCCAGGCCCATATGAAATTCGGCATGATGCGGACTGGCTGGTAATAACAAGGAAGTTCAATAGTATCTTTCCATTGAGCTGAAGAACTGTTCATTTGAGGTTAAAATGACTCTTTTTTTTTTTAATTCATGTTTGATGTTCACATTGAGTTGTACTATAATCAAAGTGTATATGTGATTTCTTTGATTATGCTTTCAGATCCGACAAGCAAGGTTTTCGTGAGTGGGTGAGGAATAAGTTAAATACTAGAGGAGCCAGACTTTTTGATTTTGTGCAGACCGTTTCACCCTTTGATCCTTCTCAGCCACTCACAGAAACTTCAACTTCGGGTAATAATAGGATCCTCCGTATCCAATTTTATAGAATGATCACATTTGCAAACATGAGGCATTTCAACTCTTCTATTTTCTTTTCCTTCTGTTCCGAAAACTATTAGTATTTTGTAGCTATGATTTGTGATGCTTAAGATGCAGTAGTCACTTTTCCAACCAAAGGTTATCATATGTTTCCAAACATATGCTGAATGATTGCTTTCTTATTTTATCTTGCATAGCTTAAGGCGGGAAGTTGCAGAAACAGTTTCTTACCTTAGATATTATTTATTCAACTTCTCATTGAGTATGATACTAGTTTCGATGTCAATTGTAACCTTCTCAAGGTGTTCTGTTTTTTTTTAATAGTGATCTAAGGGAGAGATCGACGACTATGCAGGAGGCATGTGTTTCGTTGTGAAAGACATTTTTCAATATCTAAATTGACCTTTTTGAGTTTACTACCCTGGTTAAGTAATTTGCCACCTCTTTCTCCTTTGCCTCACGGAGCTAATTCCATTCCATGTATCCATTATACGGGCATGCAAACAAGACTCGAGACACTAGTCTCAGGGCAATAGAACAAATAGAATAATTGATTTGTGCAAGAGAACAATCCATTTATGGGGTGCCTCATTCATCTTTAAGAGCAATACAACAATCCAATAATTTCTTTTCTATGATTTGATGTAATGGACTTTTAGCTTTTAGTCGTCATAAGGTTACATGTATCAATGCTTCTTTTTCCTAGTGTTTATGGTCCATGAATGTGGTACCGGTGTATCATCTTCACAGTTTAATGCTTAACCTGTTCCAAAAGCTACATGACATTGTCGGAACCCTTAACGTTGCTGGACCTCCCATATCTTCTTATACTATTGCATAGGCTAGCATGTCAACACAAAATATCAAATTTTTTAGAGTTAAGATTCATTTTATTGATGTAGTTATGGATCACCTAAGTTCTATGGTTTATTTATGTTTAAAATAATCTTTATATTTTTAAAAGCATAATAGATAAGTCTTTTCGTCTAAGTTAACAGATGTTAAAGTCTATTTACATGACATGTTGACTTGTAATAAATTATTAATATAATGATATAAAAAAATTTATTGTAGCCCATATGGTTTTGATCATAAGTCACTTAAGCTTTTATGGTTTTACTCGGATTTAAAATAATCTTTATATTTTCAAAAGCATATTATATAAGTTTCTCTTATTAAGTCTGAGTTAATAGATATTAGAGTATATTTACGTGGTATGCTGATTCATAATAAATCGTTAATATAATAATATATAATTTAAATTAAAAAATTAAAACTACCATCAATAGCAGTGGCCTCTTCCGTGCCAATGACAAGCTCTAGAGTTTTCAATCCTACCTCAGGTGGATATGCGTTCTATCTTATATACGTCAATCTTATCGACACGATGGAAATTAATAAGAGTCATAATTGATTGTTGGACTAAGACTACTGAGTTGTTATTTTGTTATTATTCATTTGATATGAAGTCTCCATTTTGTCCTATGACAGACACTTGTGTCGGCAGATAAACAGAATCATCTGTATTTTATGTTTATGTCCACCACTTGCTCATGCATCTTTGGAATTACACGAGGGCATTCCTCCATCCTTGCATTTGACTGAGAAATATATGTGTTGCTTGGCAGATGCTTGGAATCAAGTACTGTTGTATCATTTTACTAAAATGGTACTTGGTATGTATCTGTCCGGGTATATATATATATATATATATATATATATATATAGAGAGAGAGAGAGAGAGAGAGAGAGAGAGAGAGAGAGAGAGAGAGAGAGAGAGAGAGAGAGAGCTCGTGAACACGACCCCTCTTCCCGCCGTTCTGCTGCTTTGCGGATCTTGCTGCCTTGCGCCCCGATGTTCCTTTTGTGGTCCGATCGCACTAGAATTAATCAGATTGTCTTTTTTCTTTTGTTCCTCTACTGCCTGTCATGTTTATTCATCTCTTTGTGCTGTTCAAAATCTTCTCCGAATTGCTGCGGCTCAATTAGTATGCTTGCATGTAGTGTGCGCATCAGTGAATGCGTTCTTGTTCTATTTTTGACTGCAAATGTTTCAGAGTTGAATACGCAACTTACTGGCGGTGACCGACTCGGGTGAAAGAAAAAATAAAATGTTGGATGCTTCGATCTAATTCTCACCGGCCTTATTCGTTGTTCAGAGATTCCGCCGTTCTTTTCTTTCCTGCTCGAAGATCTACGAGTGCATCATGATTGGATCACGGCTTACCTTGAGCATACGTTGATCCAAATATGACGTATCATTTAGAGAGACAGGGGTGAGGTTTACCTATGTTAGGGTGCCATTAATATGGCACATCACACCATGGCTGACGCCGGCCCGACGCTGACACCTCCTCGTTTGCCACTCTTGACTGGTTGTCTTTATTCCGTGGTTTCTCTCCGTGGATCGGTCTAATCTTATCCATGGACATGACAATACGAAACCAAGAAGCGAGTTTGAACAGCGCCCTCATGCGTTTCCATCAGTTCCATCCAGTGCTCTTCCACTTCCATGGCTCGTGGGGGTTGCTTTAGTCGTCACCCTATGAATTCAACCTTCTTCTTCTTCTTCTTTTTTCCCTTCTACTTGCTTCTCTCTCTCCTACTTCCACCTCACGTTACTTGCTTGGATTCTAATGTTTGGAGCCCGATACCGAAGCCAAGCCGATCTTTCTTTGTTGTTCAAGGCATTCCGGGTCAAACGCTTCCCACACCACTCCACTCCACTCTCTCTTGCTTCCAAGGAAGAGATGCCGGATCTCCTTTGCCATAAATTTCATCCTTCCTCGACCAACTCGGCTTCAAACATGGTATCTTATAAAGGATATATGTTGAATCGGAGCAGAGTGGGCGGACGTCCGTGGTTGGTGGAACCTCACTAGAGAACCAGAAGGCCGCTTTCTTTTGAGCAATCGAGTGCCCTTCTTTAGATGGGATGGGATGGAATCGAAAGATACGTGTGGGAGCGTGGATCGGCTTCTTGTGTCAACACCAGATCTCCCCAAAATAGGAAGGTGGGATGCGTCGCACTCTCCCCCACTCAAAACATGAGATCAGTGCTACCCCCCGCCGTTGTGGCCCCCACAACGAGGAGCATGCCTTGCGTTGTAGCACGCGACCCCTGTTCAAAGCGTTGAATTCTGATCGCGTTCGCCCACGGTCAAAGTTGGAAGAGTGCTCTTCGCTTTTACCGATGGGAATAGCCAACAACATCTCTTTCCATACGCCTCAGATGCTTGTCCCGGTGGAAGCCTCTCTGCGGTTGCTGTTCCTCTCTACCCTTCCTTCACCTCATCCAGAAGACCTGAACGGGTCAAAGGAGCTTCTCAATTCTTGGTCCTTCCTTTACAGAGCCACGTGACAAGCCGATATATGAACAGGAGCCACATAGCCTGGTTCACTTTGACCCTGTCCCGCGTGGCAGGAAGAACCCGTCAGAGCAGGGAAAGAAAGCGAAGCCACTGCCCTCATGTCGCTCCAAGCTCCCGCCCCACACCTCCTCCTCTTTTCAGCACGTGGTTGGTGATCGAGCTTGTGCGCGATAAGGAGCACCGTGATGTTTTCTTTGTCTTGCCCGTGGTCCATCAGCAACAATTCTACATAAACGACACCGGGGACGTCGTGAGCTCCGGACCCCATGCATGTCCCGCCGCCCAACTCACCATCGCCTTCGTTGCAATCCCAGTGCCATAATATGTGTCATCGCACACCCTTTTTTCAGCATTATTATTTTTTACAAAAAGAAACTAAAAAAAAAAAGGGAAAGAAGGACATTTAAGACGGTGCCTTAGCGTTATCCCTTCGTATTGGACACCTGCGGTTTTCGACTCCGACCATTCCTACCTACGAGAGGGCCGATTCGGAAAGCAACACAGGTTCATCATTTGGTGGACGCTGCGCTGAGGTGCAACGGATACACCCTCGAAGCTTACTTAGGGTTGTCGTGTGTGTGCGCGTGGAAAAAGACGATCTCGGAGTTGCGGCCGTCAAAGCGTCAACCGTTGTTGGGGCCGTCAAAAAATATTACTTGTTGAACTACATAGATTGACGCATGTGTGGAGTCGAAGACTCGGTCGGCTTCGAGAAACCAGTCAAAATGCGGTGGTTCGATTGGTCCGTAATGGCGCCGCAATCGCACCCACAACTGTTTGCGCCGGTCGGTATTGGAGGAGGAGGGTGCTGTATGAATAATGCATCACTTTGTCCATCTGGTCGTTACGTTGCCATCGCCGTTTTCACTAAATTGCGGCTGAGATTTCACACACAAAAAATACTAATTAATTTGGATAAGATAATGTTTTAAAAAATGATGTCGATTTTGTAGTAAATGATACATAAAATGTATTGTTTTTTATTTCGAACTTACTAAACATATGAATTTTTTTTTACTCGCAATCAATGAATCTTATTTCATTACGTTTATTGTTAAAACAATCATTCTCAGATGACATCCCTTAAGAGATATAAATAATTATTTTACCTCTAAAAAGATATTTTTAGTTATTCGAGTCGAGTCGCGACACTTAGATGACATCCCTTAAGAGGAATTTCTACCCTTGATGATTTTTTTTACCCTTTAAAATAGTCGTGGTGTATAGAAAATCTAAGAATTTCTTATTATTATTTTTTCTTGAAGTTCCTTAGTTGCTTATACATTAGATATAATAAATTTATTTATCTTCTTTTTACACGATAAATAGTCGAGATCAAGTGGTCATCATGAATGTATCAACTAATCTAGTTGATAGAAACATTGATAATAATAATAATAGTAATAATAATAATAAGAATAATAAATAATAAGAAGTAGCCGTTTGCATAGTAGACAAACCCATATACGCTTACGTCCCAGGTGACGTAAGCTTGGTGGCACATATTGGGTACGTGACCACTAAATGAAGCAGGCGATGCGGTGAAGGGAAAAGGAGGCGATGCAGCCGAATTGATTGGTTGGAAGGTGACAAGTGCAGAATGGAAACGCGTTTTTAGATAAACTAGTGCAAGAGAATGTTAAGAGCTTGCTTTCGAGGCCACTCTTTATGATATGGTGGTGTTTGGAAGTCAAGACGTGACTCTACCGAGAGGAGTCGAGTGCAGCAACACGACAGGACATACAGAAGGAAAAAAGGCAAAAGCGAGTAATGCAGCATTACTAATCGGCTTTAAGCTGCAGAAAGTCCCACTGAAGCAAGATTAGTGGCGGCGTATTATTATAAAGGGAATGAATGCTCCCAACCGGTAAGTGTCCGGTGGCCAAAGTGCGATCCTCCCATCCACTGTCTAAAGTGGCATTTTTAGTGTCCATCTCTCGAGCTTGCAAGCAGAGAAGAAGAAGAAGAAGAAGAAAGAGGAGGAAATCAACCCGAGCGCTGACTGATATCCGTGAACTCATATTGCCCTTTCGGACGGACACAGATGCAAAACTTAATGTCATGTATATCCTCCATTCATTCATCAGATTACAAAAAACAACAAAAGGAAAAGTTTTGAGGGCAAGAATATAAGATTACAAAGCCTCGTCTCGAAAGAACTGATGAACCCCACTCATCCGGCACAGTCAATGAGATGATCTGTTTCTGAACTAGTAGTACTTGCTCCCTCCACGTCATGTTTCATGCACGGTTTCCCTGCCCTCTCTCGGTCTTCTACGAGAGAAGGTGATCGTCCACTGCCATCGCCGCTGGTGTCTGCAGTAATAGGAATGAGTTGAGGAGGAGGAGGAGGAGGAGGAGCGCTCGAAGCTTTTGTCAATTCCGTAGCTCTCTCCATCTCCGTCATCCAATCCGTTCTGGCCAGTGCGTATGCCATGAGGGCCGCGCATGATGTCTGCGCCGCCAGCAACCCCAACCATAGGCCCGGGAGCCCCATTTTCCCGACGAAACCCAGCAGTACGGCCACGGGCATTCCGACCAAGTAGAAGGAGCTCAGATTGATGTTAGCCCCGGTGCTCGGCCTCGCGCTCCCCCTTAGCACGCCGCACCCGGTGGTCTGCGGGCAATTCCCCAGCTCGCACAGCCCCGCAATCGGCAGAGCCACGGACGTGAGCTTCAGAATCTCCGCGTCGGTGGTGAATAGCCTTCCCCACCGATGCCTCATCAAGGTCGTGAATGCCATCGCTGCGAGTCCCAGCCCCACGGCGCACGCCAACGATACCAGGGTCGCCGTCCGGGCCTTGGCGGGACGATTCGCGCCCAACACGTTGCCGACGCGGGTCGACACCCCAAGGCTCAACGCCGACGGGAAGACGTACACCAACGACGTCGTCTGGATCAGTATCCCCATGGAAGCGACAGCTGCCCTGGGGTTGGCGAGCAGGCCACTGAAGAGTATCATGAACTCGTACCACCACCATTCGAGGCACACGGACACGCACGACGGCACGGCGAGCTTCAGCAGCTTCGACCACCCCCGAAGGCAGTCCATGCTCGGGCTCACCCACGAGTCCTTGCACACGCCGGAGCAGAGGACGAAGAGAAGCAAGCAAATCAGGAGATTCAAGTTGGTCCAGACCATCGCCACGGCCACGCCCGCGATGCCCATTTTGAGATGCACCACCAGGATATAATTCAGCGGCACGTGGAGGACGACGGAGACTAGCGAGCAGTACGTGATCGGAAAAGTGATGTTCTGAGATCTCAGATAGATGCGAAGAGGGTGCAGAAATGACAAGAAGAACAGGTCAGGAATGGCGAATGTGATGAAGACGTGGGCGGCGGAGGAAATCTGCTCGTCCTGACCGCACCACAGGAGGACTCTCTTCATGTTGAGCCACAGGAAGGAGATTGGGAGGGAGGCGGATAGGAGAAGCAGGATGGCCCGTTGCAGAGTGAGAGCAAGGAGCTTGCGTTGCTTCGCGCCGAATGCCTGGCCGCATATGGGCTCCATGCCCATGGCGAGGCCGGAGAGGACGGAGTAGCCCGTGATATTAGCAACCCCGATCGACAGAGAGCCGCCTGCAAGCTCGAGCTCCCCGAGAAAGCCAAGGAAAAGCATCGACACCATGGCGCGCGAGTAAAGAACGAGGCCAGTGAGAGCCGTGGGGATAGATATCTTCCCTATGGCTCTCATTTCCTCCACCACCTGAATCCAATTCAATCAAGCGACGCATATTAATCTCCAGCACCCATATAAAAAAAGCCAAGTAAAGAACAGAGACCTAGCGGCCAAAAGCTTTGGTGTCGCACATAGGGGACACACCACTAGTCTATGCATATATCAGCAGGAGCTTGCTTCCGGTGTGTTTACCTCTGAAAGAGCAGGGCATCTATGGAGATCTAAATCAGGGGGTTGAAGAGGGAGATGCTCCATGAACTTGTCGTGAGACTTCTTCTGGGAGGGGAGGACGGTGTGGTGTTGCAGACGGCGCTGCGGCTTCCTTGCTGTGGCTTCTCTACGTTTCCTCCTCCTCTGGTTCTTTGCTGTGTTTGCTGCCCTCGAACGAACGGGGGAGGGAACGCGGATCTCCTTAAATAATGGGATACGACACGACCAGCCAACACGTGTCGATTGTTTATTCTCATGGTGGGACTCGGGAACACACTGCGGCCCTCTTCCACCGGCTCCATTTCATCGGGACATCATACGATTGGGCGAAGGGGCACCGACTCATGTACGTGCTCACCCTCTCTCTACGGATGGACGGTTGACGGGGACTTGGACTTCGTATGACTCGCCTCGTTTGCGTGTCATGCTTGCAGAACCTCCGCAGCCACCGAAGACGCAATCGCTGACACTTAATTCTGGAGATATATGTGAAATCTGATCTTTTGATCCACGCTCGTCTGCGTGCAAAGGCTGCGGCTGATTCCAAGCCATTTTACCTTGCTTTGCGCATCATCTCAGCTTTCACCACAACGTAAAGCAACAAACAAAGAAGAAGATACAACTTTCTCTGTTTTTAGTCCTGCCACCTCCCCCATCTTTTTCTTATTCCATCAGCAGCATTGTTGTTCTTTCCCCGTGCTTCCAAAGGTTTCACTTTGTTCGACCTCCAGAAAAGTGCAAGGATGCCGGGGTTGGTGCTCTGTTACCCGAGTTTTGTTGGAATCCTTGGCACCCCTTCACCCACCCTTTATTCCTTGGGCCTCGAGTGCTTCCTTTGCCGCGGGGGCCCCTTCCACTCCCTCCTGCGTTTTGTTCCTTCTCCAACTTATCTCCACGTTCCCGTTTTCTCTGACGTCGCTTTAGTTCTCGAAGGGTCTCGTGACTCGGATCACAGGCGCTCACCGAGCTTCGTCTCCCCGAGCGTCAATCTTCCTCCGCTGGTGTGGTGCTATGAAACACGTAAAGGTACAATTGAGTCCTTTGTTTTGTTTATGGTGACACGGAATGAACTTTTCGAAGGAGACACAAAGAACACGAGGACAGATGAAATTAAACAAAAAAAAGATAATATCAAACCTAACAATGTTCTTCTTGCGTTAGCTTTTCATCAATAGAAAACTAGTATGTTACGTCCGATGAGATAACATAATATAGCAGATCATTGATATAGATCGTAGAATCTGATGCCTCCTCCTGAAATGTATGTGCCGACATATAAATAGTCCAACCCACTTTGGAGAGAGACTTACATGTGCCCAAGTTGATCATAAATTTATCCCCTCCGCAGAGGGAATAAACGAGTGAGAGAGCGAGCAGAGTGGTTGTCAAGTACGCCATGATCGATGGCTTCCGTTGGCTCCTTCCTTGCAAGCCTGCCCACCACCATTCTGATGCTTCTCCGTGGCCTACTCCGGTCTCATCTTGTTCTCTTCTTCTGCAGCTACTTCGGCCGGCTCCAACGCGTGTAGGTTTTGCTCGGCCACCGATCTTGAAGCTTTTGAGTTTGGGATCGACAGGCTCTGCCACCATTGCTGTTCTTAATGCGTATTAACCGGATCTTCCCAGTTAAGGTGAGTTCTCGCTGTAGTTCGTGTATCTTGCTTTCTCTCTTTAAATATAAGCCAAGTAAACAAAGAAGAATCAAATCCTGGAATTGGCTCAAAGTCCTGCAAATGATTGATGAACTCTTATCGATGATCACGGTGAATAATTCTGGAATTAACTTCCTTCAAGCTGGTCTCTGGCGGTCGGCTCTTCTTCGATTGCCAACCAAGCGCTGCATACGTTATACGATGCGGTGGCTAACCATGGAGTAGCTTGTGGAGACTCGGAACACTAACTTAGCCCATGAGCCAAGTCCAACGCCCTGTATACATTGTTGGGCTGTGGCGTATCGTAAGACGACAGACTTGTGGACACTGGAGATGAGCAATCAATCTATCGACTACGGAGATTGAAGCTAAAGGAGACGGCAGTCCATAACAAATTATGGCGCAATTTCCAGGACTTAAATTCCCTGTCTACCTACCATCAAATCAAATCTCAATCAACAACTTCTCCATCCATGGATCGTAGAAGAACCACTATAGATTGTCTTTTACCGCCATGATCTCTTCCACCGAACATGTTTCTTTGTTGCGCCTTCCAACACGTGGAAAACTATGGAAGATGTCCGTCCCATATGAACCGGGAGAAGCCCAGACAATAAAATGTACAGTAAATACAGAATCAACTGGAGCCCGATATTGCCGTCTCCTGTTGCCACTTGACATTATTATCGTCCTCGCATTGTCAACACGACGTCCATCTTTTCTTGCTCCCACGACTGTATCTATGATGTTGACAAAGAGATGCCCACACTCTCAACGTTGGCATGGCGACGGCCCACCGTAGACTGCAGCAACTCCACTCTTTGCCAGCCAAATAACAAGGATAACTTTATATTTACTTTTTACGACATTAACTGTGCTCGGTTGATCTTTTTTAACTTCTCTTACGAGGGAGGATTCATCAGAATCTGCTCGTGCTATGACTCTTATTCTGATCGAATCTGTCATGTCCCTACTTGGAGTCTGCCAAGTAGAAAGCGTTTGCGGGGCAATGGCGATCTAGCCAGTAGACAATTCATCGAACATAATTAACGCATGGCCAAAAAGAGATCCACGTGAACTAGTTGAGCCCATCGATTTTACTGTCTGGCTAATCGACATCCGGGTCTCGCATTATTAGATTTAATGTCTCAAGGGAATCTTAATCGGGTTGCTGTCACGGAGCACCCATGCTCCAGTTCAATAATCTAAATGCTACCATTGGTTGGAGAAGTAACTACGACTGAGATGATCTTGCGCTTGATTTCTGCTGAGTTTGATTTAATTAGTCCTGCTAACGACTGTTCCATTCCTCTGAAATCTAACGCAGTTCATCCAAAGCGGCAGGGCAATATTTTAGACAGCAGTGATAGATAGCACTGAGAAGCCTTTGGAGTTAGAAGATTACAGAGGATCTCCGTTGTTGAAGGTAGGTAGCTAAATGTTTGGAAGATGCTGGCCATCTTTGACGGCTACCTCCGGCCTCGGTACCATCCCACATGATCGACGCCCCCAAGCGGGTGCTCGAAGAGGACACATGAGTCGGTACGAAGTGGTAAGGGTCAAGTGGGATTTGGAGCATTCCTTGTCTTCGTTCCTCCGATGCTGAGAACAATAGATATGGGAAGATGCTGGTGCTCGATCATGCGGCCACATCATGACATGTTTGGGGGATTATCGAGCTAGGCTGTTTCCAAGGAGGGAAGGACGGTGAGATCCAGACATGACAAGACAACTGCATTCGTTTTTGGGTAAAGCTGCATGCTCACCAAAGAGTCGATTGATTCCAGCACGTGATTCTTTATATCCTCTTGCTAGAGTGGACCATCCATCCACGTGAATGATTGACAGAATACTCCACTGGTTGAGCAAAAAAATAACATCTTCAGCAGGAGGTGAATGATTGACAGTATACTTCACTGATCGAGAAAAATAGCATCTTTAAGATCCTACAATTCATTTGATTTAGACCTGAATCTTATTATATAGAGGAGGAAGAGAGTGTCAGATTTGTTTTTTAATTAAAAAATTATTATATGAAATGATGTTCATGATGTTCATATACTTTAGCTTATGTCATTTTCTAGATATATTTTTACAGCCTGAGTAACTCTAAACTTGAGGACTGAGAGATGGATATGACCAACAAGATCTATATATACATATATATATATGGTTTCAGAAAGGATTATTCCAAGAAGATTGAGCACGGTTGGATCCAATATTGCTGGGATATGTAGTAGTGGGTGAGGTAGCAAGTGCACTAATTATTTATATCTTCGCTTTCCATAGATTATTGAGAAATAGGAATCTCGTGCTCAATAATTGGCGATATAGTATTCACTGGAGGCGTCGAAACGTACAAACGGATGCAACAAGGTCGTAGCTTGCGAGCGATTCGAGCTGTTCCAGCAATTCAGCGAATCGTGAACGTGCGGAAACTGGATTGGGTGATACACTATGGGATTCCGAAAGATTTGATGGAACTCAGTTAGATTATTGTGCGGTCGGTACAGATCTTCTCATCATAATTAAGATTTTTCTTGTTTTCCTGAAAGATTTGTGTTTTTTTTACATTCTCCTCTGAACCTAAAATGATTCGAATGCGTTTCCTCATGAAATGCCCACATCACAAGTGATACTGTACTTCAAGCATACGAATTCTGGTTCTTCAGTTTTCACCCTTTGATTCTGTTCTCGACATTATCAAGAACTTGTACATCATTAAGATAGATATGTCGGAGTCACTATGCAGAGTTACATGCACCTGAATCGCTAGTAATCTTCTTACGCATGCCACGCACGGTCGGTACTGCCAACGGAAAAGGTTATACAATCACAGACGGATCGACTGAAACACCAATTATCTATTGGCCATGAATATTTCAGCTATCGATGAAAACTATTCGTAGCTGTATATGACGTCGGTGGCAGAATAGAGCAGAGCAGGCAACAGGAGGAGGTGGTGGATGGCAGCAACGATCTCTTGTTTGCTGTCTTTATTAGCTGTTGCTGATGACTCACAAACAAACGACGATTTGCTGAGTTTTTAGTTTGTAATACAGAGCTAAAAGAAGTTTTTGAGGATGTTGGCATCCACTAGAATCGAGCTTCAGTGTGATTTGTTTGGGGGGGAATAACAATGTTGCTATATCGTCTTCCATCTCGGTAACTCGATCCGTGTCTGTAGAAATATATGGAGTTATCCTTCTTTAGATCTTCGTTTCAGAAAATAATAATTTTTGTTGGCCTGTGGCTGCCTGCTGGGTCAGCAATGTCGGAGTAATTAAAAGGAGGAGACAGAGCAGAAATAATAGAGATGGAGACGGAAAGATGTAGCTTTGAAGTCCTATATATAGAGCCAAAATCCTCCATAAAAACAGTGATAGAGGGAAGCACGAAGGTTCAACCCGCAGAAGCGTGTAGATCAGATAAAAAATTCGAAAGGAGAATACTGCTCTTTTCTCCGTCGACTTGCTGCTGCAGGTTGGCTTTCATCCTCTCTTTGAAAACTATTGGAGCATTCTTTGGTTTCCTCCTTTCTGGTTCTTGGTTTTCTTCGGTATCAAGTAGCTTTGACACAAAAGAGGCTTTTTTTTATTTTTCGTCCATGGATCTTTATTATTATTATTATTATTTTTGATGATTCCATCTTGATTCTCGCAAGCATCGAACTAAACTCGTACGCTTTGATGAAAACTGCTCCAGAATTTGATCCTGAAGAACGATCATCTGCCTGGGTACTACTGCATATTCCTCTGTAGGGGAAGAACCTGTGGCCATGGAAGCATTGGCATCTCCATGCTATTCTGACATGGTAAGGAGGTCGGGCTGAGGTCTTTTTGGTTGCAAATCCAACTTTTAGACCAAAAAGAAGCATTCTAAGTTCCTACGATTGACAGGGAATGGAACAGAGTTTCTTGAATCAGTGGGAGTTGACCAATTTAGATCAGTTCGGCACACAACAACTAGAACTAGCCCTCGGGCAAGATCTAGAACGATCTCCCTCCTCTGAAAGCTACACGTCATACTCTTCCTTCCATCCACCAGCGAGCACCGAGAGGGCCAAGAAACTCATCAAGACCAGCAGCTGGAGTTCTTGCACCACCGACAAGAACTCGGCGGCGCTCTCGGATGCCTCGTGTCCAAGAATCCTGTCATTTGGCAACCCGGAATCACCACTTTGTCACTCCAACCTGAGTCACGCTGTAACGATGAAGAAGAAAGAAGAGACGGACGTCTCGATTCCCTCAAAGAGGAACTACGGTGCCATGTCCGGAGATGGAACCAAGAGGGCGAACGCGGGGGCCAGGCCGGCCTCTCATAACCAGGAACACATCATGGCCGAGAGAAAGCGAAGAGAGAAGCTCAGCCAGAGATTCATAGAGCTATCCGCGGTGGTTCCTGACCTAAAGAAGGTGTGTTCTCGATCCATTTTTGGTTTTCGATGTGCTTCATCCTGTAGGTTTTAGTAGATCACGTTTTGTTGCAGAGATAGATGCATATTTCTTTCTTTGAGGCAATGTAAAGAAACCTTAGATGTTGTCGTACAATAGTTTCAAGAATCAGCAGTCGGATCTCATAGTAGATAATGCGATCGGTAGATCTGGTTTACTTAAATTTCTCTCCAAGTAATCTACGAATGACGGAATGAAACAATGGAGCGAGGAGCAAATTAAGTTGCAAACTGAAATTGGTCACATTTCGATTTCATCAAGCAACATAAATGCTTGCATTCCTTCTCTGTAGTCTCCGACTATCGATGTTCCTCATCTCTGATATACTTGGAACTTGCAAAGTAGCTGACAGAATGTATCTCCAAATTTTTGTTCTTTGGAAGATGGACAAAGCTTCTGTTCTCGGAGATGCTATCAAGTACCTGAAGCAACTTCAGGAGAAGGTTACGAGCCTCCAAGATCAAGTTACACAGAGGAACGTTGAATCGGCAGTGCTTGTCAAGAAATCTCAGCTCTGTGCAAATGACGATAGCTCCTCCTCCGACGAGAACTTCGACGAGAGCCTCCCGGAGATCGAGGCCAGGGTGTGCGACAAGACTATCCTCATCAAGATTCACTGCGAGAACCGGAAAGGGATATTGGTGAAAGCGCTCTCTGAGATCGAGAAGCTCCACCTTTCTGTAACGAACACAAGCGTCATGCCTTTCACCAGCTCTTCTCTCGACATCACCGTGATGACTCAGGCAAGATTCTTTAAACCTCTGGTGCCTACGATTCTGCACTCACTAGCAATTCATATCTAGTTTGAACACTCGATGAGCTTGTCATCTTCTTTTACAGACCGAAGAGGAGTTCTCCATGTCAGCCAAAGACCTGGTGAAGAAGCTGAATTCTGTTTTCAGAGAATTCATGTGATGAAGCCAATCGAGCTCTATGTAGAAAAGAAAGGTTTATGGCGGTCTGCCTCTTTTTCGTGTTTTTCCCCCTTTTGTTTTAAGCTAGTTTCGGTTCCCAGTCTTTTCCAGTATCATCATCATCATCTTCTTCTTGTTCTTCTTTCTTCTTCTTCTTCTGGACCCGTTAATCATCCTCCGAAGGTCACCATTTCCCCCCTGTTTTGCTGCATGAGTTTCGTCCTCAGGCTCTTTTTGCTCCTCTTTTTCTCGAGCTTTTTTACATGTTGAGCTGATCGTTCATGTTTTCACAAG
The DNA here is from genome assembly GCF_036884655.1 of Musa acuminata AAA Group. Classification (NCBI taxonomy): domain Eukaryota; kingdom Viridiplantae; phylum Streptophyta; class Magnoliopsida; order Zingiberales; family Musaceae; genus Musa; species Musa acuminata. The sequence continues at coordinate 46,045,500 of NC_088356.1, forward strand.
AGAAGAGCGAGACACTCACTCGGGTTCTGTTGAGCTTTTGTTTTTTGAGGACTTTGTGGGGGAAGTTGACTTTTGAATTCGTTTCTTATCTTCCCTTCCCTTGTAGCCCTTTCCTCTGATGAGTTCGACGATCGAAACTTGCTTCCTCGGTCCCCGATCAATGTTCGTTTGATCCTGGAAGCCCGAGTAGGTGCTCTACTTAGTTCCGGAGGACGACCGACTCTTGTTTCAGATGTTTGAGGTGATCCTTCATGATGGCCATACGAATAATTCCTAGCTGTTCTTTCTTGCTTGTGTAGTCTTGTGGAGATCTGTAAGGAAAAAAGCAGACATGTAGCATGGCAGATAATTACTAATAAATGGTTTCCAAGGCTCCTCGTCGCATGTTATGAGCTGTGAGCCCTTTTTCTTATTCTTTTATCTGGTCTCCTCGAACAAGAGGATCTAATTCGAGGCAAACCAGATTGCATCGTAGAGGAAGACAGGTGGCAAATCGTTGGCTGGGGCGTTTAATAATGCTGGAGAATCTCATGCAAAAGTACTCCAATGAAATGAAATATGTATTTCTTCATGAAAATATTACTTTATGGTCACAGTCTCATTCAATCCCCATCACCGATTGTGAAGCCTTTGTCCGGACTACAACGAGCAAACAAGCAGTACAGTCTTCATAGAAGCACCGAGAAAGAAGTTGCAATCACAAATGCAGACCACTGAGCTTCTACTGTGATTACGATGTGCAATTATCTTTGTCGAAAGGAATCATCACTGAGCTGCTTCTACTGTGAGTATGATGTGCAAATATCTGTCTTGTTCTTGACATGGTAATTTTTCGCCTGTATTGATCATCTAAGGGAAACGATTGAATCAACTTTACCAACCTTCAAAGGAAAACTTTAGGAAATATGATGCTAATTTCTACAGTCCTGTCACGATCACCTCGCTGCATAATAATGCAATACTTTAAAGCCGCTGTTCTGCTCGAGTCAAATAAAAAGGGCCGCATGGTGTGTGCAGGCTCTGACGTGAAAGGCTGAGAAGAAGGATAACGCGAATACTTGGCTCCAGAGAGTGATAGCACAATCATGCAGCCATGGAGATGGATAGATGGTGGTCCAAACCAAACAGTTGGGTCGGTGTTTCAACCACCGCCATGATAGGCGTCCAGCAAAGGATTCAGAGATAATGCACGCAGTAGATTGCCATGCTTCCGCATATATCCGCGACAGAGCAGCTAGGCTGGCTGTGGCCACATGGCCAATTCTTTCCCACGCTCCCAAAAGCTTGTCAAGGCAATGTGATAGCTGCTGCTTCCCTCCCTCCTTGGAAGCTAGAGATGGGATCGAAGATGACTCATGCTTATAAATCAATCATGTGCTAGCTTTTCTGGCCACTTTCACTTTGTCACCGAGATGACGATCAGATGGATAAAGATGCTTCCTGTTGGCAATGTATGGTTATTGCCACGCTCCGATCATTTCACCCTGCTTGCCTTCGTCTTCTTCCCCACTTTTTCCTTGCCGTCTGAGACTACTTTTAACTTCGGATGCCTTCTTTTTTACTCGAGAAGAAGCACAAAGGAAAGGGAGGAAGTTGAAAGTTTGTACACTCATCCAAGCAAGGAAGAGAGAGAGAGAGAGAGAGAGAGAGAGAGAGAGGGGAAGAAATAGCTGAGGCCAGCATTGGGCATGAAAGAAGACTCGGACCTAACTCAATTAGAATGAGTGATATGTGGCGGACCAAAAGGCCCGGAAATGAAATATATCAACAAGTATTTGGTCGAATAGGTTTCTCTCATCAACAAGTAGTGGTTTTTTCGTCGAATTTTTGAAGACCATAAAGATATAAATTTCTGACGGATACTAAATTCGATAGCTCTATCTGTATCAGAAGCAGTCGGGCAGATGTAAATTGGGTGGGATGTGTAGGACTAAACATGATAGGAACGAATCGAGGATGATGAAGGGATGGAAGAATATAGATGACGAAGAGTTACTTTCCGGTCTGCTAAATTCACCCGAATGGAATTGGGTGCAAGTTAAATGGAGGGAAGGGAACCAAGTCGAATGTTCCTGTCATCCAAATGCAATCGATCGTCGGTCGATCGGATGAAGAAGCTTCCGTCCAACAACATCTGATTCGCTACGTATCGCAGAGCTGCTGGGTGGGAAGGTAGCACGGAGGGATGGGCACCGTCCCTACCGCTGCGCCGATTAACCTGCATTCACATTCCCCTCCTCTCGCTCGATTGGTGTTCCATGGCGAGCTAATCTAAACTAGAGGTGTACCTATTTCTTTAACGCTTCGATGATATGCCAACATCACAGTAAGAGAATACTTGTACATTTCCGCTGCAGCGGGACAAACATGCACGCTCTGTGCACGTGGCCGGGTTCATGCATGCAACACCTCTGCCATCTTTGTACTTGTGGCATGAATACTTGGCAGACGTGGAACACCTCACCATCAGATCCAGTAATCTGACATCATCCCACTCACTTCTCTCCGTCGAATCGAATGCCATCCATCGCGTTCTCTTTCGGCCGACGCTCGCTAGCTTCATACGATCAACATGTCATGTCTGTCAAATGGCTTGCCCTACCGTGGCTGGCATTCGTTCGAGTGTTGCACCACCATACGTGTAACCAAGGTGATTACCGAGGAGGAACGCAGTGGGGGACTGCTTAAAAAGGCTCATCAGCTGCAGCAGGGAAGGTTGGTGCTACTTAGCCATCACTCATTGACCATTCCAAGTACGACGGGACTGCCGTCGTCCTTCCTCTCCCGAGTACGGGGCTAGGTTCTACCCGCCTTGTTTTGTTCTCCTTGCATGCAACGTGGCACTCGTCCTCTCCACGTTAACCGAGTCACATCGAAGACCTCAGTGCCGATGGATCCTACCGAGGAACAAAAAGGAAGCCTTTAGGATCGTCTTTCGAGGGCATGCATATCGCGCAACTCGATTGACAGTCAACAAAAAGCTGAATGGTCACGTACAGGCCAATGGTTCCGACGTCATTGCGTACTGTCGAAACCTCGTGATACTATTTCTCCAATCATGAAGGCTTTCGATTGGAAGATACGAGCAATATTGATTGAAGGTGGGCATGCCTTTTTTTTTCCCCTCTCTCTGAGAAACTAGAAGAGCCGCCATTAACAGCGACCGGAGCGAGCTAGCTTAGATTAGAAACTCCAACCTTTCCCGTGGGGATGGTTGTTGAAGGGTCCTAATCTTCCTACTTTGTGTTCCTTGGACACTTATATAGAGGCAAACATAGGTTGTTTGCACATAGCACTATGGTGCACGGCATACTAATCTCTCGACGCTACGTGTGCGTGGTGAACCAGCAATTTCACGTGAACCCTCCTCGCCTTGTGTTTGCAACTTTTAATGACTTCGTCAAAGAATTCTTTCGTCCATCAATTTTCTACCTTCCTTTTCTTAATAGCATCCTCCTATTCTTCCATCTTCTGAAATCATGCTTTTAAATCTGTAGATCCAATGCCCAAGTTTCGGCACATCAAATTATCTCAATTAGCTCAGCCCAGGGTTGATCGATCTTAGAGGTGATATATACTCTCGCGGATATACAGAACTATAGTTCTTCTATCTCCTGAAATTGTTTTTCAATACATCGATCATGAATATTCATATACAGTCCACAATAGTAATCGATAAATAGTTTCTTACAGAAAGAAACAGAACCAATAAAGCTTTCCTCTCGAGTTCCCACACAAACCTGATGAGGCAAGATATAAATTCAACCAGAATTTTCTTTTATTATGTTTTACTGTCAATCTGTATCTATAAACTACAAGAAAAATCATATTACATGTCGAGTAAATTTTCTTATGGAAGTCCACGTTAGGTTGGCTGGTGGAGGTCACGAGCAGAAGTATCACGAACAAATAAAAATGAACATTGTTGCCCAAAACTTCACCTGATTCAAGAACAAACACCATTAATCTCAGAGACGAAAAGAGCCTGTCATGGCCCCACGCCCCCCAGTTAAGCACCGCTGTGATTTCCCATCCGCCGTGCGCCATGGACCATTAATGTGTCGCCACGTCACCCCCGCAAGAAAACAACAGCGATCGGAAAACGTCGGCAGAGGGTCCCCTGATTGGACGTGTCGCAGAATTATTGGGAGTGCAAGGTGAAAATGGAATGGATCAGGCAAACCTTTTTGTCATTGCACCGCCCGCTATCCTGCTGACATGGAACGCCACGTGAACTACTGTCCCACCCCACCATCCATCGGCGGACCTCCTCCTATCGGATGGCAGCCGCGGAGCCCGCGGGTGGTGAGGCCCCTCCTCCCCGTGGCTCACCGCGGCGCCCGAGCCACCGGGTCCGGCATGCCCATTACCATCGGAAGAGAGTAAATTTTGAGGGGCCGGGACGGCTTGCTCTTAGCTGGAAGCCAAGGCTGTCGTGGGGTCGTTCCATTTCTATGAAGCAATCCGGGTCTCGTTCTTCTTCCCTTCTCCTCTATAAAACCCCCTCCTTCGCCTCTCTCTTTCCGCAACAAGCTCACTTCTCAGTCTTCCCATCATTGCTTCTGCTACCACTGATAGCAGTGGAAGACGATGGTTCACACCGCTGTCCTATCGGTTATCTTCTCCTTCCTCGCGCTCGTCGCATTAGTCGGCGCACGCCCGGCTACTTTCCTCCAGGATTTCCGCATCACCTGGGCTGACACTCACATCAAGCAGCTGCAAGGAGGCACCGCAATTCAACTGAAGCTGGACCCGTCCTCAGGTGATCCCCGATCGATTTCTGATGGCTAATTAGTTCTTATCACGGCATGGCATTTATTGACCGTGAACATTCATTACCTGCTGCCTCGTTTAGTGGAGGAGGGTTGTAATGCTTCGCATGGCATGCAGGTTGTGGGTTTGCCTCCAACAAGCAGTACCACTACGGGCGCGTTAGCATGAAGATTAAGCTCATCCCTGGCGACTCCGCCGGAACTGTTACCGCCTTCTATGTTCGTAGCTCCTACTAGATCCCCATAGGTTCGCTCGCTCATGCTACCGCCGGTATAAGTTTTGGTTATGTGATTGTTGGTGCTTGCAGCTGAACTCGGACACCGACACCGTCCGCGACGAGTTGGACTTCGAGTTCCTGGGGAACAGGAGCGGGCAGCCATACACGGTGCAGACCAACGTGTATGCTCATGGCAAGGGTGATCGTGAGCAGAGAGTTAACCTTTGGTTCGACCCTGCTGCAGACTATCACACTTATACCATCCTCTGGAACCATTACCATGTCGTGTAAGCTACCTCTACTCTTCCCGCTCCCCAAACATTGTGTCATTATTTTCAGTATCCGAACAAAGGGACCCAACAGAAGATATAGAGTAGCCTTCTCAAAGATTTCATGTCCTCGCTCCAGTAATCGAATCAAAACACCCGGTAATAGAAATCAAGAAGGCTCCTATTCCGCTCCAAAGGGAACCGATTCGGTCGATCACTCTGCAGCCGTGAGCATATTCTCCGACGTTACTAAGATAAGACCGAACCATTAAATTTCCCAACACCAGACAGCTTACATGTATGTGCAAACTATGCCAAAGCTTATTACTGAAGAACATGCTGTATCACAGCGTGTGGACGATCTGACCTGAGTCTTCTATTCTACTGCATCCCGACTTAAATTAATGGTTACAGTCGATAGTGCTAGCTCGTGAGTAATAAATAAAATGCAGGATCCCCATTCGCCAGTGTAAAGTCACATCTTTCTTAACATCATCAGTTGCTTTTCGTGATATCAATCATTGATAATGGCTGGGTTGTACAGCTTCTCCGTGGATAACGTGCCGGTCAGGGTGTTCAAGAACAACGAGCGTAGAGGTATCCCCTACCCCACGCTGCAACCCATGGGGGTGTACTCCACTCTGTGGGAGGCCGACGACTGGGCGACGCGAGGTGGACTGGAGAAGATCGACTGGGGCAAGGCCCCCTTCTACGCCTACTACAAGGACTTCGACATCGAGGGATGCGCCGTCCCCGGCCCGGCCAACTGCGCCTCCAACCCCAACAACTGGTGGGAGGGGCCGGCGTACCGGCAGCTCAGCCCGGAGCAGGCGAGGCTGTACCGGTGGGTGCGGACCAACCACATGATCTACGACTACTGCACCGACAAGTCCCGGTACCCGGTCCCCCCGCCGGAGTGCTGGGCCGGGATCTGAGCCACTGCATGCATGCATGAATCCATGGGATAGGAGCGTGCACGCGTACTTCAGCCGAGGAAGGCGTCCATGATACAATAAGTTCGAGTTGCTTGTTCCGTTTTGTGGTCACAGTGCAAGGTGTAATGCTCGTCTCCGCCTGTTTACGTACTTGTTTCTGTCTTCATGTAATTTCAACCTACGCAGTAATGAACAAAGCCATCGGCCTGTTTCACATCATATATGATTCCAACCCACAGTGCCGTGGCCTGCGGTGTTAAAGGTTACCCATGACTTCGTTATCAGATGAAGTGAAAAGCTTTCATGGGTGACCACTCTATCCTTGGTTATTAATGCACGCCAAGTCTGCGCTCCAAGCATGAATAAGCTCCAGAAACCAAGGGAACCTGGAACTCAACTTTTTTATCTTCGTACTGTTTGACCATGGGGAAACAGTGGGTGTATTGCCGGAGAAGGAAAGAAGCTAGTGGGGCTTTGAGCATTAACCTATAGAGACTCATATTTAACTCGTAAGAAACAATAATAGAACAGGGAATTAATACATTGGACATGCATGCCGATCAAAGCCCCTTTCCCTCTGCACTGTGAATTTGGTACGCAGTTTAACTTATGTTAATTCGATTCACTAATCTCAACATAAATGTCTTGTGAGAATTAACTTTTTACAGATTATATGTTACATTACCGACTTAACTCTCTTTAATCCCCAGCAAGTCTTGGACCACAAATAATTATATATTCTGATGCTACCCGTCAACTTTCATTCCACTGTAGACTGCAAGAGTCCTCAGGACACCTATAGTTCATTTCGCTATCCATCACTTTGTCACTTTATACATAGGATTCATCATCGTGCGCAAGAACATGGCCCGTTCATTGTAGCAAAAGATCACAGACAGGGAGTCGATCAGATCCAAAGAATAGCCGAGTGGACAATAGGTGGTGTTGATCAGCGAACCAGAACTAGTCCGACCATCACCGACGCCCATAACGCAACTAATCGCTCAGCCCGTATCATTTTGGATGTGGATCGTTCCTATCTCCCACTCATCACCTATTATTCGACCAGGCTCGATCTAATTCGATAGCATAGCAGATCGTCGAGAAGACCTCGCCTCGGGCTTATTTTACTACAGGCATCGCATTGCCGAGTTCTGCTGCTTTGGTTGAATTATCTTCTTGAGTTATGATGCTCTTTCATCAATGTCGAACGTCGATAGAACACGATAAAGCCTTCGCCTTTATTGGTTAAGGACCAATATGGAGTTGATGCATCTCCCCGATTAGTCACTCGCCTTCGTCTATCTTCCTCCCTCACGTCTCCTCTTTCTTTCTCCCCTATAAAACACGCCAATCGGAATGTCAAATCACCATCTTTCTCACACAGCTCTCACATCTTTAATACCGTACACCCAATTGGGATCATCCAGCTCCTTCGGCCCTCCTTCAAGAATGCCCAATGATATAGACGACAAGCATCCTGATTCCCAAACTCTTGTCCCCTCGTAGTTCCTCAAACGGTTCATGAACCAGGCTGTCCGAGCTCTAATAATGGAAGCTGCACCAAGGCATATTCACTGTAAACAGAAACAAAGATGACGCATTCGTGCAACCTGTTGCGACAAACGACGAAGAATAACAACGTTACTTTGCGATAGCGTGAGCGAGAGAGAGACTCAAGCGAAGTAAGTCTCGCACCACCACCACCACCACCTGTTTGGGTGTCCTTGCACCGCTGCTCCTCGTCTACAAATATATATATTTCCTCTACAAATTATTGCTACCTTCGTCCTCTACTCTTGGGAAATATTTCGATGCTAGTTTTGCAGATTGGGTATCCCTTCCATTAAGCCTCGATGAAAGGGAGTAAGTCGTGTCTCAAATGTCACATACTCTGATCAGTGTCATATGTATTATAACCAGAAGATTTCCTCGCGTTGCTTGTGTGTATATATATACAATTATTTATTTATTCTGCCCACAGATGTACTTGTAATCTTCAAAGAAAGCTTCTATATTGTTACATTAGCCAAAAGCTGACCCTAATGTCACAAGTTGACGTGACTATCCTCTTCCAATCAAGTAGGGATTTGTCACCGCCATAGAAAAAGGCAAAGCATCGGATAAGATAATTGTGATCACGCGACGCCTTCGACGAAGAGACAAAAATAAATGACTCCGTCTCCTGAATTCCAAATTCGTATCGAGACCGGATCGTGTTTCGTGAGGCCTACCGGAGATGGGTGGGGCCGAGCTTCACGTGGATGTGACCCACCAACTAGTTCTCCGTTCATAGGTCCGCGAGGCCGCCTACGTGTAATGGATGGGTGATCTTTCCATCTATCGATCAATCATTCCTTCCTTTCCCCACACGCTTTCCTCTCCTTCCTTTGCCTTCACATCTTTCCTACCATTCAACAGCCACAATCACGTGCACCATCTCGATCGGGTCCCTTCCACATTGTCCCACACAAAGCCAGGAGATCGATCGCACCGTGTGCCTCCACGAAAAGTCCGTGTCTTCCTGTGTCTTCCCCTAACCAGGCAACATGACCTGCGATAATAGCATTAAGGCTGCTCCTTCCGTGAGCATAAGAGGGAAGGTAGATGGAGTCACACGGTTGTTCGCTAATTCCAACATGTATGACACGAGTAAACAAACAACACCATATATAGTTGAGCCACGATTGGATCATTGAAAGCAAATGAGAATCATGTCTTCTATACACAATGATTAAGACCGAGGAACATATGACGATCAAGGGACATGGGTTAACTAGTCTACCTATAGTGCTTTACAGTAGAAGGAAATTACGAGGGAGTTTTTCTTTGTTTCTTTCTTATTTAGAAAGCGCAATTGCTTGCTCAACCAAAACCAGGTAACCGGCGAGAATTGCCAAGACGTGAAGCACGTATCAAGTGTAACTCCCAAGGTCTAGAGAGAGAGAGAGAGAGAGAGAGAGGGGTCATAGTCACTGGTGGCTAACATTTTGCTGAGTGGATGAAAGGATTAAAGAAGTGAGGCTTCGGTGGCGCCACCGCAAAGGACTCGGCTCTGCCGCCTTTAGGGGCGACGTCGGCGGCGGCTCCGATCGTCTTGCAGGAAGGGCACATGGTGAGGCCGGCCGCCGGAAACTGCATGTAGACGGACGGCGCAAATTTGAGGGCCTTCAGCTCCTGCAGCTCCTTCTGCAGCCTCCGGTTCTCGTCGGTCAGCGACTCGCAGCACCTCTTCAGAAACTCGCAGTCAACTTCGGTCTGCTTGAGCTTGGTCCTGCCATCACACCATCGGCAGACACCATGAATCAACACTATTACGTGCGCTCATAACTACCATAAACCAAGATTTTTCACGGAACAAAAGAACAATTTCCATCTCGCTACATATGTATGCGTGTGTCTTTAGACATGCATGATTGGAACTTCATGGAGAGTTGGAGAAGAAATTAGGGACCAACCTTGCTCTCCTATTTTGGAACCAGACTTCCACTTGCCGTGGCCGGAGATTCAATTGTTTAGCCAATGCATGCTTTTGTTTCTGATCATCAAAATAAGACTGAGTAAATAATCAGGGGAGAGAGACAGAGAGATTATTAATTGACCAAACGTATATGGTAAATACTAACAGGATTGAGGGTACTGTGCTCCTTGAACCGGTCTTCCAACAGGGCCGACTGCTCCTTCGTGAGCCTAAGCTTCTTCCTTGCACTGCCATCGTTATCGTCGTCGCAGGTACCGCCGCGAGAATGGACTCTCTCCACCTCTGCTTCCTCGTCGGCTTCCGTGACGTCTTTCTCCTTCTTAATCGTCGGACCGTAGGCAGCGGAAAAGGATGAGACCGTGCTGTGGGGAGACGACGGCCGCGCCTGACGGCCCTCCTCCGACGGCTTGTTCGCTTCAGCCCTGAGCAAGGTTGCGCTCCCGTCGACGTCATCGGAGAGGCTTAACGTGAGCGATGGCTGCTTCTGTGGCATGGAGCTCCTGAGAGGTGAGCAGGCTTCCTGCAGGCGACGGGAATTGGCCGACGACGGGGTGCTCCTTCGGCCGATGCCCAACCCAAGAGCAAGACCGGTGTCGCACGCATCGATCTCCGGGCTCATGTCCATGCTTCGCTTACTTTCTTGACTCTCCAACTCGCTACTCTATATATATTTGCCTTGGAGAAAGAGAGAGGCTAGGGCGATGGATGGATGTCGAGGAACTAGGATTTGTGAGGGAAATGAATTGGCGATGGGGAAGGCAAACGAGAGGGGCCTATGGGATATGGAAAAATAGCTCTCTCCCACAAAGATGTATACACAAACTACAAAGGTTGACGAAGGAGGCAACCTACCTCCCTAGTACTAGAGAATAAAGGAGGAGCAAAGACCAGCTAGCTCTTTAGGACGGGAAGGTGTGGGGGAGATGACTGCGTGGATTCACATGGGAAAAGGGTGCATCGAGGTACACCAAATTATTATAACAAAGCATCAAGTGTGTGATGTTGCCACCCCACTCTCTCTCTCTACTTGGGATCTCATTAACTACGTGTGGTACCTCCTCCTCCTCCCTCCTTTTTCTTTTCCTACTTTCCTCATCCGGAACCCAACCCCTTCCTTTCTTTTTCCTCTGCTTTTACCTCCCTCTTGTGCAGCTCGGATTTTATACTGAAATCCATGCTCGACGCGTCATGCCATTATATACGCCTCTCTACCATCTGGAACTTCGTGCCATGATACCGACTGGATTCACTATCGGTTCATCTTAACTCCGACTCATGCACTCGTTTTTTTCCTTTTACTCGCATCGAAGCATATGGATACCGGGAAAACATGATTCCATGCATTGTACGTCACCCTTAATTCCTATCTACAACGTATAATGTGTTACGTAATCTTAGTCGTTGAGCGAATCATAGAACTACAAAAGAGCGTGGATTCCGTGATTGGAACACCTCGTCTTGGGGGTCCGGCCTCCTTGAAGACCACACATGAGATGTTGGCTCCCAACATGGAGTGGTTGCCTTGTTACACTCTGGTAGATATGGGGCTCATGTAGCTTCCGCCCTCCGTCTGTCTGCTCCTCCTTCGGCCTGTGACGGTGGCGGTGAGATGGACAGCTGAGCTAATGATCAAAGCGTTAATTGCACCATCCCCTCCTTGTCTTGCTCACAAGAAGAAAAGAAGCAGGTGTGGGCTAGCTATGTCCGAGATCTGAAACACCGAATGGGAGGCCATGGGGTTTCCCAAAGATGAAGACAGAGAATGGACAGTTTCCCTAATCTAGGAGGCTGATGTTGAGCCTGGCCTTTTCACTTAAATGGTCGTCACAAATGACCATCAATAATTGCTACCTACCAACCACTTGTGATCCATAAATATATGCTTCTTTTGTTGGAGGTGCTCGTTATCCATCGTATTGCAGCGATATGCGCAGGGATCTGTGAATAATAAGCATGGAATATATACATAGAGAGAGAGAGAGAGAGAGAGTATGATAAGACATATAAATAATTAGTGTCATGTGTATATCCATATATGATAGTACTCTTTGATCACTGTTGATGTTGATCACTTCAAGTGGGCACGGTAGCTCAGATGAGCATTGACTCGAAGGTGAGCATATACAGTGACATGTCAGAGAATAATGGTTTAATCAACCACAAGGAAAGCGAAGGTGCTCCTCAATCAAAACAAATCGCATAATAATATGCCGGTGGAGGGCTTGGGAACATCGGGCGCATGCATCCCCACTCTCTCACACCCCAACTTGCGTTCTGATGGATAAAGCTGCTGTCACCGACGTGCATGGGACGTGTCCAGCATGCACCACCGATGACCCTTCATGGAGAGGCTGTGCCCCTCCTGCCACTGGATTGATCTCATGTGGGCCAAACGGGGATCGGCAATATTGTACGCTACGCAGTCAGAGCCAATCCCAATCCTTGGCTGACGACGAGCTTTACGATGCTAATACATCCTTTGGTTGCATCACCGAGCCACCGACGAAGGAGATGACGCAGGCCCACCTGATCTGGCGGTGGCCAACTCCTCGTGGGGCGGCGGCTTCTCCGTGACATCAATGCGTCCATTAGCATCTCTGGATCCGATTGATTCGACCGTCAGCTGGATTAAATCGAGGCTTCCATCCATTATAATCTCATGAACAACACTTTCTGGGATACATAATTCAAATTATTATTATTGGACTCGGATTTGACCCCTCCAATCACATCCGTTTTCTATTGGCTTACTTGTACGTGGGTTGCAAGGAAATCCTCACCCCTCACCCTCTTCTTTGTTCTAGAGAGTCTACATGCGTGTAGACCGAGTTAACTCCCTTGTCTCGGAAGGGTTGAACCGGTCATTCCATTCCTATCTGTCTGGAACGAGCTCTCCAATGATTGCACCCCTAATCTTTTGCCTCTCCCAATTTACTTGCACAACAGGTAATGACTCAACTTCCGAGGTGTTTGAATGTAGAATGCCTTCTGCTTACGCACTGCCCGAGATGGATAAGTCTGATTGGAAATATCTGATGTTTCTCCGATCACTGTACTCACCCACCCGTCCATTAATCAGAATCCAACAATGACGTCCGATCTCTATCTCATATCATCCATCAACTACGACATCATCAGTATGCCGCTGTTATTGGTCAATCCCCAACCAATCTGTCACGATTCTCACTGCCCATTGTTAATTAACACCACACACACACACACACACATTCCAATCTAATTCCTGTGACGGGATCCGAATCCACTGCGATCGCCATCACCAAATAATCCCCATATCTTTGGTGGCCCCTCTTTACCTCACCCGGTTCTCCTGTGCACCTCTCAAAACACCCAACTTGCCCAACCTAGTCAACATATTTATCATCAACTCGAATCGCATCCATTATTCCCAAGGAACTAAATTGCAATTTGGTGTTGTTTTCCACGTTTCAAAATATGGTTTCAGGCAAACTATATGGTTTATACATCAATTTATTGCGTCCTCCACTTCTATTTTCTTAAAGAAAAAGAAAAATATGGATTTCGATCAATCCAGCCAAAACTATAATAGAAGAATCAACAAACAAACAAGAGAAGAGTGTAACAAAGAGTCTGAAGGAAAGTGCAAAGAGAGCCGTCGGCATAAAAGCATTTATCCCGCGAGGAGAATGAGAATATGGTATCGACAATAATTTTGTGGCGAGATATGGTCTTCACATCAAGTACACATCCTGCATGACGATGATGATATCAGCTTCCTGCACTCGATAAAGCTGGAGATTTCCGGTTCATCCCAATATTCCCTTAGATCATAGTCCTTAAAAGGGATCATAACTCGAAACCATTTGGAGAGGTTTTGAAGCTTATCCATTATCTGTCTAATGCTCCTTAATTTCTTTGGCATATTCTAACTGATAGTGGGTGATCGGTATCAACTTCCTTTCTTTATGCTTCTTATTTTTATCTCTTTTCATGATTTGTTTTTTCGATCTTCAATTTTGTGAAGTCTAGCTCTTGATGATTCTTATTTTCCCTTAGGTTTAGCTTGTGCTATCGCAATATACATGCATAACAACGTATACATGGTTGATTCAAGATATGTCAAGTGTTATGCAAAGGTAAATCAAGGAAAAAGGGACACAGTGTTTGCATATACCAACCAACTAAGTTTAATTTATCCCAAATCGAGGACTAGTATGCATGAGGAGCAGTTGGCAATAACTTGTAGACTGGGTTTGGGCAACAGTGACAACTCGTTGGCTTGTTCTTGAAGGATGTCTCTCTATGCCAAGCAACGCAAACCCACCACCAATCCTTTGCTTTCTCAAGTGGCTCAGTCAGTCACAATGGAAATGGAACCATCCAACGTGCCACTCGGTCAATACCTTATCATGTCACTGTTTGTCTGATCAATGTAGTTTCCGGCTACGTTCCACCTTACCTCATCTCGCTGTGCCGATATGTTTTCACTGTCAAGATTGCCACTACTCATTCATGCTAGCTTTAGGGACGCAACAACGAGAACTGAGAAGACTAGATCGGGGACAAATTCGCAGTTCGATGCAACAATTTTCCCAAGACTCCCTAACATGATCAATCCTTGACAAAGTCTATCTCCTCAAAAGATATGCTAATCATGTAGGTATGATACATCTAATGATCGCGAGAAACAATAAGAAATGAATTTATATCGAAAAAAATTATGGGTATAAAATCTATATAATAGTAATAAGAAGATGGTTTTCAATATAAAAAGATTGGACCGATCAGTCTGAACGAAAGCAGACCGGATGATTCCAATGTACAAGAAAAACAATGATATTTCTGTTTTATAAATCAATGTCAGGAAAGAAAGCTCATAAACAATAATTGAGTCTTTATTATTATTGTTGTTGTTGAATCCATCAAATCGGAGAAAGATATAGTATGAGTAGGACAGGTGTTCAAATGTGCAATGCATGTAGAAATATTTGAATTAAATAAGTCTCGTTGCACCACTGGATAAGCCAATTATAATATCACGAAAACAATACTACATCGAAGAAGATAACAATAACAATCAGAGGTCCATGTACTTAATGCACGACTGTGGGATTTGAAGGTCACCGGTGGACATTAGTAGAAGAAGAAGAAGAAGAAGAGGAAGTAAAGATAAGGAATCGAGGAGGTGATTACGTTGACGAGTCGACTTTTAGATTGTGCCAACCAACAACCACTGTGTTTGGTGGAAACCACACTTGCTCTTGAATAAGAATCCAACCTATCACATAGGAGGGACACATCACGGCGTCTGTTGCATTCGACAGCATTAGTCGCGATCATATTAGAATTTTGGGGCCTTTGATTGCATGCAAACGGAAAATAATGCCCCAAAATAATTCTTAATAGTCAAAAGAAAAAAGAGAGAACAACTTGCCGTAAAATGATTTGTAGCCCACTCGCGAACAACCAGTCACCGTCGTCGCCTCTTCTTCCGAAATCATGGCCAAGATTGCTCGACACAGTATGCCAAGCCTTTCTTTGACCGAAGCCGAGTCAACATTTTGACTAATCAACGCGATCGATGACTCGAGAACTTGCACTTACTTTCCTTTGATCATTACTCATCGATCACTACTCATCCATATCACCAAAGCTTAACTACAATTTAATACTACGCACTGCCTCGCACCCACTAATCCGACACTCACAAATTAGACATAAAACTGTGTAATGATGTGATGGGCCCATAGATTTTTATGTGGGCCATAGTGTTGTAATGGGTCCGAAGCCCACGTTTCAACTGAGGCGCCTCTTCTCAAACACAAGAGGCGCCTTTCCATTGGTTGGCCGTGGGGCCACTAGTTAATGTCATCCACTGGTACGACAGCTTTCTTTGTTTGGTGACTCGGCCAATGCACAGGAGCTGCAACCGCAGGGTTTCAAGCACGAACGCCGTCTGCAGGGGGCTGGTCGAGATGACGACGCAGGAGACGCGCTGGAGAAGCTCAAGGCGATACTCTGCTTGTCAACGGAGGCCAGGTACCCGTCTATGATCCCCGCGTCCATGCCCCGTTCCTGCGTTTTGCTTTCGCGTGTATCGCCAAAGATCGCAGCGTTTCTTGCTCGGTTGATTTCCATCCGTATGAGGGTTTGGAATTGGTGTCTCTTGATTGCGCTCGCTACGTACATTCAAGAACCCGTCCCAAAAGGGGGGGAAACAAAAAAACTTTCCTTTTCGTTTTATTGTGGTTAGTAACTAAAGTTTGATTAGGGAAAGAGTACCTCCAAGAGATTGTTGCTAATTGACTAGTGAATGAAAGGTACAGATTTTTATCATTGCAACCGATGAAAAGTAATATTCTTTGTGCTTTTCAACTGTTTGTGTAAATGCCAACTTAGTCACATTATCAAAAGTCTATCATTAACTTGGAATAACCATTAATAGTTATTAGGTTAATGAATAAGGTGTTTCATCCAACTGAATTGTGTCAATGGTGTTGAAACCTTTCTAATTTTCTCTTAATAAAGTTGGAAATAGGAGCTTAGACTTGTGCATTTTTAGTAGAAGCACTTTGGTGCCGAACAGCATAGGTTTGGAATCCATGCCGACGAAGTGCTGTTCGGGATGACTACACAAATGGAGATTGTCAAGCACAACTAGATCGGTCTCTATATGAACCAGAGAGCATTTCTGAAGAATGCACCAAAATGTTTTCTATAAATCGGTTGCAAGAAGAACTCGAAGCAGCAGTGGTTCTTGAGATGAGTTAAAATTGGTCAAGTCTTTCGTTACATGTGAGCATTCAGGACATATTTGGCCTGTTTCAGTTCCAGTGGGATGCTACTCGTCTTTAATTACTGAAGAAGGCACCTGAATTTTTTGTTCATCAACAGTATCGAGTTATTATTTATTTTATCATGGATTTGCAGCTTTAATATAGTTAGCTTCTGGATTAAGATCTCCGAGATATGTCTGTGAATCTGATGGGATTGGTCAAGTAATTGCTTTAGTCAATGAGAAAGGATGCATGCATACAGATAAATGTCTTGTCTTCTGTCTTTTGCTTTTCAGTGATGATAATCGAGGCTGGATATTGAACATTATAGCTTGTCCTTTTGCGGCTGCGGTCGAAGCATGTTGGAGAAACATCAAACTCAATGGTTCTGTTGAATGCTCGAAAGCATAAGCTCATCTTGTCAAGATGAACATGCCCACCCATCAGGTCAATTTGTTGCGTTAAATCAATACATTCATGTTGCAGCTCAAAGTCGTCTCTTTTAGGACACTTGCTGCTGCTACTAGTCAGAGATACAACAGTTGAGGATGTGAACTCGAAGCAGTCAGTATTGACTCGTGGATCGAGTCGAGCAATAGGATGGCAAACTTGATCTTATAATCCGTGGCTTCTCTCCCATACAGATTTAGCGGTGATGACTGTGCTGGCTGCTCGAGCAGATCTCACCTCCCCATCTTCCGTTATTGTCTGCCCATTCTTTCCGTTTGATCATCTCAGTTTTGTTCGGCCAAATCATGGGAACCGTCTCGGCGGGCGTCCAAGACAGGAATGTCTCTGTTTCAAGGTAAAAATGTCTTACATCATTTTTGGGATATGTGAATGAACAGAAAGGCTTCATGAACCTCGTGGAGCACAACTCGGTTGTCTTGTAGACGGATGTGTAACTAGATGACGCAAGGAGGGCCACGGAACGGGCTCCGCAGCTCTCAGCACGGAGGACAAGATCTGGATTGCAGATAAAAAGCGTGCCAAGAACTCGGGGACGACACGGAAACTAGCAAGGATGAAACAGGGAGTTACTGTCGACTGTCCTTACCTGCTTCACAATGCCTTCTATTTGACTGATTTGGATGCGTAGCCCTACAACAAGACTCGGGCACTTTGATTACCGCTGAAGTCCACAACGCAAACTGTGGCCCTGCAACAAGGTACGATTTTCCATTTCTCCCCCGCCTTTTTTTTTTTTTTGACCTTTCTTTGCCTTGCCAAGGCTTTGATTTTTCCGTCAGGAGAGAGGCTTCGTCGACACCGACAAAAATATTTATCGCCACCCGCCTTGCACCCTCACCTACCTCCAGTTCTCTGAGAGGAGTCGAGTTGGTAAGCTCCTGCGAGTCCATTCAAAGGATAAGCATGAGACGAGACGCTCCAACGTGCATATCAACTACACAGGACCTTCGTCCCCACTGCAGCTGTACTCCGATGACGGTGTCGATGGACAGAAGTGATGCGCGTGACTTTGGGCCCAACTATTGGGATACCGATTATGTGAATCTTCGAGGAATACAAAGAACAAAAAAACAAACTCTTTTGATGGTCACCGATGGAAATCGATTGATGATGGTGAAAGTGCTTCGACAACCAGACGGGGTTGAACAGGAAACCGGGGAACGCCAGAGGGCCGCTGTCAAAGCAGAGGTTGGTTTGTCACCAACCACTCCTTTCCTTCTCTCTCTCTCTCTCTCTCTCTCTCTAGCATCCATCCACCTATTTCTGACGTGTACTATTTCCATCTCTCCGGCTTTGTCTCTCCTGGTCTCTAATTATAGAGTTCTATACTTGTAACGTATCCATGCAGGTGATGTATTCACCTCCTGCTTGCATGTTCATTTCCTGGACATGTTTCTCCACAACATTTGTAAGGTAGGTTGTGACTCAGCTCTCCTTATCGTTGTTTGGCCGTTCGCCTCCGGATACATGCTCCCTGGCCTCCTCAAATACACTCAACTTTCCTCCCTGCTCTTTCTTAAATCTTAGGCAGGCCAAGATTGCGGTGGTGTGTTGTCTCAGATTCAGGAGAAGCTATGTCAGCGAGGCGCGTTCTCGTTCCGGCTTCGACGAACATACTTTACAGGGTCAGTTTGCCTTCAGCCTACGGGATTCTTTTTCGTCATTTTGATGACTTCGTAATTTAGTTTTGCCCGTGTGATATACTCTTTTATGGTGTTGTTGTTGCAGCTTACGAGCTGGCGCCGCATTGCGTCGCGGTCTGCTTCTTCTTTCCACCAGCCCTGCGTCGGCACAGCTAGGTATACTTATCCGAACTTAATCTCATTCAGGTCCCTCCTATTTGAATTATTCTCATCATGCTTGCAGTTGCTCCGATCTAATTGGAGCAGCATGTTCGCTTGTTTAGAGGTTTCTAACTTCTCTTGGCATGTAGATCTCCTTCTTTCAATTTTTCATTTCCTTTTTGTCGTGCATCAGAGGCCTCCTTGGCCATAAGAGAAAAAGGAACTACTTGTCTATTCTAAAGCGTTGGTGGGCCGCAGCAGCCTTTGAACTGTTCATTATACCACAAGTCCTAATCACAGAGAATCCTGTTTATCATCAGATTCTGATTATCGTTAGTCCAAATAAAAAAGAAAATGGATTCCTTCGATTCTCAACTCCTATATATGGTGCGCTTTGTCCTTAATGATGATTCTTGTTCCTATGTGCTCTTCTCAGATGCTTCGATGTAGTTTAACACGTATAGACGTTTTTGCCTTATGGTATGTTAATAAAAATCTATTTTGAAGAGAAAAGTCAGCGACTTAAATATCCTCCATTTCTAAGTCCGATTAAATCCCCCCACATCCAGATACAGTAAAGAGTCTCTCTAATGGTTTCTGTCACACAAAGAAAGAGAAACATACTCCGTAATTTCTATCCCTTGGTACTGATGGAGACTTTGCAAGAAAGACATTTGGGGGTGGGGAGAGCGGGAGATTTCTGGACCTTCCCGCATTATGAACTGAAGGGACATTTTACTTTGCTGATTTTTGTAATTTTTCTTGATGTAGGATATTGTATTTATAAGTTGTTCATTTACTTGAAATTTCAGCAGCACATTGAATTATAGATTGATGTGACCTCTTTGACTTGTGGGATTCTCAGGAGCAATGAAGAAAATGCTGATATTAACTGGGATGACCTTGGGTTTGGTCATGTACCAACTGACTATATGTATGTAATGAGATGTTCTCGAGATGACAAATTCTCATCCGGAGTCCTCAACCGGTATGGAAATATTGAATTGAGCCCGTCGGCAGGGGTCCTCAACTATGGGCAGGTTAGAAGGTCAACTTGGTCTTCTGCATGAATTTGGCAGATATCTGCCTTAAATTTTATTGTTTTTCTTGCAATTTTGCTTAAGTCTTAGATCTGTAATTCTCCTCCTTAATTGTGTAGCTTATAAGGATCTTCAGGCTATTTCACCAATCTAAATTTAAAGCCTTCTAAACTTCCTAAGTTTTACCAATATATTCAACAGGCAATGCTTGCATATAAAAACCTATTCAAACATTTATCAGCAAATTGTGAAATCATTTGTCTTGTTAAGGGTCTATTTGAAGGTCTGAAAGCATATCAGAAACAAGACGGTAGTGGTTTCTTGCTCTTTCGGCCTGAAGAGAATGCACGCCGAATGCAAAGGGGTGCAGAGAGGATGTGCATGCCATCTCTGTCAGTTGTGCAATTCATTCATGCTGTCAAAGAGACGGTATTGGCCAATAAACGATGGGTATGCACTTAGTTGGAGATTCAGCTATCATGAGAACAGGGCTCATTGAACTCTGAATAATTCACGAGACTTAGCCTGTGTGTTCTGAAAACAGGTGCCTCCTCAGGGAAAAGGTTCTCTCTACATCAGACCACTACTAATAGGGATTGGACCTGTGCTTGGTTTGGCTCCAGCACCAGATTACATGTTTCTTATCTATGCTGCACCAGTGGGAACATATTTTAAGGTAAGTGATGCTTAATGACTGTCCTTTCTTATATTGGTCACTTAACTATACCTGCTTTTACTTCTGAGGAATATTTTATTTAAAGTATACCTTGCATCGCTCTTCTGTGGGTGTTATACATCTGATCCTTCACTTGCAGGAGGGTTTAGCTCCAATCAATCTAGTTATAGATGACAAGATTCATCGTGCCACTCCTGGTGGAACTGGTGATGTGAAGACAATTTCCAATTATGCACCGGTACATTTTATAGCTTCTCACCTTATTTTAGCTTCTCGCCAATTATGAGGTTGCAATCCCGATTAGTAAGAATTATTATTCTGAGAAGCAAAAGCTCTTATAGTATAGTTGATTGCTTACCGAAGTTGAATTATTATGTATCTGCTCCGATGCTAAAAGAGTTGCCTTGGTACAATTTTCAGTACCAAGTAAGTGTGTTAGTGCCTACCATCATGTAAACTTGTCTTAGATTGGCAAAAAAAAAATCAAAAATCTAGAATTTTCCTCGGTAGATATTTAATTGTTAAATGAGTAAGATGCTCCACTTACTTCCCCATGTTTTCAGTAGTATGATCCTCCAGTACCCTAAAAGTTTGAAGGATGTTTAACTGTGCTCAACAATGTCATTCTTCTAAGTAATAAGCCACTCTAGAAGTGTCAAATTTATATGATTGCATTTAGTTTGGAACCATAGAAGTACTGTGTATAAATTTGCATGTCAATAAGACTTGGAGTAACTTGTCTACGAATCAAATATTGATTCTAATAAAAATGAGAATTGGTACCTTGAGATAGTCTTCCCAAAGAAGTTATTAAAAGTTTCAGCTTTTTTACAGAAGTAATCAGTTTGAAACAAGAGACATGATTATAACAATAAACAATGCTTTAAGTTTGCAATCTAGAGCTATGTACGCTTAATAAGTGCTCTATAGTACAAGTTGACAATTGACATGACAAAGACCATCCACATACAATTGATCAAGCTTTTGAAGTTATTTCTCTATGAGATTAGTCTATCTAGAGAAGCCACAAAATGTTTACCATAGTTAATTGTCCTTCAATTCTTTAAGGCAGGTCCTTTGATTTTGTAATTCCTGTAGACATAAAGAACATAGTTGTTATCTCATCCTCTTAAGGGAACAGTTTTGGCCTGAAGAATTATTGTTTCTGCTGGAAAGATGTGAACAATATCTTCCATCAGTTCCAAGATTTGAACTCCTGTCTTTGATGTTTATAATGCGAGATGACAACATTAATGTTTTTTATCCTTGCTTCATTTTTCAGGCTTTGAAGGCACAGACAGAAGCTAAGACTAAAGGATTTACGGATGTTATATATCTTGATTCTATTAATAAAAAATATCTGGAGGAAGCTTCTTCATGCAATTTATTCATTGTGAAGGTGTGCCTGTGCCTCAGAATTTTTTGACTCGAGGTTGCTGCTTTATTGTGATAACTCATCTTGTGATCAACAAATCTATGTCCTCAGTAACATTTGTTTTGTCTTGATAATATGCAAGTTCAATCGGAGATAAAGTAAGGAGTTCTAGTAGTTGATAAACCTAAAAGAAATAATTCATTGAATCAAGAACGTATGCTTGAACCTTCATTTATTAATTTATTAATTGGTACATATTCAATGGATCTTATATGCAAAACACCTTGATATTATATTCTGATTACATTAATCTCCTTTGTGATCTTTCCTTATCTGTTTATGAGACCAACTCTCGAATTCAGCAATTGTTAGCTTTGAAGTGCATCTATAGCCAGCTTGGGCAAGTAATATTGCATTTTCCACCTGCACTTGTTTAAACTGATCTCAAATACACTAATTTGAAGAAAACAAACTTACATCATGATCCTGCAAAACAATTTTTTCTATGGCCTTGTGATTGTGCAAACTTGTGATCGACTTTTCACCGTAACTTTGTACCAATTTTAATTGGCACAATGTAGTCAGTTCTAGCCAATTTACCAGGATTCTGAAGGTGAACTAAAGATGTTTTACCTGTACAACCTGATGCATCAGTTGCTTCTGAATTTAACCTACTTTTGCAGACTGTTTCTTTCTTTTCTATTTAGTATGTAACATGCTTGAAATCATCTCTTTTTTTTAACTTAATAGCCAATAAATTACTTGGTAATATGTTGCAACAACAGGGTAACTTTTTTCTATAAATGGTTCATTTTTTTAGAATTTCTTTCACTGATAAGCAAGTAATTTTCTTTTTACTCATAAAGAAAACATCTCTTTTCTCAATTGTTCATACTGGAAAATAAAGAAAGGGCAAAATGTTATTCACTTAACATATGAGTATTTACAATAACATCTCATGCAGGGTGATGTCATCTCAACACCAGCAACAATGGGAACCATTTTACCGGGGGTTACACGTAAAAGCATCATCGAAATTGCTATTGACTATGGCTACCGGGTCAGAATTTCCTATTCATAAAACTTGTGATATCATCTGTTTTCTTTAAAGATGGCTAAATGTAAGAAGATATACCAAAAGGTGTACTTTTAGATGCCAGAATGAGACAAAGACATGGACAACACAACATTTCATTAGAGTACATGGAAAATATGAATAAACTGAGTAAGCTACATGCATCATCTACATCTACTAAATGGTCTAGTTACACATCCATAAGGAGTTAAATCCCCTTAATTCGACAACTAAATGTTGACAAAATTGTATCTTTTTTTCTACTCTTACTCTGTCGTGTCACGGACTTAGCTAGTTTTGCCTAAGTCGTGCGACACCCTTGCGTGTCCGTCCGCAAAGGTCAGCCTCTCCGAAGCCTCCCATTGTCCTTTAGGACCAACAAAAGAGAGAATGGGTTAGAGAGAACGTCTCACTCAGGATCTACAAGTAAACATTTCCGAAAACACTTCATAGACAATATAAATTACAAACAGACTTTACAAGCTCTGAACAGTTGCACAACAAACGGTCAAAATGATCCATTACAGATCGAAAATCTCTCACAAGTGTCCACATGACACAACATTTATTTGTAAGTCTAAAACTGCCACCAAACCCAACTAAATTGGGACTATTAAGCCTTCGGCCATCCCTCTATATGCTGTGCAAAGCATGAACATACCAAAAGATACGAACATACATAAGCATTACATCAAACATCTTGTTTCGAAGTTTGTTCGTGACATTCTCCCCCACTTATTCCTTCGACGTCCTCGTCAAAGTCGTTGTGAACACTACAACTCCTCGCCTTTGTTGAGTCTTCAATCTTCTGCTCCAACTGCAATGCGCCTCTTGGCTCCCAACTGCTCTCCGCTACTATTTTTGAGTAGTCGAACCTTTGATCTACCATGTTGCTTCAACTCACCAATGACTCTGACTCTAGTGTGGGGTTGGCTGAGTTATGTTAATCCTTGTTGATTCCTACGGATCCTCCAAATGAAGGAAAAGACCATCCTTACTATGTGCCAGTCTCTCAAATGCCTTATACTGCTTGAACTGGGTGGATGCACTTCCAAGTAGATTCGTATCACTTCTGCTTTCGATTGACATTCTATTGGGAAATGAGGCAGATACTCTACTCTCAGTAGCACTGATCACCAATGGTGAGGATTTGACAATTATTGTCTTCTAATATCTTTGAAGGGTCTTTGAACCTGTGTAGAGCTCCTCTGCTGGATAGATAAGAGAATTAGGGTACTCGGTTTCGCCTATTCTCTTAAGGGTTGAGAAGACAAATGTTACTTGACTTCGCCTGCCTCCTCGAGGTTGTACTCCATGCATCGAGCTGGTTACTAGCCTTCGCCTGCTCTTTGCTCACACTTCTGAAGCACTTGAAGTGTTTGCACTCCTTGCGTTGAGTTAGTTACTGTGATTCACCTTCTCAATGCCATCAAACTTCTAGAAGTTTTCACCCTAACTTGGAGTAATTCTATAATAGATTTGGTCGCCTCTGGGATTGTATCGTCTTCTCCATCAATCCTGCCGCCTACTCCACTGAGTAGCAATGGTACAACATCGCGTACTACCTGCTTCGTTCCTTGGTCGTGCACTCTTGCATGACCCGAAGTCATTCACTTTCGACTATCTTGATGAGAAGCTCGTTGACACCGGTCTTACGAAGTTCCTTGGCCTCTGCCCCTCAGCCTTGTCTCGGTACTTGGAGTTTGCCTCTGCATGCTCCACCTCCTCGGCCCCTTTCACGACCAAGCGCTCTCCCTCCATGAGAGAAAGGGATCGATGACTTTCACGGAAATCCTGCCTCTACGATACCATGGCGTTGTCATGCCCATGGCCCTACTATCTGTCGCCTCGCATTTGCATCCCTTTTCTTCACGATCAGTAGATATGTCTCTGTGGCACTCCTTAGAGTCCACCTTCATTCTAACTGATGCTTGATTTTGGGTAGCTAAGTCCCTCTGGACTCGTCGTCGCTTCCTCGCCCCTTTCGACCCCCTGCTTCAACATCTCTGTGTTCTCTAAGCAACTCCCTTTGGTCAATGGAAAGACAGACTGCAACTCTTATGCATGGCCTCTGCCATCACGTTGTAGGATTTGCACCGATTATGTTCTCCTTAGCTTCCTTGGTAGCAACGTTCGCTTACTCAACCTTGTCCTCTGACTTGCCAGGCTCCCTTAAGCGAATATGGGCTTTGGAGCAGTCAAACTCTCCAATAGCTCCCGATCATACCTTCGTATGATCTAGTCCCTCACGGGACTCATTCATGTGTATCGCATTGCCACGAACTGTTCCACCACGATCCGCTACACCATGTCGCCTCCTGGTGACATCTCCATTCCATTCTGATTCTTGTGGGATGAACTCGAATTGTGATCCCTCCATGTATGGCCTCTGTCAATACATCGTAGGGTCTTTTCCACCTTCGATTTTGTTCGCTCCTTTGACAATCGACCTTCATCCACCCACTCTTGGGTCACACCTAGATGAAGCACCGCTCTAGCACAGTCCGTCGCCTAGTAGCTCCCGAAGTCCTCCGACTTCGTTGCAATTAGTGCACCATTGTCTGGATCCTGGGCCTCTGCCCCTACCAGCACAATCTTCGCTGCGCACCGCTTCCTTCATGGCAACTTGAATGGCAACATTATGGTATATTCTTCAAGAGTACCCGCCTCCGCGTCCTCTTGCCCCGTGTCAAAGCCTTCTGAACCCAACTTCGCCTCCGCAAGTTGAGTCGCCTTGGTTCCTCCATCAAATGCTTCTCCGAGATAATGTGCATGTGCCCAGAAGCTCCCTTCGTCTTTGGCACCATGCAAGATGAGTCTGCTTCGTCAGAATGAAGGACCCATGGAACAACATGATCCTGCTCTTGCCTTTGCAAGAGTTCATGTCCTTGACCTCTGTCCAAGGAAAGCACTGTGCCTCCGCTCTATGTTTCATCTTCTATGATGGCTCCCTTCATGCGGCTTGGATACTTCGCCAAGTTACACCTAAGTTGCTCCGCTCCTCGTTTTTGCATTGAGTTGATGGTGGCCCTCGCGCCCACCATTCCACGGGTCAACCCTCCCTTGAGTCCGATCTCCATATCGACTCTAAGTGTGCCTTCATTTGTGTTGCTTTGGGTCGCTCCCCCACTTGATCTCGCAATGCATCCACCAATGCATTCTCTCAAGCGAAATCATGTGATGACTCCTCGTTGCTTGCTCAGTCCATTGAGCTTTATGGAGTTGTTGTTTGTTGAGGTACTCCTCCTCAACATGCGAGGTCCATCCCACATGATTCTCCCTCTGGAGAGCCGGGACTTATCCCTCCTGGATAATTGTCCCGTTAGAGCAACATCTCTCTTCGTTTCGGAGACTACCATCCCCTTGGACTACTCTGATTTGCTGAACAAACTGTGCATTATTCTGCCTCTTGCAAACGCACTTGCTAGATTGCGACTCCACGTCAATACAGCCCTCGCTGCACCACTCAAGGCCTAGCAACATGCTGAACTCGTTGTACACTTCAGCCTCCTACGGACGTATCCTTCATATGCTGAAGAGAAAGTTTCAATGCTCCACGGCGCCGAGTTTCGGTCGCCTTGGGATGGCCACGAACATTTCATCATTCGCATACAAGCCCATGTATGAGCATCGAATTCTTTGAGTTAGCAATTCCCCTCACCTCCGTGAGTTTTGCATAACTCTTTCGGTCGCTGAGCAACTCATTCCACCCTGTATGGTCTCATCTTTTACCAAGTGCCTCGCTTGCCTTGAGCACCATCAAGTATAGTTGTCAACGTTGAGTCGTAGCTCAAACTCAGCCATCCTAACCTTTGTGCGCTCCGCATTCTTCCAAGCTTGTCTGTTCTCGTGGTGCCTCTTACGCGAAGGGTTGGCCATTCCTCTGAATGTCAATCTCAGATGGTCGCTCCTCTGAGCGACTCCTTTTCCCTACATCTCCATGCCCGTTTTCCCCCAAACAGTCGCGCGTGTGTTGACTACCCTCAACGCAGCCCAGCTAGGTCCCCCACGTTTGCATGCTAAGTGTTTTTATGAGTGCTTGTCCCACTCTGATACCATCTGTCACGGACTTAGCTAGTTTTGCCTAAGTCATGCGGCACCCTTGCGTGTCCGTCCGCAAAGATCAGCCTCCCCGAAGCCTCCCATTGTCCCTTAGGACTAACAAAAGAAAGAATGGGTTAGAGAGAACGCCTTACTCGGGATCCACAAGCAAACATCTCCGAAAACACTTCATAGACAATACAAATTACAAACAGATTTTATAAGCTCTGAACAGTTGCACAACAAAGGGTCAAAATGGTCCATTACAGATCGAAAATCTCTCACAAGTGTCCACATAACATAACCTTTATTTACAAGCCTAAAACTGCCACCAAACCCAATTAAATTGGGACTATTAAGCTTTCGGTCGTCCCTCTACATGCTGTGCAAAGCATGAACATTTGAAAAGACACGGATATACATAAGCATTACATCAAACATCCTATTTGTCTGTGACCGTCATGGTCTTTTTTTTTTTTTTTCTAATCAGGTTGAGGAACGGCTTGTCTCTCTCGAGGATTTGCTCGATGCTGATGAAGTATTTTGTACAGGAACCGCTGTGGTTGTTGCTCCAGTAAGCAGCATTACTTATCAAGACCAAAGGTACTAATAAATATATGCTATGGATTTTTGTGCAGATTATTCAGACGATCTTGTTTCAAAATATATGTGCCAACCTATCTAACATCAGAGCAGGTGTATGAATAAGCTGATCAAAATCTGGTTCTTCTTAATGACCTCCATTTCTCTGTGTATGGCCAACTTTTATGGTTTGTGCTGGGAATCAACATGTCCAACTATTATGGTTGGTGTAGGTTAACAATTCTCTACTAAAATTAAATTGACTCAAGTGGCCATGTCAGATTGAAACAGCAACAGCTGCTGTGTAAAAAAAAAAAAAGTTGTTTTTCCTATCTTCATCTTTGTGCTTTTGGTAACAAATTTCTTTGCCTATGCAGATATGAATACAAAACAGGAACTGAGACTGTCACTCAAAAACTATACAACATCCTCACAGCAATTCAGATGGGCCTGGTAGAAGACAGGAAAAATTGGACAGTTGAAATCAAATGAGGCCCAAACCTTTTGCTACATTAGCAGAAACACACTAGACATGTATGTGCATGTGCTGTTATATTGGACTATATTCAGTGTTGGAATCTTGTTCTCAAGACACTGTTTGTTTGTTAATTATTATGCTTGGTAGATTATCTTGGCATTTGAGCATTAGTGAGTAAATTTGAAACCTGGATGTAGTTATCCAAGTGATGTTGAGAATTTGAAATGCATGTTATGGCCTAGATATGAGTTTGTGATGCAGCTTTCAAAGGCACTTCAAAGAACTTGTTGACTGTTTGATGTCTGAAGCAAAGTTGTAACTGGGAAAAAAAAATTATCAGCCAAGGTGTCAAAAGACATTGGGTGCTTTCGAATATAAATTTTTTAAAAAATATATATTCTGATTGATAGATATGATAAAAGATTTAAATTTTATTTTTTTAATAAATTTCATAGGCTTTAGTAACAACTATAGTAATATATATATATATATATATATATATATATATATATAGGAGGATTGAGAGAAAAGTATCCCGAGGAGAAAATATATGAGGAGGAGGAGAAACTAGGGCTATCGAGGTATGGGACATGAGTTGATATCAATTGGGAGAGGAGTAAGAAAGAGAAGGCGAAGGAGGGAGAGGGGATTATTGTCGATTAGGAGGGGAGCCAAGAGTAATCTAAGAAGGGTGTGATGTGATATTTTTGAAAGAAAAATACAATGTGATGTGATATTTTTGAAAGAAAAATACGATGATTTTGATCTTTCCTACGATAGATTTAATGTTTTATGGAGACTCGATAAAGGCACTAGGAAAAAAAAAATATAGATATCTACTTAAAAAAGAGATATAAACTGGATTTATGAAAGGACTTCATGAGCCAAAAAAAAAGATGAGACTTCTCGCGCATAAGCAATGACATCTTAAGACAATAGTTTACTACTATCTCTAGCTTTCTTTCCTATTCTAGGGTTGGCTATTCCCTTCTCTAGGCTATGACTCATATTGATTGAGGGTTGTCACTTGTTATTTTTATTTTTGTGGTGTTGTTGGTTTCTAATGATATGTAGCATAGACTCCTAATTAGATTTGGAAGACTCCTAATAAGACTATTAATTACAGTAGGACTCTCAATCAGAGTTCAACTCTTCTTATAATTTAAGTCTAAATGAGATTGAATTCTCGAAGTCTTTAGGTCAGTCAAACTTAGTTTTGAGTCAATCATATGTAACTTGAATCAAAGTATAACTCAAATTTAGGTGAGTCGAATCGGAGTAGACTTGAACTAGGTTTGATCGTCCGTCCCTTGTCATAGCTTTCACTCACAGTTTGACGATTCAACTCCTATTGAATCTAAAATTAAAGATATGGAAACTCTATTTTACCAACTTCTTTAGTGAATCACCTTATTGAACTTGGCTTTTGCTCTTTTTGTCTTTGATGAGGGAAATAATGGCAACAAGACTGGAGCTAACGTCACCTGTCCCAGATGACGCATCACGCCTCAGCACTTGGTCAAACGGATCGGAACGTCGACCGAGGCACATTAAACATTCTGCCCAGGCTCGGTCTCCCACGCCACGCCAACGCCAGTGTCAGACGCTACCTGCCCCTGCAAGGGGGCACATCAGGCACAGTAAGCTTCCTTATAAATACCCTCGCATGCTAAAGGGGAGAGGGGGGGACGAACTCACACACAACACTTGTATGAAGGCATCTCTTCCTCCAAAACCCTCTCCACATCGCTAACTTGGCCGTCGGAGGGGTCGGGTCGAGCGCCTCGGCCCGACCTTTGTGCAGGTGCCAGAGGGGGTCGACTCTTCGAGGCGCTGCGGCGGAGCTTCCTGCCAACCCGACCCGACCTGCCGCCGACCCGACCTCCCGACCCGAACCACTCTTCCCGGCGCTGCGGCGGAGCTTTCTGCCGACCCGACCTGCCGACCCGACCTCCCGACCCGAACCACCGTGCTCGGCCTTCGGGAGACCCCAAGGGACGGAGCCCGAGATCCCCAACATCCGGACACCCGAACCGAGTCGCGACGGCCCCGAGGCCACGGCTTAAACAGATGCCCCCGTCGCATCAGTCTTATAGTAGTAATCTTCTTTTCGATGATAGTATATTCGTCCATAATCTTTCCTTAATCTCTCACTATACTTGGCTTTTTGGCTAACTTTGATAGTTCAAATCCCTTTGGGTTTTTCATATTCACAACCGAGTACATCTCCATCTCAATATACAAAGATTGTTGATGTTGATAGGAAGAGTAGGAAAAGCTTCAATCTTCTATATTTCTCTCAAAAAATACTTTTACAATTTCAGAAACTCTATTTGACTCATGACCTAACATATGGGGTTTATATAGTCCCCAAAGATACATTATATTAATTATATTCAAGATGAATCATTCTCTTTCAAAAAACCCTTTCAAGAACCAATAACTAATTTGACTTATTCTTCTATAGACTTTTAATCTATTTTTTCTTCTTGATGTAATGAATCTCCCTCTTGATGCAATGAATCTTTTTATGACATTTGAACAAGTTTAATTCCAACATTCTCCCCCCTTAAACTTGTTCTATCTAGCATGCCAAGTTTCTTTCGAAGTTGTTGAAATATTTCAAATTTGAGAGGTTTTGTAAGTATATCAGCCACTTGTTCACTTGTCTTGACATGATGTATCTCCACTTCTTTATTTTTGATATGAACTCTTATGAAATGAAATCTTGTATCGATATGCTTCAATCTTTCATGATAGACTGGATTCTTGGCTAAGGCAATAGCTGATTTGTTATCAACATAAATCTTGGTTGACTTCTCCTGTGGCATATAAAGTTCTTGGAGTAATCTTCTTAGCCAGATTGCATGACAAACACTAGAAGAAGCTGCTATATATTCTGCTTCACAACTTGATAGAGCAACGATTCGTTGCTTTTTTGAAGACCAAGTGAATGTAGCTTCACCAAAATAAAATACAAATCCAGTTGTACTCTTCCGATCATCGTAGCTCCCGGCCCAATCACTGTCACTATATCCAATGAGCTCCAACTTTTTAGATGATGAATAGAACATTCCATACTCAATTGTTCCTTTAATATATCGTATAATTCTTTTAGCGATATTTAAATGAGATGTCTTTGGAACTTCCATAAATCTACTTATTAAACCAACTCCAAATAGTATATCAGGTCGAGTGCATGTCAAATACCTTAAACATCCAACTAGACTTTTATAATAAGTTGGATTAATGTATTTACCTTCACCTTCCTTGGTCAACTTGGTGCCATATTCAACAGGTGTATATGTAGGATGACAATCTTCCATGAAAAACTTCTTTAAAACCTCCTTTGCATAATTTTCTTGTGAGATAAAAATTCCTCCATTATCTTGGATAACTTCGATACCAAGGAAATAAGTCATTAAGCCCAAGTCGGTCATCTCAAACTCCTTTTTCATAGAGTTCTTAAAATCTTTAATCATGGAGCTACTATTGCCTATAAATATTAAATCATCTACGTATAGGCATACAAACAAGATATCTCCATTAGAGTTAGATTTCGTATAGAGAGCATGTTCATGTGGACATTTAGAAAAATTATTTTGAATAAAATAAGCATCTATTCGAGAATTCCATGCTCGTGGGGCTTGTTTAAGCCCATAAAGAGCTCTCTTTAACTTGTATACTTTGTCTTCTTGTTCCTGAATAATAAAACCAAGGGGTTGTTGAATATATACCTCTTCTTCAAGAACTCCATTAAGAAATGCTGATTTGACATCCATTTGTAAAATCTTCTATTTCATTGGAGCTGCTAGAGAGATAAGTAATCTTACTGTCTCCAATCGAGCAACTAGCGCAAATACTTCTTCATAATCAATCCCATATTGTTGTTTATATTCCTTCGCAACCAATCTGGCCTTGTATTTCTCCACCTCTCCTTTTGCATTTCTTTTTGTTTTGAAGATCCACTTAACACCGATAGCTTGGTAGTCTTCTGGAAGTGTAGTAAGCTCCCATGTATTATTTTTGTTAATGGCATGAATCTCTTCATTCATAGCTTGTCGCCAATTTTCATCTCTATAAGTTTCTTCGAAGGTTAATGGATCATATCCTGCAAAAAGATAAAATAAAGAAAGTTCATCATTGTTAGTATCAATCCTTCGAGTCATATCATATAGGTCATGAATCGGTCTTGTCCTTCTTATAATTGGACTTCTTGAATCATGTGACCTAGCTGATCTAGGTGATGATTCTGACAAAGCCACTTCGGTGCTTGCTTGTATTGTATCATCTCTTCTGAAACTATAGCTTTCTTATGCTGCTCATCACTTTTCCAATTCCAAATATGTTGTTCATCAAACTCAACATCTCTTGACATCACAACTTTATTTGTGATAGGATTGTAGAGTTTGTAACCACTAGAATTCTCTGGATAACCTAACAAAATACATTTTTGGCTTTTATCCTCCAATTTCGTTCTCTTTTCTTCTGGTATCTTGGCAAAGGCAACACTTCCAAAAATCCTTAAGTGATCAACTCTTGGTTTTTGTAAGCTCCATGCTTCTTCTGGTGTAACATTACCAATTCGCTTTGTCGGAAACCTGTTAAGCAAATAAACTGCACAAGCAACAGCATCACCCCAAAATTCTTTCGGAATTTTTCTTTCCTTTAACATGCATCGGACCATATTAAGGATAGTCCTATTTTTTTCTTTCCGAGACTCCATTTTGTTGAGGTGTGTATGGCATGGTGAATTGATGTAGAATTCCATTATTTCTACAAAAACTTTCAAATTCATTTGATATATATTCACCACCTCTATCTTTTCTTAAATATTTAATCTTACAACAACTTTGTCTTTCAACCAAATCCTTAAATTCTTTGAATTTACTTAAAACTTCTTTCTTTTCTTTTAACATGTAAACCCAAGTTTTGCCACTATGATCATCAATAAATGTAAGAAAATACCTGCTTCCTCCAAGTGTTACTGGATTGATAGGGCCACAAACATCCGAGTGCACCAGATCGAGTCGATGCCATGCTCTTTTTGTTCTTCTCACTTTGAAAGACTTTCTTTCTTGTTTACCAATGACACATACTTCACATAGTTTTGCTGGGCGATCAATTTTTGGCATTCCTGTCACCATATTATACTTTTCTAGAAGTTTCAAAACCTCAAAATTTAAATGAGCATATCTAAAGAAATATCCTCAATATCAGCTTTAAAATAATTTGATTGATCAAAAATACTCAAATGTAGAGGAAACATTCTATTCCTTGCCATTTTCACATGTGATATCAATGTTTTATTCTTGTCACGAATTGAGAGAGCCATATCTTTCATCTCAATATCATAACCTTTTTCAAGTAATTGTCCCAAGCTTAGAATATTATTTTTCATATCAGGAACATAATAAACATCTGAAATGCATAATTCCTTGCCATTATTAAGTTCAAGGAGAATTTTACCTTTGCCTCTTACTGGTCTTTGAGACAAATCACCAAATGTAATATTCCCGGAATAACTTGCATCCATTTCTGAAAATAGCTCTTTGATGCCACACATGTGATTTGAGGCTCCTGTATCTAAATACCATGTCATAGACTGATCATTTTTCAAATTTTCATAACTCATTAGCAAAACTTGATTTTCCTTCTTTTCTTCCTCAACAAAATTTGCCTTATCACCTTGATTGTTAGGATTATAATAACATTCATAAGAGTAATGTCCATACCTTTTGCAAACATAGCATTGTATTTCAGACCTTTTAGAGTTTTTGTCACATCCACGGCCTCGGCCACGTCCTCGACCATAACCTCGACCTCTTTGGCTATAATTTTCTCCAACATCTTCACTGTTTGGAGATTCTTAATTGGTCTGATTTCTGCCTCCTCTTCCTCTTTGTCCTCGTCCTCTTCCTCTTTGAGAATTTGATTCTCTTTTATTTTCAAGAGCAAACTTAGCTTGTAGTGCTTGCTCCATAGTTTTTTCTTCTCCTCTTTTTGTAATCCTTTGTTCATGAACTTGAAGGGAACCCATAAGTTCTTCTAAAGACATTTTTTCCAAATCTTTAGATTCTTCAATCGCAATAACAATAAAATCAAATTTCGGATCTAGAGATCTCAATATTTTTTCTATTACTCTCTGATCATTTACTTGTTCACCATTTCGTCTCATTTGATGAACAATAAAAATGATTTTTAAGAAGTAATCAGAAATAGTTTCATAAGTACCTTGTTATAGTTTTTCAAACTCGGCTCGTAAAACTTGTAGACGAAGTTTCTTTACCTTATCAACACCACCGAATGCTTTTTGAAGTATTTCCCAAGCCTCCTTTGAAGTATTTGCTGGAGCGATGATCTCGAACATTGTATCATCAAGGCCTTGGTAGATTGTGAACAAAGCCTTTTTCTCCTGCTTCCTTCTTTCTTTGAGTTGTTTTCTTCCTTCTGCATTCATTGCTCCTTCTTCTGCTGGACTTGGTTCAGTAAATCCATCTTCTACAAACTCTCATACATCTTGGGAGCCTAGAAGAACCTTCATCTGGATACACCATATGTCATAATTTTCTTTTGTCAATCTGGGGATCTGGAGTTGGATGGCACTTGAGGAAGAAGTCATAGCTTAACCTATGATCTGATACCAAATGTTGATGTTGATAGGAAGAGGGGATAGAGATATCAAACAGAGGAAGAGTATGACAAGCTTTCAATCTTCTATATTTCTTTTAAGAAAAACACTTTTACAATTTCAGAAACTCTATTTGACTCATGACCCAACATATGGGGTTTATATAGTCCCAAAGATACATTATATTAATTATATTCAAGATGAATCATTCTCTTTCAAGAAACCCTTTCAAGAACCAATAACCAATTTGACTTATTCTTTTATAGACTTTTAATTCATTTTTTCTTCTTGATGCAATGAATCTCCCTCTTGATGCAATGAACCTTTTTATGACATTTGAACAAGTTTAATTCCAACAAAGATAACTCTTGTCGATAAGCTTTTATCTCCAATCCACTTTTAAAACTTTGAACAGTCCATATCAGATAGGTTTAAGTTTCTTTCCTTCTCCTTTCAACCATTCCTTCTTAGGTGCAGCTAGATGAGGCAACCTTGGAATCAATCGACCCTCAATGCAGTGTCAGTTATATTGCTATTTGTATTTTTGTTTAGCTCGTTGAAGTTGTTATTCAGCTTTTTCATGCAACCCTCAATTGAACGATGATTTCATTGTGAAGCTATACATCACTCGATCGAAAGAGAAACATGAAAAAGGTAGGCTTTCATTGTTTTCTTATCCAAGATCTGCCATGCGCCACATGAAATCCTATAGCAGTCTGTTCTCAGTCAAATGCATGGAGGAATGCCGTCATGTAATTCCAAAGATGCATGTGGACAAATGATAATGATGTCATTGGAGAAAATGGAGACTTCATATCAGTGCGGAAGGGCAAGGGCTAAGAGCGACAGAAGGCGGAGAGGAGGAGGAGGAGGTACTGCCGGAAGAAAAAGAGAGGCGGAGAGGGTCGCCGATCGACTTGCACGCAACAGTGAGGAGTAAAGACGGGGATGCCTACGTTTCCTGCGCATGACGGAGAGACGAAGCGCGGGAGGGAAGGAGAATCGAGGAGTTTGGGGGTCGTTTGGTATTAACGAACTTAGGTGTGCAGAAGTAGCAGTTCAAACAAGCGGAAAAAAACTCCTTGTCAGCTCCGCTCGCCTTCTTGGGTCTTCGGGAATCCTCAAGAAGAGAAAGGGGAGGAGCAACTAACGCGCGAGGCGAGGAGGACGTGGTCCGCAGGATGGTGATGCTGCGGGTGACCTGAACAACGCTGCCAGTGGCGGCGGCGGCAGAAGCAGCAGCGAGGAGGAGGAGGAGGAGGAGTTGCACTTGCGGACCTTTCCGGGGGGCGGATGCCCAGCGACAAAAGGTGTCGTCCCACAGCTGGTCGAGATGACCCATCTGGTCCTTGGAAGGAAGATACAGAGAGCTCCAAGGACTAGGAGAGGCCTTTTCTGTTGCTATCACTATTATTATGTTTCCGGATGACATGAGAGTAGTTTGGTTTCTTCTTGGCAGGTTATTACTCACCTGAGCAGGAGAACTTTCGACCGTCTTATCTTCTTTCTGTCACTTCAGGCAGCAAGCAACCTATTAGACATTCAATAACAAAATCGCAAGCTGCTGGAAGCCTTGCTGAAATGAACAATCAAGTATATATGTGTATGAATTATGATGGTAAAGAAATATGCCCGGGAAAGTGGTAAAAGAGAACATATCTGTATGAATTACGTTGGTTTTCCTCGATAATAGTTCACCGAGTTCTCACAATCATCAATGTGGGACGATCAATGTATCGAAAGCAGAACACACAGATGAAGGTTTTAGCACAGGGAGCAGTGAGAGGAGAGAGGGTCAGCGATGGTGGTCAAAAAGTTGGCACTGCACCGCCGTAAGAAATCCAACTTTTCTTTCTTGTTGACTAACTAAACATCATTTCATACAATGACATCATTCTCTCTAACCCTGAAGCCCCACTGTGTTTGGCAGTGTTCTCCTCCAAAATGGCCCCAGAGTTAGAAAGAGAAAGACCTAACCTACTGACATGTTAAAAGCCTGTTCTAACCATCTCGTCACCCACTACCAGTCTCTTCGTTTTCTGCATCTGCCACGTCTCTCTGTTTCTCTCTCTATCGAGGTTCTCCTTCATCAGCTTCCAATGCTACACCATCGCAACAGTAAGATTAAGCATCACCCCATGCAGCAAAAACTGGCATCTGAGACATGGATATCGTTGGCCTGAGCTGAGCAGGTGGAACCCAAGAACTTATGGTGGTAGAACCAGTGAACTTTGGTGATGCCTTGCCATACATCAATGAGAAACCAGTCCCATCATGATGACCCTCTTCCGGGGAGCAGCCCACGGTGGCCATCGTTGATGCTGGGTTTGCTGCGTGGCAGTTCCCTATCTTCTCCAAATCACGCAGCCCTTGCGCTGGACTCAAGCTTTCCACAACCAGACCATGAAGAACAGGTGAGAACTCCATGGGGCTCCTGTAGTCGCCACCGCCTCCCAGGGACTTGGGATCATGCGATTCTGATGAAGGCGGAGCTTGCTGAGCCGAACGGAAGTCCATCTTCCAACCCGAACCACTGCTACTGTTTTCTTCCACAAGATCTTTGCAGCCACTTTGTTCTGGGGTTGGTTCTTTTCCTGCGTCATTAACCTTGGTTCTCCTCGCCAGCTCTCCCGATAACAGTGTGCTGCTAGCCATTATCTTGTCGACGTCGTATCTGGTTATGTCAAAGTTGGTGACTGCATTTACCCCACGAAATTTGATTGCAGCGATGTCATAGGCTTCGGCAGCTTCTTCTTGTGTACCTGAAAGTTCCATCTCACTGCTGAGAACCAGGGCTGCATGCTTATGTGAGAACAGGGATCTTATTAATCCATGTACATAGCTAAACAAATCTTCGAAGGCCAAACTATATATGGTTCTTACTTTTGCTCTGTAGACTAAATCAATCAAACAAAGTCTTATTAACAGCATTCCTCAAGGCTTCTTGATATGCTAATAACTTTCTTGTACAACAGAGGCCTGCAATTACGTGATCTACTCTTTTAAGTTTTAACTTGTACAACAGCTCACAGAAGCTTTGGCAACTCTTATAAGGCAGAGCATGACAGGAGGCCAGCATAAACAAAACCAAGTATTTATGTGAAAGCTATAGGCTTTTACTTCAAACTGTAAACTTGGCAGCAAACTTACTGAAGGTTCCGAGGTACAGATCTTTGTTCCCGGCAACCCTACCAATTCGAGCTTGCCACCTTCCGTGTTGGTGGTGCCTGAAGAGAAATGTTAGTTACAAAGATAGCAAGGGTTGATGCTTGATCTCTAAGAGCTGAAGTAACCTTGTGACTCCTCGGTACATGGAAGCCCCTCGTGAGAACCCAGTGCTGTTCCTGTAGTCCGATCGATGCAAAGAAATGAAGCCCTTGACGAACACCACTCGGAATCGGTGTATGAAATGGAAGAAAGGAGATTCGCACCTTCTCAAGTGGGCAACGTACTCTTGCCTGGTCATGTTCTTCATTTCTTCGAGCTCTTCTTGGTAGCTCTCCAACTACACGAAAACCAATCCATTGCCAGTACTCAATGTCACAGTATTGCAAGTCTCAAGAAGATTTGAACTCATGAATCATACCGGGAAGTTGATATGTGTTGATGGCCCCCAATACTTTAATGCAGCCAAGTCATACGCTCGAGCAGCTTTCTCCTCCATGTCATACCCCCCTGAGAGTTTGAGGTGCGAGATGATAAACTTGAGCTAAATCATGTACAAGTTCGAAGTAGAAAGGAGGGAATAGAAACAGAGAATATGAGTTCAAGGAAAGCGTACCAAGATAAACTGCAGGAAAGCATAATGGTTATGACATTCTCCCAGACCAAGAACATGACCAACAATAATTCATCGTTTTGTAGTTAGTTTAGCTTAGTTGAATCTTCAGCATTAAGAGAAATAAGCAGATTTTATTGACTCAGCTCACCTTGCTTTCCTTTCCTTGTCTGACCTTCTTGCTTGCAAGTGTTGTCCCAAAGATGTGCTTCGTATCTACCAGTCCACCGATGCCTGATGCATGAATCACATGTAAAGGAATCATCATAAACTTTTGCTAGAAAAAGATGATCATGAGGAACACACTTACTCGATTCATGTCAACAAGCATGTAAAGTTTGCAGAAACACATCAGAAAAATCAAACAAAAAATAGTAAGGAGGACGGTGGCGGAAGGTTTTCACGACTATAGGCCTACTGACCTTGTAACACCTCTATACTGAGATGTTCTCTGCCCAAATGTGTCGATGGATTTCCTGTGAACCGGTTGCTTCTGGCCCCCTTTGCCGTTCCCTCTCTTTTTTGGCGCATCTAAATCCATGCACTCAGTTGGAGCGGCAGTGGCGATGTGCAGTGGAGCTGTGATGCAGCTGGACTGAGATCCAGGGCTCATGGACAAGCTCAGAGACTGCAGCTCCCCATAACCCATTGCACCGACAGGGCCGGTTCCGAGGCCTCCTTCCTCGCACAACGCGTTTCCGCAACCATTGTAGTGCCTGTCCACCCAACTTTTCAGGCTGGGAATCCCTTCGTATGCCGTTGATCCTTCCCCCATCGTGGCCTCATACATTTCATGGCTCGTCAGCCCGGAGCACATTCCTTCTTGCAATGGCTGGAAGTAGAATTGCTGTTGCTGTTGCGCTTGAATCTGTTGTCTGCGGAGATGGTCCAGAGAGTGGTTTCTGTTGCCCTCGGTCTCGGATTCTTTGCTGTAGTGTGTGTTGTCTAAGCTTAACGCCATTGCTGCCCTGCCATTGTTCCCAAACTGGTGATGGATCCCCATGTGTGGTCCGCCGCCAAGAAAGTCCTCCAGCTTTGGTGATGGAGATGGCACCAATGCTTCATCGCATTGAGATACGAATAAGAACCATGACAAGCGTTTTTGGAATGTTTTCTTGAAGAAACTATATATATGCGAAGAGCGTTGGGCAAACCTTGCTGCTGGGATCTGCTGAGAGCTTCCATGATGCACAGAGACCCATCAGACTTCAGTGGCATGACAGATAGCTGAGAGTAAAGTCCTCCGTTCGGGCCTTCCATCC
Organism: Musa acuminata AAA Group; assembly: GCF_036884655.1. NCBI lineage: Eukaryota > Viridiplantae > Streptophyta > Magnoliopsida > Zingiberales > Musaceae > Musa > Musa acuminata. The sequence goes on from NC_088356.1 coordinate 46,085,123, forward strand.
CGTAGCATATCCTAGAGTTGTTTACCTGCGGCGATAGGAAGATGCTGCATGGTACTGCAGACGAAGCGGCGGCGGCAGCGGGTTGTGTTTGGCGATGATGGCTGGCATGGTCTTGGTGATGATGTGGCTCCGCAGGCACCTCCATATTCATGTGTGTGAAGAGAGAGAAACCCAACCAGTTGTTGCTGTTGTTGTTGCTGCCGCTCATGGGTTTCATTGTCTCCTACCACCGCAAGGGATTCCGAACGAAGCTCAATCGCAAGAGAGCATGGCTAGACGGTTGGATTTCCTAGCTGCTCAGAACCCTCATGGAGGACACAAACCAATCGCCCAGCACAAGAGGAGAACAAACAAGATCATTTAAACCAAGCAAAAAGGAATGAGCTCCCACTGGCAGATGCTTCACAATATCAGACCTACGCCACCCAGTGGTGATGTGTTCCGAGAAGGGACATGGTTGTGGCTTTTTCTTTCCTTTCCCATCTCCCTGTGTTGAGTTCCCAGGCAATCTACTGAGAACCCTTACCAGAAATTAAGAAGACTTTGCACTAATCACTCGCAAGGAGAACTCTTCCAAAAAGCACAAGATCAATGCAAAGATCGTCAATGGGAAGAAGCCCCTTCTCTCTCTCTCTCTCTCTCTCTCTCTCTCTCTATATCTTATGCTAGCTTTCGAGCTAGATGGTGGTCAGATGGCTAAGCAAGGCTGCTGCCTTTACAGTCTAATGGCCATGAGATAGAGCTGCAGGAAGGACGACTGTCCAACTAGTCACTTCACTACAGTACTTCATGTACTATGACACAGTGAAATCCAAGTATCCCTGATTAAATCTATTTGTCCTCCACATAAATATTAAGCGACCGAAAAGAGGACGACACATTCACGGAGAGTGTTAGTAAGAGATGATACTGATATTAAGGAAAGAAAACTGGGAGAAAATAGGTGTCCTTTGTGAATAGGGGATGAGAAGATGGTTTTGCCATAACTTTACATGTCCATATGAACCTCCTTATGCCCTTTTATGGACCACATATAGACGACAACTGCTTCAGGAGAGCATGTCGATCTATGCTTCCAATTAGGTAAGCCTATTATATTCCAGGAATTATGAGGAGAAGGCCCGAATTCATGGAAGTAAACAGAGGATTATCATATTTCTGAGCAGTTTCAGACTCCAAGCTAATCATTTTTTTCAAGTCAAACAGTTGAAGCGAGGGATTTAAGCGTGCAATTGAAGGAAGACCTTCAAAGCTTCTTATGTTGTTATTATTAGTCTTAAAATACAAGTTAAAGTGTCTTATTAGATCTTAAAAACTGATGCCTTGCTGGTAAGAATTTACATTCAAGCTAATTAAATCTTTGCTGACAACAATTTTTACTGGGATTAACATGCAATCTGCTTATTTTATCTGTGGTAATATCCTGGACCATTCTATGGTGGTAAAATCGTCGAGGTTGAAAGATCTCCACAGAATTTCTACCGAGGCTTTTCTGTGATGCACGCATTGGTGGATGGCCTTCCCAGGGGGCAGATTCTCATGTGGGAATGATTTGGTACCAAAAAGGTTTAAAGGGAATGAAGTGAGGTCGAAGGGAAGATGAGAGAGAGAGAGAGGGGTTTCAAGGTACAAAGATCAACAGCAACGTATCCTTATACCCATCTCCATTCTGATTACTCCAATGATGGGTGTATCCACCGACTACGTACCACAAAAGCACTTTATGGTGAGAATGATGCCGCTCTCTCTCTCGGAGTAATCGCCTCGTCACACACTGTTCCCCGCTAACCCTCCTTTATCTAGAAGATAAAACGTGAAGAACAATAATGAATAAAGTGCAAGTTGTGTCTTCTCCCCCTTCCAACTCATTTTGCCTTTGCTCCATTATTCTTTACCTGATTGTTAAAGACAAAATAGATAGAAGCAAATTACAAGAAAAATAGACAAGTTGCAGCTTGATGGATGCCCCCAACATGGACGACTGAGAGATGTAGAGCTCGAACACAAGGATGGATACAGCTCTGTGGCCTGTAGCAGTATCTAAAGGGACTTATCGGGTGCAACTCTGGGAAGTGCATCCTCCGATGGGTCCCTTTAGATGCTGCCACTTATAACTGCTATAATTCTGTTCATCCTCGATAATGGAGCCCCGTCAATAAATAAAATACCACTTCCATTGCCCTTCAGGTCATTGTGAAGACATGAAAATAGAATACCAAGTAGTTCGATGCATTGCATGAAACCGATATCGATCATACAAAAGATAAAGAGTCACATCTTTTGCGTGATCAGAATTCTCGACTCGGATCGAAATCGAACCAAGCCAGACGAGTTAATTCATTCGAAGGCCACCACCGACGTCAAATGATAACACCAACTTAGCACTCTACGCAAGTATAAGATCAAAAAGCGTGCTGAAGGATGGTAAAAAGGCACCTTGTTTCTATGTGCCAAGGGTAGATAAGAAACAAAATTTGACGCGCCAACGAGATTGTAAGAGGAAGAAAGAGAAAATTGTGGAGATGTAAGAAAACAACGATGAGGTATATCTGTGAAAACGATGACCGGTAGTTCCTGTATCGATCATAAAATCTTGCTTGAAATATGAAGTACAGATCAATATAATATTTGCCAGCTTGACATTTGGATATTGATTGATATATCATTGTTCCCGTGCTTGAGAAGACGCACACGACCACCTAATCAGATAGGAAAATAATCGAATTGACCTATTCGATAATCAGTATCGCGCAGCACCAAATTGTTCCATGTTAACATTCCGTCGATGAAGTCTTGGATTTCTGCAACCGAGATGACATCCTTTTTCAACATGACATATATGGTTCCAAGATGACCTCACTTTGCCAAAGCATTTAGGTGTACGTTCACTTTTGACACTACTGTTCCTGTGCATGCGCAAGCCTCTGATGCTAAAGCAGTCTTTAGCTTTCTCTCTGCAACAAAATTGACCCTCGTCATCCTTTCTCTTTTTGATTTTTCATTCTGAAATAGAATGATAACGATCAGGAGAGTCTCTGAGGTCGACGAGAACACACTCATTTGCGACATTTGAGTTAGCAAAGAGAACAACGAAAAAGACGAGTGGGTAGGCATGCAGCTTGGGAGAAAAGGAAACGAGGAGAGTTCTAGGCATCATCGGGTGGGTGGGGTGATAAAAGACGAGCCCATCCGCCCCCACCATGAAGGGTTTCAGCGGAATAAATCTACTGCTGGATAGGTTTGGGGTATACCGCGCAGCTTCGCTCGCGGCCCGACTTAAGTCACAACGACTCGAGTCGAGACAAGAAAGCATTTCTCGTTGGGTGCACATGACACGGAGGACGCAGTACAAACAAATGATTTGACAAGTCATGTTGCACCTTGTGGTACTTGATCGGAAGGTGTCTCAGACTGAGGAGGAACCAATGACCCCATCCATCCCCAAATATTAAGCTCTCGCACAAGATGTTAATCCTTAAAACAAGTATCGAGCAGGGTTTCGGAATGTTTGTATATGTAAACTCGAGCGACGAGATAGGGGCAGTCAACTGTTTGATTAAAGCCCTGGTTATCCAAAAGTAAGTAGACGGGAAACAAAAGGTAGACGAGGGAGAGGCAAAGCTGAAATCACGTAGGCTTCAGCTGCTGCACAATAATAATGCAATTAAGGGCGGGTGGGGATCGTCTTTCACGTGGGAAGCACAAAACCCAAACAAAATCCAAGTAAGATCCCCTACAAAAGCGCAGATAGCCTAAAGGCAAAGGAGCAAGGTTCCCTATTTGGCAGCGTGAGAGCGACAAGAGCTGTGCGCTATAGAGTAGCGTCAGCTGATGCGAGAGAGAGAGAGAGAGAGAGGGTTCGCTACAATCTCACAAGGAGAATTCCACTTTCCTCTGAGGCTCCAACTCCCGATTAAAGATCTCATTAAAGCCTCTTACTTCCCTGGCCCGTACCAGCCTGCCATGCCCCAAGTTTTCACGCGCTTTTCTTTACCTTTAACCTCCTCTCCATCCCTCTCTATCTTTCTCTGGATGAATGAGGGGTCAACATCCAGCCCTCAAAGCCGTCCTAAGCTTCTTCCATCTCTCTCGTCTTGTGACCAGGATCGTCTATGGTCAGTTCATTATCCTCGAGTCCTTGTTCCCTTGTTTGCACTCCTGCTTCCACTTGCAGATATATGATGGAAAAGAGGAGACAGTGGGGACCTGCATCAGACCGCATTGATGACACCACCATCATGGAAAGTGGCTGGAATTGAAGGAGAAAGAACAGCTAAGCACAATAAAGCCAAGCCTCCCCCCCTCAGGGGGGAGGGAAGGAGCATTAGGACAAATCGCACGAATAACCACGCCTACAAGTCTACAAACACAGCGAGAGGACGACTCACTCCATGGTAGGGTCCTTGTGAAAGCGAACCAAATGGATGATGAAGGGCATGTTGCAACATTCCCATCTGTTGGCATGTGATTAAAGAAGGCGGGGACGGAGGCCAGAGCCTCCAATGCTAAAGTTGTCTTTAAAGGTCAATGCTGGCTGCTAAGGCTGAAAAGGAGCTCGTTTTGCCTCTTTCCTTTCGCTTTTCTTTAAGCATTGAAGCAGTGTGATTCAGGGAATGTTAGTGCTAAGTAGGACACTCATGAATCTAAGTTGGGATTGAGTTCACTGTGGGTGGCGTGGGCTTAGCTGAGCTCTTGCTGGTTACCATCTCATTGGATGCACGGAGGAGCTGCAATCATGGAAAGGGTGGATGGGAATCTATGTTGCTCTGCATCTGAAACGTATTATTATGTCAGTCGCGACATCACATGATCAGGGTGCCTCACCTGATCATTCTGAACAGAAACGCATCAAGGGACTGGGAAAAGCTCATTACACCAGAAGCGAGCGAGGAGCCTTTGACCGCGCATGATGAGGACCCCCACCCTCCCCTCTCAAGATTCGCACAACCAAGCATCGATGGCTAGGATCTCAAGAGGATCGAATCCCTATCTCGATGCCGTACGACAGGAATCCTTTGGATGATCCCAGCTTAACACTGATCCTACTTCATCTGTGTGCGACAAGTACTTGGTGCCTGGTGGCGTTGCAGAGGGTTGGAAGATCTTCCATGGATGTATGCATGTATTTATGCAAGAGAACGCTGAGACGTAGTTCAGTGAAGCTGGAACCACCAGCAGCAGCGGCAGCAGCAGCAGCAGCGGCAGCTAGTAAAGATGCCCCTGGCACGATTTGATGGAACCGAGACACCAAACGAGCCCCATTTATCTGGTCCAACAGGGAAGATGCTCTTTTGGGAGGACAATTGAAATGCTTTGCTGGTGTTTGGGGTTTTGCAAGGCGGTGGAGAATCTAAGACTTATGAAGCTAACATGAAATTATGGACGAAGGTCTTCGGTCTTTAAGAATGACCAATCCAATATCTTCGCCCTCGCAGGAAACTTGAATGCTCGTGAGGGATTCCTCCCGGAGACTGCCTCTATCACAGTCCTGATGTGACCTGTGTGACCTCACCCATCGTTAGGTAACCTCACCCATCGTTCGGGACACGGAACGCTGTTTCTGCCAGAGGGAGGTAGAACACTGCTGTTTCCGGAGGTCATTGGTGTTCGATGTTTCCAAGGTCTTCGTCCTTCCATTCCCAAGCAGGATGAGGAGAGGAGCATCGTCCAAGAGGCACGGTGAGAACCAGAAGAACGCTTCGAGGCAACCCACCCCCTCGAGACTACACGACGCACATATGCAACGCGCTTCAACCCGAGTGCGAGAGGGACGTCATTTCATGCAATCCGGTCGGCGACAGCGAATAGCGCCGCTCCTCCGCCACCCGGCTCAGGCCATAAATCAGGTCCCGAGAAGATAACGTGACGCACATTAACGGGGGAATTTGCGGCGACGTCCAAACTGCTTGGGCACCAGCCCAACACCGATCATCTATTTATGGGCCGACGGCAAAAAGGATCGATCTATTCGGCCCGAGGCTCGCCTATGAGCCTTCCCACATCTCTTTCTACTGTGACCATCTTTTCTCGCAAGCAACAATTGGCGAACAAGCAACTCTACAATTTCATTTCCAATAGTTTACTCCTAAGAGATCTAGATCTATAACTCATTTTAAAATCATGTGATCCTTTTAATCCTGCAAAAAGGTGCTTGTGCACATCACTAGTTAATAACATATCATACTACCTTTACATATAAAATACATGTAGATCGGTAAATCAACTCCCAAATAGATTGTTTATGTCACGAAACCCAACTCTAAGAACGTGTGACGATGCTTTTTCTACCGCATATTGTATTGTTTATTGCCGTATCATTGAACTAATCAACGCCTCCACCATTCGCATGTGAGCCAAGGCACGCATATGCGCTTGGTTCGAGAACGAGAGAGACGGCTTGCCACGGAAGAGGATAAGATATATACACATTGGATATGGCATGTTATTCTCTGTGTCTTCTCTAGGCATGAAGGGCGGTAGCATCTTCATGTCTTCCTAGGAATGTGTAAATATAATATCCAAAGGCAAGACTTCTCTTTTGTTTTCTTCCTACCATGGCCAAGACACATGATGACATATTTCTTGGTTCTGATCGAATAATTCCGATATGTTTATTGTTTCTTGGGTTCCCAGCGTCAAGGGAGAGCGCGGAGGTTGATGACCGACTCTACAGAGCTAGTGGTGATCAATAGCCACCATCCATGATAACGATGGAGTAAGAAATGCCTATTTGGATCCATGGCGTGGGCTGAATCCAGGTATTAAAATATGAATCATGTGCTTGTTTGATGCAAAGAGAATATTGATTGACGTTGAGGCACTCTGACTGGATCATCTCTAGCATTGCACCATTTTAAAGAGCATGCTGATTACCCACACTTCATTTTTGAGAATGTTTCTGCTATCTGATTAGCTCCAGGAATGAGACAGTAAGCAGAAGAAACAGATGCAGCTGTTGTGTATGATTCCATTCTGATCATTTCTGAAATATGCCAAAAACATGGCAGTCCTACCTGGGATGCTTTCAACAATCCGTCGATTATAATTCAACCATTGGAAATGCATCGATGCCAAAAGCAAGTGCAATTGGCGCAGTAGAAGGTTGCTTCCATCAAAATGATTTAGGGAAAGACATTGCTGGAACTAAAAAGAGCGAAACAACCATCTTGCGTTTGTAGCACTGATTAAACTGACGTCGGACGATGGTAGGGCTCGCATGCAACGAAGGAGGATATCGATGATCTGGTTAACGACGACTTGGATGTTTGTTCCACTAGATATGAGGGGGTCACACTCACCAAGAAGATGGACCCGACACCACAATGCAAGTGCTGTATCTATCCCCCATGCAGTCCAGCTATAAATATCGTACCTTGTCCATTGTAACTACAGATCTTGAGGTAGGATATCAAATTTGATTGCACTCGAACAAGACAGAGACGGACAACGATGTTGATGCCAACGATGCCACCACCTTGGAACCGGCACTGTCGGTATTGAAGTGGCTGCTGCACAACACAAGCAAAACGAAGCACCGCTGCGGTTTGGATTGCTTGGTATGTGTGCGTGCACTCATCGAACACTTGCAAAACGTTGCGTTTCCTCCGCTCATCTCCCCCACAATTCGGAAAGTAAGCAAGTAGGCAGGGGCGTGAACGGTGAACAGCCCTAACAAAACCGAGGGATTTGTTTATGGAGCGTCTGCCGAGGCTTGCACTTCCCGAGGCCACCGATGTGGTCGTCTACGGCAACTCAGCGCATCTGTTCTTGTCTCCTGTCCCACAGAGCTTATTAGTTTTGGTGACTCCAAGCAGTAACGAGAAGGTCCCGAGTTAGGGTAAGGAGCTTGTCATCCTGGGCTCACCATTCCGGGGTCTCTCATGTCGTCCACGGACCAAACAGGGCATCAGGTTTCCTCGTCCTTGATTCGGGTAAATATGAACCAAACGCGAATTAATGATGACATGATATAAGAGAAAGATTTAGTTCGATCTAGTCTCTCTCCGTCGAAGGTCATCGATAGGTGGATTGATACGTCCCGTCCCTATCATGCGTTGCTGTTGGATTCCCCTGTTGGATGAGAGATGACACGGATAGCCGCATGACTGATGGAGATGGACCATGGAGGGATTAGGTTGGGTCCATGGGGAGCACAGCTCGAAAACAACGTACCGTCTCCCTCCTCCTCCTCCTCCTCCTCCATCGGTGTCGAGGACACCCTAAGTCCACCTTAAAGCTCCCTCTGATTTGATGGCACCAAAGGATAGGTCCATCATTTGTTGTGGCTGTAGAAAGGAGTGGGGTGAACAGAAGAAGCTCACTGCTCGTGGAATCTTCCACCACCTTTGCGAGCAAAAAGAGAAGGCTCCTCTGCTGGGCATGTGGTGTGGCGACCGAGAGAGGACAGTGCTCATTGTAACTTCTCATCCATCCTCTTCTTTTTCTGGCTTGTCCACGCAATGCTTGCTTGCTCTCTTAATTATCTCCTTCTTTCTCTCTGTCAACACGTAAAACGCCTGCGTTGGTCTCTCCATGTGGATATACGCTTGCCGTGCTACAATACCATCAAATGTCGTCTCCAACATTCGCCGACGAATTACCATTACGATCGGAGGATTTCAATTGCTGCCCCCCAAACTCTCTCATCCGCTCCCGCATTAAATACATTTTGTATTTGTCTCTTCAATCCCAACCCAACCGCGTTGGCCACATTAATTACCAACACCTACTAACGCGCTCGTGTTAATTATTACCTGATGTCGGTGATTCGAGGAATTGGATGTTGGCAGCGCGAGAAATGTCTGTTTGCAACTCGTGAATCTACCAAACCAATCGCAATAAAAAAGAAATCAAAGAAACGTGGATAAAAATGATGCATCATCAGCTACATCTACGTCTACATCATAAACCGTGAATCAACCTATGCTTCCATCCTAGGCGTTGCTCAGCCATACCTTTACCGCTCCAAGCTACTGCATGGACTGTGTGACTCATGAGCTACATCATCTTAGCTTTCGGTTGTCGCTTCAATCTATCCTTCTTCGAATGAGGATCGTGAAAGATTCCCAAATCGCCATTAGAAAGAAAAAAAAAATCGTCAATCGTACTCTACGTTGAACAAAAAGTAAAATATAGGTTCAGAAATTATCCTATTCCAAAGCAAGCAAAAAGGGTAAGGAAGCAGCGCCAAAGGCATGACCTCCTCCTCCAAAAAACAATCTCCATGCATGCACATGAGGAGGAGAGACCTGGCTATTTGTTTACGAACAAGTGGGAGGGGGACAGAAAGTCCACAAGGCTTCCATGGATGTCAAAGATGGGAGACGGGTTGTGGTGTGTGTGTGAGTAGGGAGGGAGGGCTTTCGCCTTCCCAACGCATGCACCATATTAGTTTGACCGAGAGACCTGCCAAAGGAGGAGCTCGGAGACAAAACCCAAGTAGGCTTCCAGCACAAACAAAAGAACACCCATTGAGGTGCAGGGATCACGTGAGCGGAGGGCTGGACGACGCGCTGGTTATAATACAGATGTCACCGTGAGTTTGACGAATCATTTGTAGAGGAGGGCTCGACCTCAAGTCCTTGTTGTGCATAGTAATGCAGCATAATAAGAATAAAAGTCTTCCCAGAGACCATATTGATACCATGTTTACGGGAGATGAGAGGCCTGATGACATACTCATCTGTATACATAACACTCGGAAAAGTTGCAAGAATAATGCAACGAACGGCGCTGAGATGAGCAGTTCAAGAAGCAGCAGTACACCGTCCTCTTTCCACCCCCCCCCCCCCCCCCCAGTAAAAGGGCCACTTTTCGGCCGACTAAAACGCCTACTGCGTTCCTCCTCACTTCGCAGTGTTCGCTTGGCTGAGATTGCCCCGAAAGAAGGACAGTCTCTGAAGACACACACTCCCGTAGCCCTTTTCTTGTAGCCTGTAGCATAAATGATTTCGTATCATTCCAATCAACCAGAAAATGAATGTGTTCATCATTTTACTAACGCATATAAGCACACCATCTTCCGTATGTGTAATATCACAGTTTTTCTAAATGTCCTTTTGTAAATATGACCAAAAGGGAGTGCATTCTCTCTCTCTCTTTCTCTCTCTCTCTCTCTCTCCCCACCAATAATTTACTTTCACCACACCCCCTCCACTCCAGAAAAGAAAACCAGCCTGGTTTTCTGAGCTCTATTCCAACCCATAAGAACTTCACTCTTACCTTCCTTTTTCACTACCCATCTTAGAAATGCTTCCTTTCCTGATCCCACTCTTCTGCTCTCTCTCCCTCAGCCTCCCATCCCATGAACCCAGCTTCCCACTCATTGCTTCCTTGGTCATATAGTGGGCTCAGGCGGTGGTGGAGGAGATGGACTTGGGTGGGGTGCTGGGCATGGATGCATTTGTGGGAGCCTCATCTGAAAGTGGCAACCTCTTCTCTTCTTCCCTGCTCTCCCAAGAGACCGAGGTCGGCAGGCAAAGAGGAGTGTTTCTGTCTGCTTTTCACAAGCATGATAGGCCTGCTGAACCTGCGGACTACGATTTGAGATCCTTCAAGATGGCCAGGAGTGAGGCATTGGTTTCGGCGTCGACAAAGGCAGCTCATTTCCTCCACAGATCTAACTCCCTTCCTCTCCTTCCTGACGGAGAGCAAATGCTCAGCTTCTCATCGACATCCAAGCAGAGTGACATGGCTATCGCCAGCGATGGGACCTTGCCTTACTACAACCACCCATCGGCGCCTTCCTCAACACAATGTTATCTCAGGAATGCAGGTAACCAGCACCCCGCACATGCTATTGATGTTTGGCTCAAGAAGGCCTTCTTTTGGGGGTTTGGTACTGGTCTCTCATTCACCATCGGAGGGCAGCGAAGTGGGTGGACTCTTTGATTCCAGTGTTTGATTGGAGGACGGTCTTTTCGTAGAATTTTTTGATCCTTTTGTTTTCAGTCTTATCAAGAAAAAAAGCTGACATCTTTCTCTCCTCCTCCCCCCCTTTCTTTTTTCTTTGGCCTCCCCTGCTATTTGGTTCCTGTCGTCCGAGGGGTGGTTTTGGGACTACCGGCTCTGTCTTTCTTCTCGTCAGGGAAAGTAGCAAGGGACAAAAAGATCAACAAGAAGAAGAAAGGGCAAATGAACCATCCCCTCTTATTCTCTCTGATTCTTGTTGGTGCCCTCACCACCCCTCTGTTACCTCCCTCGAGGAAGCCGATGCCAAGACATGGGGGTGAAAATATGACATCTTTGATGTTTATGTAGCTTGATGTGCTTCCTTAAATGCTGCAGGCAAAGGCATGGAAGCTGTGAATCTTCTGCCAGGACCCTTGAGGGCTCTGCAGATGTCGTTATTTTCAAGAATACGTTCATGTTCTTCTCCTCATCTTTCTCCTGCATTCTGTTGCATCTGCTCGTCTTATCTGATATGGTGCTGTAGTTCCGGCTTGCCCTCTCACATTTGTTCCTCACGTTTTCCTTTCTTCTGTTCCAGCTTTGTATTCCGGAAGCTCTAATGCGAACATGCAAGGGGTTCTGGCGAGGGTCAGGGGACCCTTCACTCCGTCTCAGTGGCTGGAGTTAGAACACCAAGCCTTGATCTACAAGTACCTCGTTGCAAATGTGCCCATACCGGCCACTCTGCTCATTCCCATCAAGAGAAGCCTCGGTGCTTCTGGGTTCCCTCCCCTGTCAGCTGGATCTTTTGCTTCAGGTACTCGTAGGTCGTCATTTGTTGCTGTCGCCGCATTAGCTTGATGCATGTATGCTTGCTTCTGAATGCGGTGGTTATTATTTGCAGATTCTCAAGAAAAAATGTGATTTTTTGCACTGAAGAGATCTTAACTCTCTGACATCTTTATTAGGCAGAAAATAAGTTGAAGTTGCTTGTTTTCTGTAGATATGCACAATCTTTTTGACAGCTCCTTTAATCGCTCATTGTGATACATTTTATATCTAAAAGTCTGCATATGTAATTACATTTTGATAAGGATTTTACAACAAGTTACCCCCTCGTTTCCTTACTGCTTAACCTTTTGGGAATAGTGGTAGTGCAGCTAACACTTCATCCGTGTCTGCCTTTTCCCTTGTAAATCCGATAATCTCGATGAATGTTTGTTTATGGATAAAGGGATGATCAAACATCTTAAATGTTGTATACATTTTGGGACATTTTGGATGCTGAAAGCTCTTATTTCACAAACATTCGATGGCTATATTGCTGTTAACTACTTTGATTGTTGCAGTTGGATGGGGACCATTCCATCTGGGGTATTCTGGAAATGCTGATCCGGAGCCTGGTAGATGCCGTCGGACTGATGGGAAGAAATGGCGGTGCTCAAGAGACGCAGTTGCTGACCAGAAGTACTGTGAGCGACATATCAACCGGGGCCGCCATCGTTCAAGAAAGCATGTGGAAGGTCAAACTGGCCATGCCGCGAAAGCAGTGTCCGTCGTCACATCGTCGCAGTCAGCTTCAGCTGTTCCTGATGCCATTTCATCTGGTAGCCTCACCAATTCACAGCGGCAGAGTAAAAGCTTGCAGTCAAACAACGCTGATCCTTTCCATGCACAGTCCAACGGGTAGGAAATTACTGATGATTCTATTGTCTTTCACTTTCGATGAATAAATAATTAGATGGCTTCGACACTTTAAATCGCCTTTCTCTTTTGATGAGTAAAATAGATGCCCTTTAACACTTAGGCCCTGTTTTGCTTTCGCGATGAAGATACCTGTATGGTTAGTGGGTCGATCGGTATAACAAGGAAACAAGAAAAGCTGCTCCATGTATTTATTCCTGAAATTATATTCCATGGATATTTACGTTCTAGCTATTGTTATAAAGAATACTTAAATGTTTGATTAGTTCAAATTATATGATATGTTTGAGTTTTTAGGTCATAAACTTCTTTTTTAATAGATGAGATTGCTATGTTCTATATTTGACTTTTATCTAAAAAATAGTGAACATGTCAGCATCTGGATTGCCCTTTTATTACGTAGTCAAAAAAACTAAAAACTCAGATAACTTTGGTGGGCAAATTCCAACATGCTAAATATAATGGTGCAAGAGACTATTGGGTAAAGGCAATTTTCTTATCACTTTATTGATTCTCAATTTTTATAATACCCATGAAAAACTCGTTCTTAGACTTACATTCTTACCAATAAGATGCTATTAGGGCTTAGGCACATGTTAAATCCATGCATTGAAACATTGGAAGGTGTGATCTTCAAGAATATTGCCTAATGGTAAATAAAACCAAGTTATATATGGTTTATGATGTAAGAAAGTCAAAAGGGTTGCTGGAAGCAACGTAAATTATGTGTTAAGGGAAACTATTCAGGTGAAAACATAAAATAAGTAATTTTAGGCAAAGTTTCAAATGTTTGAGAGCAAACTTCAAAATGTACAGTATAAGAACTATGGAAAAGACAGAACATTGATAAAAGTGAATTGTCTTTGTGCATTTCATGAGAACAACTAAATCTTACTTTTAATAATGGTATTCAGTTACATCTTCATGAACTATTATTGCATGGTGCTTTATATGCATTTCGAATAAACTGATAACGATGTAATAAGACATCTAATCAAAGATAAGTAGTTGGAAAAGCTATAATTTGAAGTGGTGAAGTTTAAATCAGTTAGAATTCTAGTAATAAAAACTTAAAATGTACAGCAAGCTATCACAACTTGATTATTGACCTTTCATCTTATAACAGAACAAAACAGATTTTGTTCCTCTGTTGTCATTCAATTTCTTCTGTGTCACTTTATTTTGTCTTTGGGACTATATCAGGGTTGATTTTAACATGAGGGGCCACATTTAATATCTGCAGCATCACAATATTTTAGGGGACTAATTTTTCATCTTGCATGGCGGTATGTGGCAAGGTGTACCATTAAGTGATTTGTAACAGGAAAACCTCATCTTGCATACACTTAACCTTCTCATCATTAGGAGATGCAATGTCGGTGATAATTTTCTGTGTTTGTAAAATGCAAAACAACGCTGGATTCACTACCTTCTGCTAAATAGCTATCATAGGTTAACCAGAAATGCACCTGCAAGTGTCTTGTAAAGTATAGATCAATTTAGAATAAATATGTGGTGTTGTTTCATAAGTTTGCATTTATGCTGATTCAAAGTCTCTCTCTCATTATATGAAAGGTAACATCATGTGGTATATCACCAGTCCCTGTGACTTTCTTATTAAAACATGAATCAACAAGCATTTATGGTTATACTTTTAGATTTTGACATTGTATGTTTTGTTATACTGGAGAATGATTGGTTCTCAGGTCACTTGGTAAATATGTGCCTTTCGATGTGATCCTCATGTAATCTTGATCTATGTTCTTCCGCAGGGTGCTGATTAACAAAGAAGATCAAAATGATCCTTCGCAGAATTCAAAGGGCCTGTCCGTGCTAAGTCCTATGAACCAGAATTCCATGAACAACTTATTTCCCGTCTCAAAGCAACACAATCCCTTTGAGGAGACCTCATCGGGAAGGGACTTTGGGTTCATTTCCACTGATTCACTTTTAAATCCTCCCAGCAGTTCATTCTCTGATAACATCAGTTTTATCCCAAACTCAAAGCCTGAGGTACATTCCCATCCCCTTCGACACTTCATTGATGTCTGCCCCAAAACCCAGTCTGATCGTTCAACCGTCACCTGGCCTGATGTAGAAGACACACAACTTAATAAAACCCAGCTGGCTATCTCAATCCCCATGGCTTGCTCTGACTTTTCATCTTCGTCCTCATCCAACTATGACAAACTGCCACTTTCACCTCTCAAGTTATCAAGGGAATATGATCTAGTTAACACAGGTCTAGGAGTAGGTTTGCTGAATGAAGTGTGTCATCAACAGGTTTGTTGGAAACCGGTCTCCTGGGAGGCTTCCATGGCTGGACCTCTGGGGGAGGTTCTGACCAGCACTAATCCCACTCCCAAGAACCAAAGCAAGAACTGCTCATCATCATCATCGCTAAACTTGTTGAGCGATGGTTGGGACTCGGGCTGTCAGTTAGAATCTTCACCGACTGGTGTCCTACAGAAGGCTTCATTTGGTTCACTGTCCAGCAGCACTGGAAGCAGCCCCAGGGCAGAGAACCTGAAGATTCATGAGAGCACTGGCAGCCTGTGTGACGACCTCCTCGGTTCAACAATTGTAAATGCTCCTACTGTTCCCTCGTTGTGACCTTCTGACAGGACCACCATGAGAAGATGCATCATCATCAGAACGAAAGAAAATGAGATGATGGCTGTTGGTAACTAGTGGCGACTTTGCTAATCAAGAACTTGGATACATTGGGTTCTAATTTTATAGCTGTGTTGTTTACTTGTTCTTTTGTCTCTGTACCATGTCCTATGTTCAGAAACAGCTCTGGATGACTCAGAATTGTTGCCTTCAGAAACAAATGCTAAGCTTATATTGCCCTGTGTTTGTATGCAGCTATCTGTTATAGGACTTCCAATTCGGCTCGACAACGTCTGATGATTTCAATATGAAATTTTCCCTTCAGGCATTAGGTTTTCTGACTGCTCTACATAACTTATCAAGTGCTTGGAGGAACCATGTTTGCAATTTCTCAGTACTTGCTATCATGTTTCTTGATATAACCTCTGTTGATAAGAAGGAAATGCTAATTATTTTGGCGCCTTCCTACCTTGTTATCGACATTTTATTGAGTAAAAAATCTCGATTTTGTTCTTGTTCAAATACTATCCTCCAGTCCATGGTTGCTTTCGAGTGAACTACTCCACATAGATCATCTTGGTTTCCTGCAGGAGCAGCAACATGAAAGTAGTCGAGGGCAGAATGCTTTGCAAAGATGCTGCACAAAGGACAAGAGTGTCTATGCCTGTATCTACCCAAGGCTTGAAGGCAACGTAAATCCAGCCGCCAGCTGCTACAACTCCGTCTGTTTCAGTTCAATCTTTCAAGAATCTTGTTCATGACAGCTAACATCTTAACATGCTGTCATCAGATCTTACCACACAGCGTCGCTCCTTAGATCAAAAGAGACAGGACATATATAATCTATTCACGGACAAAATCGAAAGACGGTAAGATCCCCGTCCAATCCTGCAAGTTCGTCATTACATCTAGACCAGTTGCATCTCCCAATAGATTAATCGGATCGATCCAAAGGCTGCAGACCCACACCGGAGGTTGCCTTTCCTTTACCTCTTCCATCTTAGTAAAACCCCACGAAACACCTCTTCTTTCCCTCCACGCTTTGTTGCCACCTCTCTAAGAAATATTACTTGCGCTAGGGAGGCCATGAGCTTATTTATGCACCTCGCCATTTCTTTCCCCGACCACCTCACCAGCCAGCATACAGATGAGTAATTGCCACAGGTCCCGCTCCTTGGGGAGCATTCCTTTCTCCTCCGTGGAGGACAAGTCCGTCATGTCAATTGACAGCAACAGGGACCTACCAAGGCTGCAGGAAACCTTGAAGGTGCAACCCCCTCCGTGCCGGTCTCGGAGCCCGAAGACTACGCTGCATGGCTTCTACGTCCCCCTTCCTCCGATGCACGGTCCGGTCTCCTGTCAGGAGCTCTCCCCTTGTACGTCTCAATTGACCGCTGCTTTGCTGCCTACTTGGAATGCATCAAGAGCTCAAGTTGGCAACAAGGAAAGACACCAAAGGAGAGCAAGATACAAGAGAGGAGAGGCATTAACTCTCTTGCAAGGATGCGTGCGGGGTGAGAGAGAACAGCGTGGTGGCGGCCGTGCCGAAGCTTCCTGCTCTTCCTGCTTCGGAAAGATACCTGGAGTTCTCCTGTCACGGGTCCTTCAATTGCCATAAACATACTACTAAGCAAATACATGCGAGGAAGACGACCCAACATACACCAGTCCAGTGTGCCATAAGATGACCGCACATACACAGTATCTATTTTGTTCGAACCTGTTCTCATGTGCTTTCGGAAATTAAACGCGATGTGCCTCAGCATTGGTTTTCTTCATGCAAGCTGATCTTAGCGTGTAAATTCTACAGTGGATGCCTTCCTAATGGAACCTTTCGAGTATCGCCTGTGCCTAATATGGAAAGTTGGGGAGACCATCCCTGCAGATCCAATATCTCTTGATAGAACACACGGATTAGAACTTCATATATATATTTCTGTACTCGTTAATCATCGTACGTACATGATATCATGTATAACGGCATAGAAGGAATTTACGAGACTAAAGAGAAGATTATAACAAATTAGATGTCACTCGATGGTTTAGTCCCACATCGCCGATCTTTGAATTACAGGTAGCGGAGCCCTCGTTAAAAGAACATCGGCTGCATCATTTCAATTCATACCTTTCTCGGCCTTTTGGCTAAGATCAAGTGTAGTATCTGTTCTTATCAGTTTAATATCTGATACGAGGGCCATAGGTCCATCATGATATTAAATTAATTTTTTGTGGGGGAGGGTCTGCCTACGGCAGCTTGCTGCTGGGACCCTCGAGCGTCGCCCGTGCGTTGCACTGCTTCTCGGGCTTGGCGCACCCCGATTAAATCTATGCCATCAAATTTTCTCTAATGTAATTGGACTAACCAATTTGATCACTCTTGGTAAATCGGATAGATGTGTCGGTACCTGTTTCTTAGAGCAATATAATTCTTCTCTTCGTGGTGTTGCCAGATTCGGGTCCAACATGGTCCAGAGAGAAAGCCATCGTCTCGTTTGGATACCAGAAACAGATGCTGCTCTGCCCTCCCAATAGAGGCACTAACGTCGGATTTAATGGTGTCAGCGACTGGAGCTGCAGTTTGAAATCTAGCTGAGTCACAGCTTTACAGGGTTTGATCATTATTGCGTACTGAAAGTTTTGATCCATTCAAAGGATTATAGAATGTTAAACTAACAAGTATGTCTGGGTGGTGTAGTCGGTTATCACGCTAGTCTCACACACTAGAGGTCCCCGGTTCGAACCCGGGCTCAGACATGGTTTTGTAGATGATTTTTTTTATTTAAAGTATCTGATCTCAAATTCCCTGGTCGCCGGTTCGAACCGACATGATAAATTTAGGAAATTTTTAATATTGTATCAAATGTTTTTAATATTTTTAATATTGATGAACAAAATTTGAAACAAAATAAAAGTAGGGTTTAGATTTGTGTATCAAATGTTTTTTGATAAAATGAGATTCAAATTAACCTTTTTTTTGTATTTTATAATCTAAGTTTATGGTTTAGATTCATGCCTCGATTGTATTTGAGATAGTGAATCTTAAAAAGTAAACTTAAAAAAAAAAAATACATACAACATAGATTTTAGATTCATATATCAACATGATGAAATTAAAATTAATTTTTTTTATTTTAGTGATATAAGTGATCGATGAGCTTGAAGGATTAATCTTTTATCAAGTATTTCTTAGATACATGATATAAGGGATACTTCAACTAAAAATGCAAGTGGCTAGATGATTAAATGTTAAGTTGGGAGGATCAACATTAAATCGAAAAATATGATATTGAGCTAAAAAATCGAACATCAAAATAAATAAATTGGTCAATATACCAAAAGATCGATCGGCATGTTAGATGATCGATTGACATACCAAAGATTGATCGAGGCTTCGATCAAAATTAACTAGGTTATAATTAAATTATAAATAAATTAAAAATATGACTTAATTAGACACTGTTAAATAAGGATCATATTGAGCTAAGCTAGTATATAGGTTGAATTGAGCTTTAATCATTGGTCATATATCTTGACATGGGATACTTCTATTTTTAATGGAGGTGCTTGGGACCTCTTTCTATAAACACCTGGTAACATTGTTAAGTGCAAACTTTTCATATGAGATTCTAAGTGATACGGTATATTTTGGCAGTCTGAACACGTCACAACCGACACAACACGCCAAGTCAGAGTCCTGCGCCACACGTCCCATCCCGGGAGCTTAGGGCGATGCCGTCTGATGCACCATTAGCCTTCGCGCAATAGTATAAAATCCTTGGCTGGCCTCCGGCCAGGGAAGGGGGAGAGGAGGGGAGAAAGAAAAAAATAATCCCTCTCATTACTAACTTGCTCGTTGAAGGGGCTACGGTCGGATACCACCCGACGGTGACCATTTTACAGGAGGGCTACCACTCATCGACGGTGAGGGACTCGGCACGGGAGCACGACTCGCTCGACACCAAGGAGTCGCCAATCAGCCCCGATCCCGACCAACGCCAACCAACACTCCTTTCCGAGAGCTCGGGTACCTTATCATCCGAATCACCCTACTAACTTCCCAGCGACACATTTGTTCACCACACTAAGGTTCTAAAATTTTGGTATCGTCGACAACCTAACAGGTTTTCTGTTAATTAATATCCCCCCACACATATTGAAGACTTCAGATCAGGCATTCTATTTTGCTCACCTACAACACAAATTCCCCACTACGATAGAAGGACATCTCTCGCTCCCAATGCATGAGGTTCACGTGAATGGAAATAACGCGTCTCTTTAATACAGCCTCCTCGCACAAGGTGGATGCGCACTTATGACGCACGCTTCGGACCGCTCCCTCGGTGGATCTTACACCGCCCACTTTGAACTAGCACAAGAGCACCAACGAGATGATATTTCGCATGCACACTCTGATCCCCCGGTAAATGTTCTTCCCATCAAATCCTATCATATGGAGCAAAATTCATGGAGCTGCTTGGATAATATATGTACATGTCCATTTGCTTTGAGCCTATTTGTCAAGGGGATCCTTGCAAAAGCAGCAGCGTCATGCAGTGCCTGCCATCAATGCATCCCCAGTCCATGGGAATTTGAACTCCCAGTGAACTCTTGGACGTCTTCGCAGTACTAGAAGAAGTCATTCTTCTTTTGGATTCCTTCTTACTCCACCCGGTTGTTGAGTTGCCCCAAAATCATGGAAGGACGAAAGCAGCAGCGCAGTGGGGTCTGCCTTCGGTGTCAAGCAAATGCCATGGTCTCCATCTGCTTCTTCCCGCATTAAGAAACCTTTTGGTCCACGGCGATGATGTACAGTGATCCAAAGAAATCCCACCTTGTTTATCCTCCGCACTCGCTCCTCTTTTACTGTAGCACCCACTCACATGTGGACTTCATCAGCGAGTAATACACGAGTAGGTCAGAACGGTGCTTATAGAACATATATTCAATCTGCTAAGGGACAAACCAACCTTACTTTATCCCATTTGATTTGGTTCCTCATCAAGCGACTTTTAGCGAGATACTATTGATTCTCTTCTCCTTTTGTTAACATCTCGAAGACTCGTGTTTCATCTTCCCGAAAGATAGCTGTGATCCAACGAGTCCACTGGCCCACACTTGTCTTGGACACCTTTTGCTGCTCCACTGCTGATCTCTGGATAAGAATATACAATAGAAACATATTTCTTAGACGCCCTCCCTCTTCAGCCCCGGACATGTCTAAAGGAAACCATAGAGGAAGCATGACCTGCACTCCGCCTGAGCTTGGATTATTCAGACAATACACGTCGAGATATCACGCCAGTTAGGAAGCACGAGGAAGAGGAGAAAGAATAAGCATGATGACTGCATCAAGGCATGTAAACGACAAAACCGACGGTTTTCCTTTGAAGGTTGGGATTGGAGCAAATAACCCATCATGTCAAGGTTTGCCCCCCTCCATTGTCCCACTCAAACAGCAATTCTTGCAAGTTCTTGAAATCGACATATTTTGTTTCGGCCAGAAGCTCCACTCGGGAGAAAACCAATCGAGTGTAACTATGCCTATCGACTTCCGCGTATTCACAAGAGGGTCTTAACTATGGTTTTGTATCTTTATGCCGTCTTGAGTACGTAATATCATCCGTACGGTCTTTGAGCTGAAACGTTTTAACATGAGGTCTGATTGAGGGGGCGTGGGTCTCGTTCTCCTATGTGTTTAGCTGTCCGTCGAGTACCTGCACACAGTTTAAAATCCAAAGAGGGATTTTTGAATGTTTAAGTTAGCATGAGTTAGAGACGAGAGAGTTGGAGTGTGTGTCTCCGGTCCGACCCCTAACGCCTATTCATTGGAGTAGTTTTTATATATGTTGCTATATGTTGATGTATGTAGTTGTTAATGATAATCGACGTATTTGTACGCAGGTGTTTAAAGGTGTCATCGCCATGGATGGTCAGCTCATATGCTGAGACGCAGGCGCATTATGATTTGTCCAACCCTGCTTCATTTGATGTTGCTCTGTGTCTCTGAAGTAGCTCAAGACAGGGTTACACCTCTGTATACCCTCGAGTGATGTTGGTGCAATGTGCTGATGACGTGGATGGTAGACGACTACCTTGTTCAGATCCTGAGTGTCGAGATGACTCGGTGTGACACGTTAGTCTTGAAACATCGTGTCAGATTCTATATGACAATCGATATATCCGTGAAGTAGATACTAGAATATGCTATATCAACTACGATAGCTTATGAATATTTGGAGAGCTTGCACAGTATTTATGGGCGATATCGAGCATCGAGCTACGCTATCTATTTTTCCTACCATCTTTCTATCTCCTAAGCTAAAAGCGACTGTATTGTTTGGAAGTGAACGCAACTCGAAACTACAATGTCTGCAAACCGATGTGTTCTTGAGAAATTATTATTGTTAGGATTTTACGAATATTATTATTGTATTAAATAGACCTTCGCCCATGCTACGTAAATTCAATGCATCAAGCTTTTTTTTTTTCCCTCTAAAAGTTTATGTCCTTAATGGCACGAAAAATGCATGAAGAGCCGGCCTCATGTCTTCTTTCTCTCTCTCTCTCTCTTATTATTTATTATCCATTTATGAGAAGTCCCACAAAGAAATTTATATGTAATACAATAAATGATTCTTCAATGAGCCTCCCACCAAGCATCATCATTAAAGGATTCTTAGTAACATCCTCCTTGGGTTTACAAGTTCATGAATCAAATTCTCATTGTATCTCCATATTCAATAAAATATTCATCTGATTTAACGATGTACATAATTATATCATGATACAACGTACATGTATGAATTTAAATTTAACAGTTTGGTCATGACGCCGCACATACATTTAATGTTCATAAAATGCATTTAATAGGTTCATAATTTTGGTCATGATAATTCATTCAAACATAAGAGATGTACATGATCATGATGAAGGCTCTAAGCCTTTCTTGCATCTTCAGCAAATCTAGTGTCCCCGAACCTGTTAATTTGCTCCTGTTAGATAGATAAATAGCTTAGCGGACTGCATGTTCTAACATACACCAAACCTATCTCAGCAGCAGAACTATTTAATCCCTGCAATTAATTGCAATAACCAGGCTTGAAGTCTTATGGAATAGAAAACATATAAGACCTGTTCGTATGCCCATCACTCGATCGATTCATAAGCAGCAGCTGTCCATTTAATGTGGACAACACCTAATCCAGCGACAGAAACAGGCTGCTGAGAAGGCAAGAATAATGCAGCAGTCGATGACCAAATACCATCGAAGTTTGTGTGGGTAATAAACAATCCAGCCGACGAGCATTCATGACATTCTCAACGAGAAATTATAAAGCTTATCCACCCTTGTACAGCACTTAATTTGTCAGCACTGATATCATCTATCTCTATCTGCATGCATCATTCGATGTTGTGCCGTCCGGCGAGCTGTGATCTAAGAATCCGAGGAACAACCTCTCGGTGGATTTTAATATGTAATGTACTCGTCACATCGACTCTACGGTGCCAAACTTTGACGACATTCTTATGAGGAGCGGACTTCTTCGCTAGCAAAAGGAAACAACTACAAGAGAATGCGTATGATTCTATGAAACTTAATGAACACATGATTTCCATTGAAGTAATGAGATTATTTCCTTGTTGTTTTGTTGACAACACCAACTGGCGAACCATTTTTTTTTCCTGATAATGTTAGAACATCATTGATTCAAAGATATAAGAACGAATGCATTCTTGTTTTAGTCAAAGAAAAAAGAGATGAAAATTATCAAAGCCTCGTGGATGATCGAAATTTTGATTCGAGGAGAACCCAAGGATCCAAGTCTGATTAGATTATTAATCCCAGGTTTTAAGGTTAATCATCCAATTAGAATCTAAGCCATGTAAAGGGCTTATGTTAAGTTCATGCCACATGGATTATGCAGCATGATGACATGATGTACAGTGGACGACGAGTTCGATGGCATTATCGTTATAAAGGAGAGGGGATGGTGGCATTTTGATAAGTTAAATTCATCCAATGGCTTTTTTCCCTTCTGTATCTAAAGAAAAAGATTAAACAAAACAGAAAAGTCGTTCACTTATAGAAAGATGAGGAGGGCGGTGACCGTATCGCTCCCCCTCTTCTTCCCATGGTAGTGTAGACTGCTCCAGACCTCTCTTTCGCCTGCTACCGGCTCCCAACTAATCCTCCGTCTCCTCTCGGAGATTGTCGCCGCTCACAAGGGTGCTCTGATCTGTCCCCGGAAGGCCGCTCGACGAGTGTTCACGACTCGGGTGGCGTGCGGGCGTAGCCAGAAGGCGGCGGGCCGAGAAAGCTAGCTCCCTTCGCTGAGGACCGGGAGGCGGAGCCAGTCGTGCTCGGTGATGCGGATGGGTGGCCGCCTGGTGCTTTGATGGAAGCGGCTTTTGGGATTCTTGGTGTCGATATATGGAGGTGAAGCCCTCGGTTCCCCGTGGGGTGTCGTCGGGGCCAGCATTTCCCTTGTCGGTCCTCCTTGCGGTCGTCTCTCTTGAGGTAGAGCCGTCTGATCCGTTGATCTCTGAGGTCTTGCAGTTTTGTGCCTTTTTGTGTTTCCGATGCGAGAGATCTGGGTGAAAGCGGTGAACATCGACGGCTTTGAGTTTGGTCGTTGGAATTTTTCCTTGCATTACCGCGTCTTCTGTGATCTGGGGCCATTTTGGTGGATTGCTCTCCTTTGGTTGTGGTTTAGGGTTTACTGTTCTTGTTCCGGCTTTCGTGGAAAAACATCTTCTTTGGGTAGTTCTAAGTTGTCTCTGATGATTATATCGTGGGTGATCTTTCTTTCCTCGTATTCTGGAGTTGATCGAACTTTTTGTGGTGGCGG
Source organism: Musa acuminata AAA Group (assembly GCF_036884655.1). NCBI lineage: Eukaryota > Viridiplantae > Streptophyta > Magnoliopsida > Zingiberales > Musaceae > Musa > Musa acuminata. The sequence goes on from NC_088356.1 coordinate 46,109,179, forward strand.
AAGCCTTGATTCACTTTAAGTTGCTTGCGATGTTCATGAGTTTCTGATGAAAGCTTTGCAGTCGTCGTCATTTGTGGAGAACCAGGTTTCTACTTTTTCTGTGGGTTCCTCAGAATCGTGAAAAACCTGCAAAGTAATGTTCTTTTTGTTGATCTGGTGCAATTAGCGTGACTATTACTAAGTCTATTCAGGCTGGCAATCCCTTTGGCATGTTGATACCCTTGTTGATATCCATTTAACGCATGATGGTCATCTATTTTTTTTTCCCAATATCGTGAATTTTCAACTGTAGTTTGCCAGATTTAGGATTTTTACAATGTTGATTTGCTATACTTTTTTTGTAGATTGTTTTGCTTCTCGTGATCTTTGGAGGAACTGGTGCCAAACCTCAAGACAGTAAGCCGCCGTTTTGGCAAGATACTGAGGCTGGGGAAAATGTGGTTCATCTCACGCACTCTTGCATCCATGATGAGATACTCCATCGAAGGCGGCGCCCTGGTCGGAAAGAATACTCGGTCACTCCACAAGTTTATCACGAGTCTAGTTTGTCAAGATCACATCACCATGGTGGAAGAGCTTTGCTTGAGGTGTCTTCTGTATCTCCATTGCAAAAGGATACAAAACAGCCTATCCGTATATACTTAAACTATGATGCTGTTGGACATTCTTCTGATAGAGATTGCCGAAATGTTGGAGATCTTGTGAAGGTACTGTGTTTCAAGTATATTCCTCCGAACTTTGAATTTTTCGATCTTGTATTCTATTACGTGAACTGGTCTCTGATCATGGTAAGTATTTCAGCTTGGTGAACCACCCGCGACATCTATTTCGAGAACCCCTGTGTGCAACCCGCATGGAGATCGGCCAGTATTTGCAGATTGTTGGTACAACTGCACGGTGGAGGATATTTCTGGGGAGGATAAAAAGCAACGCCTTCGGAAGGTATCAGTTTTATGCTCATCTTCCATTGTGTTGGCATTTACTTCGTTTGGTTATTATCTATTTATACTCATCTCATATTTTGATGGCACCAATTTTGGGAATTGGATATTGTCAAGTCTTGATGTCTTTCATTCTGTTCAATCTGGAACCTTTAATTCAATGCTGGCTGTTTGGTGAGGCTTATGAAAACCTAACTGAAAATGGCTCTTTTTTTTTATTTCCTGAAACTTAGATCCAAAACTTAGCTTTTTATTCATCACTCTTGTATTTGGGATCTCTGTTTAATTATTTTCATTCATTACAAAAAAAACTTGAGCAGGCACTAGGGCAAACAGCAGAGTGGTTTAGAAGAGCTTTAGCTGTTGAACCTGTTAAGGGAAACCTGCGGTTAAGTGGATATTCTGCATGTGGACAGGATGGTGGAGTGCAACTCCCCCATGAATACATTGAAGGTACTTTCACTACAAGTTCTGCATGTGGTATTGCTTTACTGAAGTACCATGGCTTCAGTGTTTCTCCCCTTTTCTTTGTTATCACATAATGTGCGGATACCATGCAGATGGTGTTGCTGATTCGGACCTGGTTCTCTTAGTAACTACTAGACCCACAACCGGGAACACTCTTGCATGGGCAGTGGCATGTGAGCGAGATCAATGGGGTCGTGCAATTGCAGGTGTTTTTTATGTCAGGATTTTGTTAGCATTTACTGACAGACTATCTAGAGTCCTTTGACTATGATGTCTAATCTGATTAAATTTAACCTTACACAATTGGTAGGTCATGTAAATGTCGCACCTCGTCATTTAACGGCAGAAGCAGAAACATTGCTTTCAGCAACTTTGATACATGAGGTTGTCAAATGATCTACAAAAAAAGGCTTTCAGTTATGCTTGGAAGCTGACGAGGATTTCTCTTTGTAGGTCATGCATGTTTTAGGTTTTGATCCTCATGCCTTTGCACACTTCCGTGATGAGAGAAAAAGAAGGCGAAGCCAGGTATCTGTTTGCACTGTAGTCTTTATATTTTGAAGAACTTTAATATCTTTTAGCTCATATGGCGAGTCATCATTTGTTTTGCCTGTGATCTTTCACAAACCATCCATTGTTTAGGTCACTGTACAAGTTATGGACGAGAAGCTTGGACGTATGGTAACACGCATCGTCCTGCCTCGAGTTGTTATGCGTGCTAGATACCATTATGGGGTAAGTTGGAGCAACAACCTAATGGAAAAAAGAATCTTTCTTCATTCTCTGATGGGTGTATTCAGATCGGTTCAGTTCTGAAATTTGAGATTATGACTTCATTTAGGCTTCATGATTTTGCTTTTCTGTCAGGCATTTTCTGAAAATTTTACTGGCTTAGAGTTGGAAGATGGAGGAGGTCGTGGTACGTCAGGTAACTTTTTTTGCATAAGTAGCATTAAGTTAAAATGCCTCATCAAATGCACCATTAAGTTTCTCATTGTCGTCTCTAACTGTTGCATGATCTATGGCAGGTTCTCATTGGGAGAAAAGACTTCTAATGAATGAAATTATGACAGGATCTGTGGATACAAGATCTGTAGTTTCAAAAATGACTTTGGCTTTATTAGAGGATAGTGGATGGTACCAGGCTAATTATAGCATGGCGGATCGACTAGATTGGGGTCGGAATCAAGGAACTGAATTTGTTACATCTCCTTGCAATCATTGGAAAGGGGCATACCATTGCAACACCACTCAGTTGTCGGGCTGCACGTACAACAGGGAGGCAGAAGGGTATTGTCCTATAGTAAGCTATAATGGGGACTTGCCAAAATGGGCTCAATATTTCCCACAGGCAAATAAAGGTATAGTTGGATTCTTCTTATGATGTGAACTGTAAAGTTCAACTTTCCTTGTATGTTTTCGTTTCAAGATGAAAATCATGCCATCACATATCTTTGGTGTTCTTTAGTTTATAATGTTTTATAAAAATGTGTATTTGAGTTTAGTTGGTATTGCTATGCTTGTTGTCCCATAAATGCTGTTTTTGTTTCTTTTTTTATTTTTACCTTAACAAAATTGTTTAATAGTGACCTTGGTGTTGAAATTTAAGCATTATGCACTATACAGAGGAAAACCCCCTTGTAACAGTTTGACGGCAATAGAAAGTTGTAGCGAAACCTGAGGCTACTTGTAAAAAAGAAAAAAAAAAGTGTGATCCCCTTTAGTAAATGGTCTAAAAAACATTCTATCGCAAGGATCTTTCTCATTCATTGATAAAACTTGTCAAGATTGATTGCTTCAACAAATTGACATGCTACAGGGAGAATTGGCACGCTAATCATCTCCATTTGATCAACTAAAATTGCATCTCACAGGGGGCCTTTTAGGGATGTTGCCTATATTGGTGCTATGGGCTGGCTTTAAGCCTCTCAGCAGCTTCCAGTTATTCCCAGTTTTCTGTCTTGATCCAAAATAGCTTGGTATCCTTTTTCTTGCTGGTTCTTTGTTTTTCTTTTTGAGTATCTCAAAAGTGAATTTCCAAGCCTAGAGAGGCATAAAGAACTAAAGCTTAGGAGATATCATAGGTGGCGAAATGAGCAAGATTAAGCTGTGCTGGGCTAGAGATTGGCTAAGAGGTTGTATGTATATGCATGGTTCGTCTTACTGGTCTATATCGATGTACCGATCAGCTGTCAATATGGTATGTACCAAGCCATACTGAGCCGTATTGAGCATACCAACACATGATACATGGAGACGTGCCGATGTACCACCCGTATCGGTCTCTCATCGGACTGGTTCATACCGCCCATACCGAACGGTATGTTACGGTAAGGTGAACTTTGTGTATATGCGATTGGTACCAGTTGAAAGGCATCAAAGGCAAGGAAAGGTGCGCTATTTAACTATGTGATCAACCTCATGAGTTTGAAGTGAAATGATTAGCCTGCTTTTTTGGTGATAAAGCAGTTCAGATTGACAAGAAAGGCTCTGTGTTCCGTCCTTTGATTATAATTACGAAAAAAAATAGTTGCAAGGTTGTGTATGCATGATCCTGGAATGCAATGATAAGATTCTCATGTGACAATTTTTCTTATTAATGTCCTTTTTTTCTTGTTTGTTTGTTTTTTAAAGACGAGTCACTTTGGTCCAAAATAGTATCTCATCATTTGATAAAATTTCCTTTTCTTTGTAAATGTAGGAAATGGTTAATTCACTAGCCTTTGGCATATTTTCATGCAATTGACCTGTCTCGACTGCAAATTTTATCTCTACTTCTAGGTCCAATTTGATGCATGGTGTGCCCAAAGTTGCCCTATTTGGATATTATAGTTCAATATCTGATTGTAACTTGAATGGTACTTTTGATAGCGTATGTAGTTTTCTCAATGATGCCTCTAATTCTTATATGTTTTAAAAATTCATTGTTATTACAGGGGGGCAATCATCATTGGCTGACTATTGCACATATTTTGTTGCTTATTCTGATGGTTCATGCACAGACACAAATAGTGCACGTGCACCTGATAGAGCATTAGGTGAGGTCCGAGGAAGTAATTCCAGGTGAGAATCAAATTCAGAATTTTGTTTAGTTGCTTAACTTATTTTCGTTATGAGAAAGAGCTGAGTTTACAAGACAAAGAGGAAAACCCATCTGTGCCTGAAGGAGTGCTAAAATAAATTTAGACTAAAAACTGAGTTGTTACTTAATCACCTTTTGATGTGCTACATGCTTGTTAGGTGCATGGCCTCATCATTGGTGCGAACAGGTTTTGTTAGGGGATCCATGACTCAGGGAAATGGTTGTTATCAACATAGGTGTATGAACAATACACTAGAGGTGAAGAACTTTTTGTCTTGCATATTCTTTCTGTTGTCTTCATGCCAGTTAATAATACAGGTTTTTTGCTACTCTCCATAAACTTGATTCGTCGGATGATTAATATGAGACTTGTCAGTCTACCATCTGACAATTGGGATTATTATCTAGCCTTTGTATTTAGTAAGATGTTTTTTGCCTTGGTCAGTGACAGTAACTTTTGGATTTAAGATGCCTTCTGTTCTGAACAGAAATATTTGGAATGGATTGGCTGAATTTGGTTTGGCATGTCTTCAACCTTTTTTTTTCTCTATGCTAGAACCATGGTGAAATTTGCTGAAGAAACTCCTGTCTAACACAAACTTGTAATCATTGTTTGGCTTTGAAGATATCTAGCATGTGTCTGTAGATTTATGCTCATTTTTAACTAAGAAAGATCTTATAAGTTTATCTTATCTAGATTGCTGTGGATGGTATCTGGAGGATGTGTCCTGAAGCTGGTGGTCCTGTTCAATTCCCAGGATTCAACGGTTTGTCATTGTGCTAAAGCACCACATATTGGATTTTGAAGACTCACTTACATTCTTTACCTTGATACTGCAGGTGAGCTGATCTGCCCAGCATATCATGAATTGTGCAGCAGTACACCAGTGCCCATAAATGGCCGCTGTCCTGGCTCCTGTAGTTTCAATGGTGATTGCATTAATGGGGAGTGTCACTGCTTTCTTGGGTTTCATGGCAATGACTGCAGCAGAAGTGAGTTTACATGATTAAACCTTTTTATAATTATCTTGTTTTCATGGGATTTATCAAAATTCCTGATTTCTAAACCTTCGGAGTTATAGTTGCCAATTTTAATCAGATGGTATTCTTCATGTTATACATGTCCTTTGTGAGTTCCATGCTTCAAAATGCTCAGTTGAACTGGAGCTAGAAAGAGTGATAACTTTGAAGTCTGTATTTCCTGTGCCTCGCAGTATAGCTGGTCATTCCTCTAAAATTTGGAGAACTCTCAAGATACTGTAAATATATATGTTATATGGTGGGTCAGTGGGATGCGGCATCATATCTATTGTAAAATGTATATCAAGAAGCATATGATGCGGTATCAAGCATTAGTTTGATCCTTGGCATGATTCGTTATGAAGGATATATTCTTGGTCTTCTCATCCAATTACAAAGAAATTGGTTCTAATTTGTACCAGCTGCCTAATAATGGACCTGCCTGCTGATCTTTTACCTTATTCAGTATAGTGATGGCAATACACACACACACACACACACACACACATATATATATATATATATATATATATATATATATATAATCTGATTTTTTTCTTCACTCTGCATTATTTACAAGTTATCCATTGTTTTTATAGTACATATTTTTCACTTAATGACCTATGTTTCTTCATTTGCAGGATCATGTCCAGGAAATTGTAGTGGACATGGTACGTGCCATCCAAATGGTATCTGTGAATGCGAAAGTGGCCGTACCGGCATTGACTGCTCCACTGGTATTTCTCGTCCATTTTGCTCAGAACCTACATTGCTTAGCCTGTGTTCTTCTAATTCATTTTTGTTTTTCTCTGTACATCAACTGTTAGATGCTCATGCTCTTTAGGCAAAAAAAAGCATACAAGTTGAATAATTAATGCATATTTTACAGCTATATGTGATGAGCAGTGCAGTTTGCATGGAGGAGTATGTGACAATGGTGTCTGCGAGTTCCGTTGTTCTGATTATGCAGGCTATACTTGCCAGAACAGCTCATCATTGCTGCCTAGCCTTTCAATTTGTAGTGATGTGCTAGCCCGAGATGTATTTGGACAACACTGTGCACCAAGTGAACCCAGCATACTGCAGCAGCTTGAAGCAGCTGTAGTAATGCCTAACTACAACCGGTTGCTGCCAGGTGGGCGGACACTGTTTAACATCCTTGATAATGGCTATTGTGCTGCTGCAGCGAAGCGGCTCGCATGCTGGGTATGTTATCTATTGCCTATTGACCTTCGCAATTTCATCAAATGTTCTTTCCACTGGTTCTATATATCACTTTCATACAAGGATATTATCAATTTCTTTGAATTGATTTTCCATAATTTTTATAAACATTTTACGTCAACCTTTTAATTTAGATATGGGCAGTGTCTATCAGCAAGGACTTAGACTTGTTCCTACAGATTGTTATGCTGAATAATACAAACAATTAGCGTGAGTTTCCTTGAGGCCCATGTTTTTCGGAGGCCATCTTGGTCCTATTTGCTGGTGCTTGTCATCACCGGCAGTGCTCTTTTCTTTTTATCACTAATTTAACCAAGTTGGTGTTGCTAAAGACATGCATCTGCACCACCATTTTGGAATGAGGATTAACCAGTTCTTATTTTTTGCTCCCGTCTTAGATTTCAATCCAACGTTGCGACGAGGACGGAGACAATAGACTTCGGGTGTGCCACTCTGCGTGCCGGTCGTATAATGCGGCATGCGGGGCAGGTCTTGACTGCTCGGACCAAACTCTTTTCAGCAGCGAGGAGGAAAAGGATGGGCAGTGCACAGGCTACGGTGAGATAAGACCGTGGTGGATAAGACGCTTTGGGAATCTGTATTTGCAAAGCCAGCGGAAATTGTAAAGCTTTAGTTTTGATGATTGTATCTCTTTTGTCCGTCATTTTTCACTCAACCTTTCTATTTTAGGACCAGTGGCACCTGTAATTTGCGTGCCAAAGCTTAGGGCCTGATTTCACCCAGGCAGAGGGAATCCTTGAAGAAGGGGATTCATGGGTGTTTTGTCTTTATGATATAGAGTTGGGTTTGTTCTAAGAATTAGCCCAACCAACAGTTAAAATGTGGCGAGGATGGAGTAAAATTGGGAGGAGAGGGTGGAAACGATTTGTTGTATTTGTTATTACCCTGTTCCTATCCTTTGGAAATGATGTGCCATTTTCTCCTCATTTGTGTAGGTGTCGTTAAGATATTGTGGCTCTGCGTGCTCTCTCAAGTAATACCAGCACTGGTTGATCTGCATCATGGCAAATCTAAAGTGGTGTGGATTAGCCTGAGAAAAATATAATTCTTTCTATAAGGTAGAAAAAGAATGTCATCTTGTCTCCATGTTATCAGCTGTTTCTAAATGCATGGAAAGCTAATGAATTCTTCACAGAAAAATATTCTCTCTATTTACTCTGCTTAAACATGGTATTTCTATGAACTTCTGCTTAAGAACATTATCAAGGCAACACATTAGTGATCAATTTGGCACTGAGATATCGTAATGTAAGTAGTATTTTCGAGCTTAAAATACATTAAAAAGCTAGAGAAATAGGGAAAGAAGGCCATAAACTACCACGAGTTTATGTTCATATTTATCCCATATCAATAGACCTTAATCTCATTTCCTTAATCGATCGCGGTCTTATTACAGGGGTATTGGAGCGAGCTACCTCTTCTTGCTCTGGGCGTCTGCCGCGGAGGGGCAGAAGGTGATGAGGTAGTCGGCGGTGCCGGCGGCGCATGTGAACGTGCTCGTCGCGTCGTCATAGGCGTAGCTGTACGCCGCCGGGCACGCTGCCTTGAACAGCTGGGAGTACCGCGTCGGCCCGCACGTCGCCGGCGAGCCGTGGGCCCCGGTGCAGCAGTATTCCGGTGCCCCGAAGGCCTCGCACGCGCTTCGGCACGCCACCGTTTCCCCGGACTCTGCCGGCACCCGCAGCTCCGCCGGGCACCGAGCGTTCACGTCCGCCACGCACCCGGCGTACCGGCAGCTGCCCCTCGAGGGGCGCACCCCGATGCCGACGTTGTAACCGTCGACCAAGCTCACGTCGTAGAAGTCCTGGGTGCCGTCGCCACTGCCGAGGGTGAACTCCGCGAGGCTGGCCGGTGGTGCGCCGCCGACTACGCAGCGTAGGACGCCCCCGCAATCGCCAGTGGCGCAGGTCCCGTTAGAAGAGGAGGAGCCGAGGAGGCATCGTGTGCGGGCCCAGAAGCGGCCGGACCAGCCGGGTGGAGCGGAGAAGGAGGCGGTATCATTCAGGGAAAGCTCGAATCCGCCGCCGCCGAGGAGGGCAACCCCGTTGCCGGACAATGTGCCCGGCCAGATGGTGTAAGGGCAGTTGTTCTTGAGGGTGAAGGTGGCGCCGGCGCCCGCCGCTTTCGTGGTCCAAAATGCCCCTGTCTCATATTAAAGTTAAGGGCATGCGAAGCCGTGACGGATTGCTTGAACTTTCGTGTGAAGCAGATGCCTACCTGAGACGAGCAGCAACAGCAGGAGGAAGAAGAACTTCGGCAGGAAAGCCTCCATATGTTAGAGAGAGAGAGAGAGAGAGAGAGAGGTTGATAGCGCAGGTCTATTTAGCAGATAAGAGGGCAAAATGTTCTCCACAAATTAATTCTATTAATTCACTTTCAAAGAAAAAAAACATAAAATTAATAGTTCAATCAGTTGCAAACATCATTTCCAAATAGTTTGAGAACATATAAATTCATTTTAGTACAAAATAATCCTCGTAAAAGAACTCACGCATGATGGATGATCAGAACTGGTTTTTCACCTACTTGACAAATTAATAGTTTTTGCTGGGCAGTCAACATTCGTTTCCTCCTGCGTACGCCGCCTGATCTTGATGTTTCCTGACACGATCTATGAGACTGGAATTGGGCAAGCAACCCTGCATCGACCGATCCTGTGATCGTCAACCATCTCTCCAGAAGCAAATGATTGTGGATGCGTCACAGTGACTGCCACCTCCTCGCATAATGGCTAGGGTTAGCATCATCCATTTCGTCTCTTCTGCTCTCAGATCATGTGAGTAAATAGGACGACGATGATCGAGCAAGCACACGACACATCCCCGAGCTCCTCAGTCCATCTCACTTTTTCCGTTTCTTCCATCTTCCACCAAGGACAAAATCCTGTGTCTCACGGATCCCCATCGTTTGCGTGTGACCTTCGGAGCCATTGCGTGGTCTCCGTTCTCTCCGTATCTCCACTCCACTACATACATGCTTGAATTCAAGATCTTGTTCTTCATCCTCTTCCAGTAACATAGGATTACTGTGACTAACAGCCGGGAGCGCATCTATCATGACGACAATATCCCTGCAGTGCAACCTGCATGGAAAATTCCGCCACCCACCTCGAACTCCACAAACTTCGTCGTCCGTTAATTTCTTGATCCACCTTATCATCAACCTTATCCAACGGCTGTCTCGGTTCCTTCGTGTCCCGTGTCTTGTTTTCTCTCAACAATGCTCTCACCATAAGAACACGACAAGAAGGTGAAACGAGAATAGGGTGTGACACATTCCCTCCATAAGTCTCTTATCACATGCAACGCATGAGGGTGTGATGCTGTCATTTCTACGGCGATATATGTTTGGTTGCAACACTACTTTGATCTTTTGATCTTATTATTCTCATCATTGCTGGTTATCATAGCCATTGGTAATAGTAACTGCATGCGTAAGTCTCTTCATTATTACGGGTCAAAAACAATAATAAAAGGGAACATTTGTTGTCGTTGTTATAACATTATATAAATCTCTTAGGACGGGGTTATTGCAGCTGATCATATGAGATTGTTTGACATGAGAGACACACACACACTGAAGAGGTTAGGCATATGTCATTTCATATTGCCATGGAAGTCTCAATCTTCGACCTCATACCTAACTCTCATCATTTGTATTATCATCTCGACTTTTCCTTTCCCCGGGCGGGGCAATCTTTGGTTTGACTTGATACCGAAGAAACATGAACGCAGTCGCCATCATCTCTATGGATGAGCGCTGAGTTCAACCACATTTTCTCGTGGTTTCATATGAAAACGTGACGATCAAACAACATATAAATATGCGTATAGCTCAGTGCTCACATAATCCAACCTTGCATGTGGCTCAAATCATTCCACTGAACTGACGTGAAATCTTCAGAGCTAAACGTTCCAAAGAGATTCCTACTCCCACATGTCCTTTGGATGATTGATTGAATATTTACTTTCGTTTCTGCTTTGTGTTGTGACAAGGAGGCCTCGTGCACTTGTATCTCCTTTGGCATACTAACTGTGATACAAGACCAAGGTGAAAACTCACATCGAAGGATGAAAACGAAGAGGAGAGAGAGAGAGAGAGAAAGATGTGTTCGGATGCTCAGGTAGCAACCATGGCGAGCTTTGTGAAGCTCAGCAAACACCAAGAACCAGTAATCTTTGTTAGAGGCGACGCCGCCTCTTCGAGGCCCTCGAAGGCCGCGAGAGGTGTCTCGGGTCGTGCTGTAGATGTATCGCATGAAGTCATGTCACAACAAACTGGCATGGCCCGACCCGGTGGACGCGGTGACCCGGGCCGGAAGGAGTTCACTGAGAAGCTGGAGGCACTTGTGCTGAAATCATGGAACGTGATGAAGAAGGACGCCGCCGACGTGGGACTAAAGTTCTTCTTGAGGTACTAAACTAATCCATTCTGGCCAATCCGATCCCTGCTCGAAGTTAGCATACAGTGCCTGCTGCAGATTCACCGTGTCAACGATTGGAGTTGCTGATTACTGATGCACGCATCCGTTGGTCTCAGGATCTTCGAGATCGCACCATCGACAAGTCGTCTCTTCCCCTTCCTCCGCGACACCGACGTGTCGTTGGACAAGAACGCAAAGCTCAAGTCCCACGCCACGTCTGTCTTCGTCATGGAACCTACCAACGCAAAAGTATCCATCTCATAACGTAGCTCAATGGATGTTTTGGGAAATCGATCATAATGGGATGGACATCACCCGTTGTCATCTTTCCTGCAGACCTGTGAATCGGCTGCGCAGCTGCGGAAGGCTGGAAAAGTCACGGTAAGGGAGACGACTCTGAAAAGGCTCGCCGGCGTGCTGAATGAACACTGAGGTAATGGTTCCGCTGAGCTATTTACTTTGGCAGCAATTTACATGTGATATAATTTGATTTAATATACGCTCAACTTTGACTAGATTACTGGGGCATGAATTAAGAGAGCCGAAGATCATGATCAACATCTCTTCTTGTGGTAAGGTCTGCAAGCTGGCATGCACGAAGGTCTCTGACAAAATGACGGGCCTGTGTGTCCATCCTTTCGACGCATGGAACGAGTGACAAAGTTTGCGCTGTTGGACACGATCAAGGAGGCAGTCGCCGATACGTGGTGCCCTGAGATGAAGGCGGCATGGGGATAGAGGCTTACGACCAGCTGGTTGTAGCTATCAAAGAAGAAATGAAGACTGTCCCTTCCGCATACTGTTTTACCCTCGCATTCAATCAATAGACAAGAAAGAAGAGGCGTCATGCATGTGTGCTGTCTCCTGCAGCTTTAACTACACTATGTTATGTGTGCACTTTCCGCTACGTACAGTTCCCAGAGACGTACATGGTTTTTGCGACGACTTACCAGCATACATCGGGTTCTGTCGAAGAGCGTGGAGTCGACCAAGATAAGGAACTGGAACTCCACGTGTAATTGACCTTATCACACTATTATGCAGTCGAGACGATTCCAGTCGTCGTAGAATTTATTACGTGGTCAATGATCCTGGAAACAAAATGAAGTACGCTATGGAAACTGAATCGGAATACAAATGATAGCTATTTCTTCTTCATGTTCATTCCAAGAACATCGAATGCAAAGCCAGCGCCTTTATTTTCTGGTGATCTCTCAAGTACTCTGCTTCTCTCCGACCAAAGATCGAACACAACGTGAAGAGATCCGATCGACCTAGTAAGGCTTCTGCCCCTGTATGTTCCCAGGGGGATTGTAAAGGCAGAGCGTGAGGGTTGCCCCTTGCCCGACGCAGTTGGCCTGCGCGCACCCCACCTCCGCCGTATTCCTCCACACCACCTGCGTGTACGTCCCGCACTCGTGCCCCGCCGCGCACGAGTTGTTGGCGTAGCTGTAGTACTTCCCCTCCTCCACCCATGACCGCACAGCCTCCGCCGGCTTGACCGGGTAGCTCGTCCATAACTGGTTGGCCCCGTAGGGGCTCGACGCCAGGTCCGCGAAGCCGCACCCCTTCTCCTTCTGCTGCGCCACCACCCGGCTGGCTTCCGAGCCCAGCTTCGCGCTCCACCGGAGCTGGCCCACCCCGACCGCAGCGCGGGCCTGGTCGTGGCCAGTCAGGAACTGGTCCTCCGCGCTGGTTTGGGGCTTCCGCTGAGCGGCCGGGGCCGCAGCGGACGCCAGGAGTACGTGCGCCCGTCTGGCTTCCACGGAGCCGGTGCACGTCAACATGGCCACGGCCAAGAGACAAGGAAGGACGAGTCGGTGGAAGCTCGAAGCCATCATCATCACCCTCGCTCAAAAAGTCTCAAACAGACAAGTTCATTTGGTACTTGTGCAATGGGTATATAAAGATGATGATGCATTAATTTTTGTCTTTTGAGGTAGATGGCATGCATTAGTTTGGGTGTCCATGCACTGGCTTCTCGGCAATCGGAAACTTGATCCGGCGCACTCCAAGGTCAACTTCGGGAACCTCCATAAACGCTGCCATTAGTGCAGACCAGGGTGGTCCAAGCTCTAAGATGGTGTCTCTGTCGCCCATTTGGCAGAAGGCATTGATGGCTACTAAACTTGTTGTGCTCGTCTTTTCGTAAAGAGGAGGAGTTTGGGGTGCAGATAAATGTTTTCACGTGTGCACTTGATTCCTCCGCAGTGAGGAAGATGAACCTGTCCACGTGAAATTGATGGAAGACAGAGCCCACGTGAAATTGTATAAATGAAGTGACCATTGCCATCCGTTCAATCCAACTCTGTCTCTCTGTCTCTCATGCTATCAATCGTAGACGGAGAATTATATTTGTCTACAAAGATAGATCAAGTTGTTATCATCAGCTTTAAATATTTGATTATAGATCTTTATATTATTGTAGCAATAAGTAGATCTAACAAACCAAGGTTGAACTGATAGGAGGAGCTGAGAGTTGCTGCTCTTTCTTCTCCAACTCATTTGTATGATTTTGTGTTACATTTGAAGGGAAAGTTTCTTAAGTACAAGAAGAAGGAACAGCAGGACAGATCAATGGATCACATTGCCCAACAAGCTGTTTGCGGAAGGAGAGCTCTGCTCACTGAACCATGGGTCCTGCACAGAAACAGGGGACTCCACTTCCGCTTCCTCTCTCATGCTGTTCACCAACACCAACCTCTTGCTCTTCGATGCCGCGCGCGGCTTCTCGTTGCAACTCGAAGGGGACGAGCAGAAGGACGACGTCGTCGACAAGAACATGCCGTCATCCGTCGGCGCCCACCCGCTGAGCTTGATCTGTTCGAGCTCGTCTGCTACCTCTGTCATGGAGGGCCTCATGTCCCTGTGGAAGGCAAGGCATCTGAATGCCAGTTCGGCCACCTTGCGAATGGAAGCCAGCGTCCAAGCATCTCTGTGCGGCTCGAGGTACGGGTCTATGATCTCTTCGACGCGCCCTCCGCCGATCTTATCGATCGCTAGCGCCGCCAAGTTCACCTCGCTCTGCGCCCTGCTGAAGTCCACGGCCTTCAGCGCGGTGATGATCTCCACCAGCACGACGCCGAAGCTGTAGACGTCGCTCTTGTCCGAGAGATGGAAGTTCTGGTGGTACTGGGGATCCACGTAGCCCGGGGTCCCCTGCGGCGCCGTCGAGATGTGCGACGTCTCCGTCATGCCCATCCTCGAGAGGCCAAAGTCTGCAACCTTGGAGTTGTAGTTGAAATCTAGCAGTATGTTGCTGGACTTGATATCTCGGTGGTATATCGGAGGATGAACCGCCGAATGAAGGTACGCGATGGCCTTGGCGGTCTCGGTGGCAATGGCGAGGCGGACGGTCCAAGGCAGCGCAGGCCCTCGCTCCCTCTGCAGGTGCTGAGCCAGCGTGCCATGGGGCATGTACTCGTACACGAGGATCTGCTCTCCTTGCTCTACGCAGCACCCGAGGAGACGGACCAGGTTGGGGTGGCTCACCGAGGAGAGGAGCCTGATCTCGTTGATGACCTGTTCGATGCTGTCGTGGTCGCGGTTCTTGATCTTCTTGACGGCCACCAGCCGGTGGTTGCTGAACTTGCCGGCGTATACTGTTCCGTAAGCGCCGGTGCCCAGTATCTGGTCCTCCGAGAAGCCATTGGTGGCCTTCTCGATGTCTTTGTAGGAATAGAGGGGAACGGTGCACGATGCTTCGCATAGCAGCCGTCTCATGCTCTTCCGCTTTCTCGTCGAAGAAGAGTGGCGTTTGATGAAGCAACAAACGAGAACCAAGGCCGCCATTGCAGAAGCTCCGGCGATGATGCCTGAAACAAGATGTATAGCTCCTTTTTATTGCTGATGCAGTCATGGAACATCAAAGAATTTGGCAAGAGTAATGCAAACGCCTTCACGGCTTCAAAGATCACATCTTTAATTTCAGTCAATGCTAATAATTACAATGAACTCTTTCCCATCTACACATTGTTTGGATGCTAGGATGAACTATCTACCAGTGTTTCTGAAAGATCATGTGAACCTAACCAGCAAATGAAACATCACTTCAATTAACCAAAAATGTACCATCGACAACATACGAAACCATCAAAGTCAGAAGAAACAAATTGACCTGCACATCTAAGCGTTCTTCTTGCCTCCTAAATTAATTATATACAGTGCAGCAGCAACCTTACATCTCTCTGATGCGCACACATTAGACAAAACTTAATGTGACGATGACAACTTAATTATACTCGATGGTCTTATCTACCAAGAATTCGTTTGGTAGTCATATTTTCTAAGGGAAGGTTCCAATGGTTTGCAGTCAAAACAGATGATCTCATTTCTGCAGATTTAATCCTTTGACCAGCATTTGGTTTTCACAATTACAATGCAAGATAGCTACTTGTCGGATGTCTCTAACCTAAAAATTCTGTGTAAGAGATGGAAACACCAAAAGATCGCCTTGCATTCCTCAACTGTTCCAGTAGATTTCTCAGAATAGATTAGTTTCATGGTGTTGTCCTCTCTGTTTCTAAGCGATTTTAATGCTTTCACCAAACCGATTGATATATATATATATATGGCCGAAAATAAATGCTCTAATCAACTACGATAATAGATCTAAAAAATATTGCCTTTTCATAACATTTGACATGTCAATGGGAAATTAGCATAACTGAAAGAAGAAAAAAAATACCTCCAACAAGAACACCATATCTGCTGGTAGATCCACCGCAGTCCCCTGTCATGTACCTCGTAGGATTGCATCTTTGATTGAATTTGGACACTGACCAAGATGAACCCAAAAAAAGAAGAAATCAAAATCAAAATCCAAATCCAAATCCAAATCCAGAAGGTACCAGTTCAAACGAAAAAAAAAGGAAAGAAAAGATTCAATCTCGCCAATCTTCGAAGCTGTTTGACGCAGCAGAAACGAGTATTAAATTCACATATTTCTTCTATTAGACCATGGGGATGCAGGAGGAATGGCCACCAAACATCACTGGCGGAGAAAACCAAGGGTGAAACTTAGTAATCGCTGAACCAGTCAGTGAATGCTACTGTCATCCAAAGGCGCCATAGGTGAGTGAGCTTTTTCTTTGAGGGCGTTGACTGCATAATTTCTCGACCAGATAAAGACATGTCCTCCACAGCAGTCTACGGAGGAGCTGCATTTAGTATGCATGAATACAAAGCAGTTGGGCAGGTAGCAGTTGAGCTGAGAGAAGACCGGATGAGTTGTTTACCCAAACCTCAAGGTATCAGGTAATCGCAAGACAGGTCTAGTTAGTAGAATCAGACAAGTGGTGTTCATGGCGTTTTGGTTGGTGTGAAGATTGATGCTTCAGAAATCTACTGTTTGATTTTTTCCTTCTAAAACTGGCGCTAAACAAGGAGAAAATTAGGCAGATCCTGTGAAATATACTATGGGACAGATCAGATGATCATGACTACTCGTTACATTTTCTTCGATGTTTCATGGAGTCATCTTGTTCATCTTGGAAGTCTCTTGTTCAGCCTAGTGTTTGATGTGAGCTTAATTTGAACTTGTACACCATATCTAACTCAGGATTTCCGGAGACGAGCATAGTCATCAAACAGAGTAGGCCTAAACAGAGCATCATTCAATCGAAGAGCAGTAAACAGATCAGCAATCGACAACAAGGACTAACCTTTTCGACAGCCTTGGCCGCCGATGAATCCGTCGCCTTGGAATCCCTCCGAGCAGCGGCACCGGAAGCCCGGCATATGCGTCACCGGAGCCATAACCGCCGTGCAACTCGCGTTGGCGGAGCACCGGCACGTTCCGTTGAGCCACCACGCCAGCTCCGCGGTGCGGAGGTTCAGCGACGGCACCGACGCACCGCCCACGTCGTCGTACCCGATGGACGTGAAGAAGAAGCTGCAGCCAGAGGCAGCGACGCTGTCCTCGTCGAAGAAACCTTCCCTGGTGGCGTTGTAGAAGCAGGTAGCGTTGTCATATCGAGGCCCGCAGCTGCCGTCGAACAGGATGGTGTTGACGGCGCACCTCTCCGACAAGCTCTTGTTAGCCACGGGCGTACAGTTGCTGAGAAACAGGCCGTTCCTCTCGGTCAAGGCGTAGTTGTGGCCGAACAGGCTCTTGACTGCGTCGATGGAGCGGTTGCACGCCGGGGGGACGTCGACCAGGAGGCTGTCGTCCGTGATGTTCCGCACTGTGAATTCTCCGATTCGGACGGAGGATTTCGAGGGGTTGAAACACTCGAGACGGATTGGACATCCGACGGAGAATCCGAAGGGATACGGGGCCGTGTAGGAGCCGCAGGTTCTCTTGCAGTCCTCGGGGGCTCGTGCCGAGACTACCGCGAGGGCAGCGACCACCAAATCCGCGAGGAAGAGGAAGAAGAAGAGTAGACGATGGCGGCTGTGTCGCAGAAGAAGCATCTCTTTCTCTCCTCCTCGTTTCAGCTACGCTCCACTCCGATCACATACTTGCAGCACTAAGCGCATCCGATCCACCAGACGCTTGCAGTCTTCAGCTCATGCTACTTGCCGCACTAAAACCAATCCACGACCAAACAACTGCGCACGCAGGGGGCAAAGCCAAAGAGCAGAAGGGGAAGCACTGAAAGCTTCGTAGAATTCGTACAAATCGGTTTCCGGTCTTCTCGAGGCCCCTCGGCCGTTAAAGGGACTTGCAGGGTGAGACGAAGTGTGGAATTGGGTTTCTTTGATTCTGTGGAAGCCTCTTCAATCTATTCATTGGCCAGCGAGTGGTCTATCTGCAAGCCACCAAACCAACCTCTGACGCAGTAGAGACGAAGCAGCGAACGGGGAATTGGCTTTCATAGGACAAAGTTATGGAGGTTGAATGAGCACAATTCATCCGAATGTGGATACTGTCCCGGTGGACTTACCGCTGTAGTCCAATCCCGGTGGCTCAAGTGCTTGCACAATTCTTGTGATTTTTCTTTGAATTATCTAATAATCAAATACAAAGAATATATATATATATATATAATAGAAAAAAGATTTGGTGTATATCACATATCTAACAGAAATTAGAAACTAAAAATACATTAGAAAAATGTAAAAAAATAATATTATATCGAATTTATTACTTTAGATCCTAAAATCTTGGAAGAAGGTAAGGTTAGCAGATTGGGTGGATGATGCATTGGGTGAATTCAACCCCACCACTAATCAAGGGGAGAGGACAAATAAGAGAAACCATGTTTGACTGTTTTCCTATGGAGAAGCTGCTGCATGTGACACAGGCTGGTGCTTTTGACTTGTAGCTCTCGATCAACAACAAGCTGAATCCAAGCAGGAATGGAGGACCAATTCACTTTGTTCCTTCTCAACCTAATATCGTCTTCCAGGATCTAAACTGTGGCATTTTACAGAAGACACAAACCCGAAATCTCACCACTAGTTTACTTTACGCCAAGTGATTTCCTAAATCATTTCTTTAGTCGATTGATTCCTTTGGTGCTCGAAAGTGCTGCTCCAATCGACAAAGATATCCGAATCCGACCAAAGGAGGAGGTAAAAGGTTAGGTAAAACATCACTACACGAATTCCGCGTGAGCTCAGTCACGGAAGCTCAAATGAATGGAGTGATTCTTCATGGAACATGGTTTATGACTCCTGTGCTCCTCCCTTTCCTGGACTGGAATAATCACCGTGGAACACGAACAACTTGAATGAGCATCTAGTTTTGATGCATGGATTTGACATCGTCAGTGGTCTGGGAATCTGCCATTTATGCTTCTTCCATTACGCTACTTTTGCGCTCGATCTAGTCAACTGCCACTCGTAATCTTCCTTTCCTTTGTTTCTGTTCTAAAAATAAAAGAGTAATGAGGAAAGGAAGAGTGTGAATCTTCTTTTGTTTCGGAGAACAGAGAACGGATGGTTCTTCGACTGCAACATGACCAGTTTCCAATGCTGGAGCGCAGCATTAGATCATCTCATTTGGCCGCAGGACTGTTGCAGTTTCACCACAAGAAGACAATCAAAAGCCGAAGTTTAGGTGAAGGCAGACTTCCACGTCAAGATCGGCAAGCGCGAGTCGCGGCCAAACCTGGAATCACGTCATGGAATTGTCTTTCGATGATGACCCCTGTGATGGATGGTAAAGCTCAGTCTGAGATGTCGCGGTTAATTATTAATATTAATAATATTATTATTTTCCCTCAATAGTAGATTACAATTATTTCTTTTTGTCTCTTTAGAGAAGTGTACATCGGGGGTTGGGCAAGTCCGGTGATCACCTTCTTCTTCCTCGTGCCTATAGGTGTGTTGTCCTTGTCTTCCTCCATCGTTTTTACTTTCGGTGTTTTAGGATCGTATTAGAAGACAAGTCACTTTGGATCCACGACATCAAATCAAACTCCATGGTACAGGCACCCGTTATGAGAATTAAATTTAATTAAAAAATTAAAATCTTTTACATAATTATATCATAAAAATAATTATAATATTTAAAATTTAGTAAGAATAAGAGATTATATATCATGATAAATATTACCATGAAAAAAAAATAAATTAGATAAATTATATATAATAAAAATATATTAATGTAACATTAACGATTGAGTTTTGTAACTCTTATCTATCCCGCTATGAGTAGGTGAGCTTTGTCATTAAAAAAAAATAGAGACTTATATACAAGAAATAAAAATTTTAGTTTCTTTCTTATTTCATTCTTCTGAATTCTTTCTTCTAACTCTCTCTGACTTATCTTTTTCTTTTCCCATCCAAGTGATATTAGAGTAAGTCAAAATGACTAATAGCATATAACTTGAACGGCATCACCTTACAAAAGACAACTACAAAAATTAAAACATCTTGATAAAGTTATTGTTTGGATTATGAGACATATGAGAGGTGATAGAGAAAGGCTACGAGGAATTTTAAGATGATATAAAGGAGTCAAAGAGCTTAAAGGATATAGGAGAGAAAGACAAGAAAACACTGTTCCTTATCTATCATAGGATAGAAAAGATAATTTTAAGAAAGTTGCGACAATCAATACCTCCAAATGCTTGAAAGATTCTTCTAAACTCTTTCAAAGGAGTTAAAGATAATAAGAAAATTTGACTTTAATCACTTAGAACTGAATTTAAAACATTACAAATGAATAAGTTTGAGACTATTTTAGATTATTTTATAAGAGTGTTTGCTATTGTCAATCATGAGCATGAGTTTTTTTACAAGCACATGAACATTTCATCGATAAAAAGAAACTAGATGCAGTGTAATATATTCTCCCAACAAAACTTATTTTGAACCAAAGAAATGAAGGCTAAAGTGATCATGGTCATAGTAAAGGACATTGCCAAAGAGGAAAAGGTAAAAATAATAAAAAAAAGATCAAACAAGAAAAGGTGATACAAGAGGCCAAAGATATAATAATAAGTTCAATACTATTATTGCACAAAAAAAATCATTATGCTTCCAAATGTTATTACAATAAAAATAATAAGTTGAAAAGATACTAAAAAGAAGGAAGAAAATTTTGAAGATATCATCATTCAAGACAAATGGTACTTGGACAATGGAACTAGCATTCATATGTGTGATTACAAAATCTATTTATAAAGATAGATGAAACAGTAAATGAATAAGTCTACTTTGGAGACTCATCAAAAGTATCGGTAAGAGGCAAAGATAATATCTTGATTCGTATTAAAGATGGAAGCCATCAATTTCTTTCAAATTTTTATTGTGTTAGATATGGAGAACAATATTCTTGAACAACTATTAGAAAATAATTATGACATTCATATAAAAATAAATAACTCTTTATTAGAAACAACATAAATCACTTAATTTCTTGAGTGGAGATGCCAAAGAATGATTATTTATCTTAATAATTAATCATGATATGATATAATATTTAAAACCTTATGTGAAAGACTCGAGGCACACTTGAACTTATGAGATCTCAACATGCCATCAATAAAGAAGATGACAAATAGTCTTTCCTATACATAATACCTAAATCAAATATGTGAAGGGTGTGTTTTGGCAATAACCAAGAAGAAGTTTTTCATATAAAAAAAAATTTAGGGCAAAGAAGCCACTTCAACTTATTCATACCGATTTTTATGGTCTATTGCTTTAACATCTTTTGGAAGTATCACTATATTTTAACTTTTATTGATGATCCAAGAAAAACTTAGGTTTATTTCTTTAAAAAAAAGGGAAGTCTTTAGCTTGTTTAAGAAGCTCAAAACTTTTGTGGAGAATGCAAATAGCTTCTACATCAAAACCATGTGATCCGATTAAGGTGGTAAATTCACCTCCAAAGTATTTGAAGATTTTTGTGATAAAAATGACATTCGACATTAGTTCACATCATCACATTCTCCAAAACAAAATAGTCTGATAGAGAGAAAGAGCCAAACGATTCTTAACATGATGAGAAGCATGATTAAGATAAAAAAAATATATCCAAATAATGTTGGGTAAAACTGGTGATTTGTGTCGTCACAATTCTAAATCAATGTCCAACATTGAGCCTAAAAAATAAGACTCAACAAGAAGCATGAATCGAAAAAAACGAGTGTTTCATATTTCAAGGTATTTGGGTGTATTTGGTTATGAACAAGTAATTGATCAAAGAAGAACCATTCACTACATGCAGAAGCCACTGGAAGCAAACTCAAAACCAAACTGATAAGCATCGCATATTTGTCTGCAGGTGAAACATGGAAAAAGATGGATCCCTGCACACCTGAGCTGGAGGACTTGTTTTCTTGTTCCTAACCACGATCAAAAGAGAGATGCGCATGGTAAACTTTTACGGTCACACGGCTTGAAGATTATTGATCACGATCTCTATTTTCTTGATTCCAGATAGGTAACTATGGGTAGGAAGGAAAGGGGCCTCGATGATGATGATTAGAATACTGAGACGAGGACTTGACGGCTTCTCCCAGCATACAGGACATTGAAGACGGCCCCTCGAAGAAATCTGTAGGACAGGCTGCCTAATATTCCCTTGTCTCGATGCAAAACCAGAGGAATCATGCGGCCACTGCTGCTGCCCTCGGAGATGACATCCACAGCTTGATCCACCATGCTGTCTGTGTTGATTCCATACGACAACAGTAGGAAGTGCTTCAGAAATAATTAATTAATTATCTTTAATATTTTAATTATTATATTTTCAAAAATTATATTCAGATTTTTATATTTATAAAAAAATATATTTAATCTTATTTTTCTTCGTATCGTCTATTCTGCTGCTGACGAAAATATTCTACATGCTCAATAATAAACGAAAATATTTTTATCAGTACAATAGACGATGCGAGAAAAAATAAGATTAAATGTTTCACTGTTGCGTCCAAGACACAAGCAAGCAAGCAAGCTTCTTCATGGTATCTGAAATACCCTACTACTATCATTGATCCAAAATGCAGGAGCTTAAGTTAGTAACAGTAGCCTTATCTGATCCATATAAATCTATTCAAATCTACTCAAGAAATAAGAGATTTAGAGTCCCGTTGTAAGCCTCTAAGACACATATAATCTAACATTTGGATAAACAAATACAATTTTAAAGAGAAATGACACATCTTTCTGGAGGCAACACAAGTCAATAAAAAAAAAAAACAGAGAATGCAGCTGAAGAAGAAAATTCAACACAACTTTTTAATGCTGATGGAATGGAAACCTCTCAAAGGAGAGGTGTCTACAGTGCTTGCTCAATGACATTACCATTTTTCTGTAACCCCTGCCGGGCTTCTTGCAGTAATGCCTTGACAACCGCCTCAAATCGCCGCCTGAAGGTTGGCATCCTCGAAATGGTCAAACTGAAACCCTGCAACCTGTGGACGACAGCTTTTAGAAAAATATAGGGGATGAACACACAATCACCACCATTTACAAACCGAATATGCACATGAACCTACACAAACATTTGCATGGACACCTGCATGCGCGCGCGCACACAATATCCAGAATTAGACCAATCCAGAAAACTGAAAATTACACTTCTCTTGCTAATACATTTATATGCTGATAATTTTCTTCTATGACAGTTTATGTGAGACTTTACGATTTTGTTGTTATTGCACAGCTTGTGCGACCATTATGCGGATTCTTGACCACAGTACTCATAACAGTAAGAAAGATGTGTGAGGAATAACTAGTTATGATTTTTTTTTACTTTAATAAATTATTTTTATTTGCTAAGCTACTAGTTCACCAAATCAAGAACGTGCCAGAATTACTTGGGCCATTAGTTTGGTGGGCTATTCTAACAGCTAGGAAGCAGTTAAGTTATCGATACAGGACAGCTCTTGCCATAAAATGGTACATCCTAAACTGACAGTCAATCATAAAAACCCATTATGCTTGTCCATGAAACCTTATGTTGACTTTGTACTTTCATCTGGAACCCACTTACAATATAAAGTGGCTTACATTATTCACATGAATGAGCTATTTGTCAAAATGAACATATATATCAATTTAACAATCAGTTAAAACCTAGACTTCAAAGTTTTACTACCAATAAAAGATGGTTAAATTAATTGTTTCAATAGCGAAGGTTTTTTTATTGAATAATGAAAATTTCATATCTAAAATAATAGTAAACATGAAATATACAGGTCAATGCCTGTGAATTATACAATGAAAAGCACTTTGAATCTAGACAGGATAATATACAGTTAATATTTAGGAACTGTGACAACCTACAAAGAAAATACATCAGAAGAGTCTGATGATGCTGATTAAAGTGTTCCATATCGAGAGACCACCCATTTAAAACTTGATATAGAAGAACTCTATTTAAGGAATGTGACCTTCACAAAAAGTCTCATGCTGCATGGAATTCTTAATTATACTCCTCCATTTTGCTCTACAAATAAATAAACCATATTAAACATCCTTGTTCTGGAACTTGGAGATTTCTTGTTTTCAAGATTAGTCAGAAAAATGATTAGAAGTCCAATTTTTACAGGAACAACTCGGTCTATCTAAAATGGAGCAGAAAAAACCATTTAATCGTCAGCATTATGTCATCATAGTCTAGTGTAACTTAATACAAGATATGTTTAAGTATTCATCAACTATTGGATTTTTTTTCCCATTTATAGGAATGTTTAGTTTAAAAAGTATGTTTCCACCATAGACGCAATAGATGCACATAGGATGATATCTTGCAAGGAAAAATCCCAAACATATCACCCTAATAAACACGGGAGTCCAAAATCCACGCATCTGAGGATACTAAATGAGGACTCCTTATATGCACACTGAAGTTGAAGTTGCAGCAGATCTTGTGAGAGAAATTAAGTCAGAAAACGGACCAACATTCGATAAAATATGTTGTGGCAATCCACCAACTCAGCTATATCAAGGAGAAATCTAAAGCAAGCTAAATACCTGCATTTTTTTTTTCAGCTAAATGCCTACTTAAAATAATCCCTTTGTCAACTGAATTTCAGAAATATGCTGAACACTTAAGTTCAAGAAATGCTGCTCGCACAACTTAGTCAATCATTTGATCAAACACCCACAAACCTAACAAAGTTTTGGGTGATAATATCATGCATTTTTTAAGACAGTTGGTGGAGTGGTGTCAAAAGAGAATTTCACCAAATCAAAAGGGTCAGAATTGCAAAGAGAATATGACCACATCAAACAGGTGGGTGATTGGCAGGGTGTTTGGCTAAGCAGACATAAAGAGTGATTAAGATCACATAGAGGCAATAGAGCACTGTTGTACCTTCTACTTAAACCCTCCAACTGAGCTCTTTTGACCACATCAGCTGGTGCCACTCCACCATTTTGGCAAGAAGTCATCATTCGAGCATCACCACAATAAAGAGCCAGCTTGTAAAGATATTCCTCTTCAGTTGATTCTAGATTTGCAGCTTTGATTTGCTCTTTTAGAAGAGTCATGGGCTCGAAAAGCCAGTCAAAAACTCTTCCCTCAGGCCTATTAATATATGTGAGTTCAACATTGTCTCCTGTAGATAAAAGTAATTGAAAGAACCATTTTAGTGTAATGAAAAATATCCTGAAAAGGAAAACCACGTTTTGGGAGATGTAGGGAAGCATTCATACGCATGACAAAACCAACAGAACCACTCTTTATGGAACGAACAAAACACTGCAGAAAGACGTATGAAGGTATCCCAATGTTAATGGTTTTGTTCTTTGAATTTTGCCATTCTTCCAGATCTGATATACGTATAGCACCAGCTCGAATAAGCTCTTTCCCAACACTCTCACATGCCATGAAAAAGTTATCCCATATCTAAGAGAATAATAATATGTCAGCAGAAAAAGAAGGAATCAGTGAAATCAAAGGTAATGTATAGCATCTTACCACTATGGCTTTCAGTTCCTGCATCTTCATTGAAGCTGTCTTAATCAACGGACGTTTTAAAGGAAAAGACTCATCTCGTGTTGGTGCACGCTTTATTGGAAGTGATGCAGAGCGGGAAATAGCTGCCTTGCGATATTTAGGTCTGGCTGCCCACAAAAGAATATGATTTAAAAAATACACTAAATATTCTGTAATCATCCACAGAATAGTTAAGCAGCAGCGAAATCAACAAAAACTTCATCATAGTGCTGAAAAATCCAATTTAGCTTGACCCAATATTGCAATCAGTACTCGGAAGTCCTATGGATGATTTCATCAACTCATTTCCCCCTTGACCTCCCAGTCCCCTTTATGCACAAGCCCAACAATCATTCAAACGCCTTGTTCTTTCTTCCTAACTCCATAGCTGCAACATAGTCTTTGACCTTATATAATTCAATGTTGTTCTTCGTGCTTATGCCATTGCGTTTCTTCCCCATGTTCATGATGCCTAATGCCTCCCAGTAAAATTCCCATCACTAGCATAAACCAGAAACAGTTTCCAACTCCAGTATCTTTGCAAACACCAAGCCCCATCGATCCAAGTAATCATGACTGGTTCCATCGGTCTGATTGTGAAAACAGCCAAGGAATACAGAGTAGAGACAAGGAAGAAGAAGATTGATGAACAGGATGAATGAGTTAAGGATAAATTTGGTACTTCAACATGCATGAAGATTCATATGCCATCCGGATCTAATGGTTAATGAATATGATCATGCACGATCGACATTCAATGTGATTTATTTCTAAGATATCGGATCAGATCAGATTATTATTTAAGTCATTGGGTCAAACATGCTATTCATATCCAATTTAAACCCCACCAGATTGAACCTGACAGTTGACAGCCCTACTGCTAGATGTATCAAAACCACATGATATGTAGTTATATTAGCAGAGGATGTAGGTTTTGCAGAAGCAATATATACACAAATGTGATAAAAAAAGATACCTTGGGAAGCATGAGCCTTCACGAAGGTAGAGGAAGTCGTTAGTGAACTCATCAAACATAGATATTACAGCTATAACATAGAGAATTCCACTCGTTGTAGAATTTTCCTAAAAGAAAAAAAAATAATGTTAATAGGAGTCAGAAAAAAAAATCAGTGATATCTAAAGTAACTTAAAGATTCATGAGGAGATGCAAGCTCAATGGTGATATTGACTTGTACAAAGACTACAAATGCAGTACTCAGATTAGACTTGCCTGATATGCAACAGCAGCAGCATAGCATCCAAGGCTCAAGCTTGAAAGAATTCCCGCTATAGATGTCAACCCAACAGCCACAGGCCACAGTAGAATCAAAAGTCCAGCGAAAGGAACACAAACACTTTCCAAGAATGGACCTGACCGTCCGATAAGATCTTGAATCAACTGCCTCCATCCTTTGAACAGCATGATGGGTACTTTATACAGTACTATAAGGCTAATCATGGGCACGTCGATAAGCATACCTAAGATTCCTGCCAATATGTATCCGGGTACTTGTGATATCCTACATAATAAAAGTAAAATAAATTTATTACTAAGATGAGGAAGAAATCCCTTGGTTGAACGTTATCACTGAACTTCATGAAGGTAAAGAAAACAGCAATATTCATCCTACAGAATCAGAGTAAAATAAATTTATTACTAAGATGAGGCGGAATTCCCTTGGATGAACATTATCGCTGAACTTCATGAAGGCAAAGAAAACAGCAATATTCAAACAAATGATAAAGACAATAAGAATATGGAAGACCTATATAATATTAAAACAGGTGTAGCTTACAATGGGAAAATTTGGCAACTCGGAACCAACTACAAATAGCTGTTACAAGGCTTGACTTTTCCAGCTATCCTAATTTAATAAGACCTCAATAAACAAACAAAAGTACTTATCCTTGGAGAACTGTAGTACTTAGAAAAGCTAAAAATGTAATACACATATATACATATGCGACATCAGTCTTTGAGAAAGGTACCTTAAGACCATTATTGTTTCACCACCAGCCTCAAGCAATCCATCCATAACCGAAAAGTAGGAATGGAAACAGATATCCTTAAAGTCACGCACAATAGTAAACCCTCCTTTGATTGAGCTCCAAGTACCAGCCTACAAAGGAAACTATCCAAATAAAACCTCGGTCTAACATGTGCTGGCAATTAGTTTCAAAATGCAAAACCATTAAGGGAAGGGAAAAAAGTGCAGAATAACTACAAGATTCACACCGTGAAGCATTCAGATAACTTATCTGGAACGCCCTCCCTAACAGCCTCAAACGTTGCCATTAGTGGCAACGCAATTGCAAAACCTAATCCTGCTAAAATGGTACCAATCAATGCGGAAAGAGGCCATAGTAGGATAGGAACCGGCATCAGCAACAGTATAAGAACCTTCAGCAATGAACCAAATCTCTTTGTCCTGCCACCCAAAATTCCAACGAGAAAGCTAATTATATCTCCACGAGTCAAATTTTAACAGGGAAGAAAAAAAAATGAATTTCTCACAATAACAAAAAGATTAGATTAAAAACAATGACATTAGAGGTAAGGGACAATAGATAAATGCAATCATGATAATTTTGAAACAATAGGAGTTGAAAGACTATAACTTTGCTACGATGGGTAAGTTGTGGTGGAAAGTCATGAAATCTAGCAATGGAGCATGGACTGATATCATCAGCGCCAGACAAGATGAAAGGTGAAAGCTTGTCAGATGCAATGACGAGATCTCCAAAGAGACCGTAAAAGACTTGATTCCCAGTGTGTGAGAACAATGGCTTTAACGGAGGTTGAAATCACAACAGAAAGGGATGGAAAGAAGAAGAAGAAGAAAGACGATTAAAGGGATCAAGTCACGGACCTCGCGATACAGTAACAGGTCCAGACGGCATGCAACGGGTACAGCCCGAGGATCAAGGCGGTGTTCCCGACCAGGACAGTGACGAACACGATCGGCGCGATGAAAGCCGCTGAAGAAAATGGAGAACACAAGTAAACGACAAGATAAAGAAAAGGAAAAGAAGGAAGAGGGCTAAAGATCCCAACCTTTGACGACCGCGAGGAGGAGAAGCAGCAGGAAAAATGGCAAGAAGGCGAGGAGATGGCATAATCGGGAGATGAGTCCTTCGGGGACATCCATCGCAGGCCACCCCTCTCTCTCTCTCTCTCTCTCTCTGTGGGATTAAATCGAACCAACGCACTGCTGCTGCTCCGATCGATTCCCAGGCTTTGGTTTATATAGTGAGGCGGCAGAGAAGCTTGGGGAAAACGATAGCTCGTAGTAGTAGTCGTGGCCGTAACAGAGTACTTTAAGCGGCGTCGCGGTGTTGACAGGCTCAGTCTAACCCCGAATTCGTGCCATTTTGCTGGTTATTTTCACGCCTTTTTTATAGTATAAAATAGGATGATTTTTCGAAAAAAAAAACTTCTTTTTTTTTTGTAAAATGTGTTTTTTTTTTTCATATAATACTTATTTTTTAATCTCATAAACATCTAAATATCCCTCCATTCTTTTTCTCGTTGGTTGTCTCTGCTCTTATCTCGTGATCTCATTCTTTTTCATCCATCAAGTTCGTCGCATGTATCTTTATGTGTTATTTTTTGTCCTATCATCTTTACCCCTCAGAGTAGTGAGATGATAAAAATGATAAGTCTATAAGATGAACGAGACACGATAAGTGAGGGAGGTGAGAAAGGGTATTACATAAATATGACGAGACCTCATGATAGGAGCAAAGGTATAAGCAATGAGTATAACTAATGGGAAAAAGTATTATATAGGTTATATAAAATATGATACTATATGAAAAAAATGAAAATAAGAATACTGAGTAAAAAAAAGAAAAAAGAAACCTCTTCAAAAAATAATCATCCTAAAAAGATCACTAGGCGGATTCATTGAACCACTTATTTAAATTAATTGAATCAGCATATTTTTACAAAATTAGATTTAAAATTCTTAAAATAATAAAAAATAATAATTATTTATATCACATTTCTCATCTATTATGAAAATTTGAGAAGAAATGGATAGAGGTACACTAGCAAATAAAATGTGTTATACTCAATTGCAAAATTAAATTTAACGTAATTTATTTTTATTTACGAGTGTAATAATATAAAATTTATCGAAATAATCTATTTATTCAAATCCTGTGAACGATATAATAACTCTTAAGGGAAAAGAACATATTCTTATCTTTTCGTCATCTTATGATGCCTCCAACAAATATTGAAATGTTTACTAACCATAAAGCTAAACCATTATGGTTAAATTACCCACCAAAAAAAAAGGAAATCGTGACTAATAAATTAAGAAAAAACATCATCATCATCATCTAAAGCTCAACATATTTATTATAGGAAAACATCATAATGACATAGAATTAGAGCATCACTCCACCTCCGCTATCCGAAGTGAGGACCAATGGATTAGCACGGCAAAAGATGCTTCACCAAGGGAAACTTTACGTAGAGAGAGCCGTGTCATCATCCCAAGTTAGAGAATCGTCTTAATCTCACTACCTTACTGCGCATTATTATGATGAATATAATGCATGCTCAAGTTGGTGGGGGAATGACAGCCGCATGATTCCCTGCCTTGTTTTCTTGGCCATCTTTCTTTGGCTGCAGGTGGGGAGGAGATCAGAGCTGTCGTTGTTTGATTCCAAGAGGCCTTCTTCTGTGCTCAGAAAGAACATGTAAGAGCATGTTCATGAATCATAATAAATCACAAAAGTCAAAAAGAGAGGGTAAAGTGCTTCCCCGCGAATCTGTTCCTTCTCTTATCGAATAAGTCTCACCCACATTGCATGTGATTGTTGTGAGAGTGATCGAGTCGATCCAGATGAGTTGAGATAATTTTAAGATTTGTATGTTTGTATGAGTCACACTATCTATTCTCTCAAGTGAGCATATACCAGTAATGATGGAAGTTCTAACGTGATAGAAAGTCCACATGTATGATTCCACCTATAATATATTCCTTTTAGGTCTAAGTGCCAATCATGCGAGTTGTTTAGATGAGATCTTTGCTCCATCAAAATTGTCGCCATGTGAAATCATAATGAAGTTCCTAAGGTTTGTTTTTTCCCCATTTTATTAGACATTAATTGACACCATTTCTCGATTTAGTCATGGCCATGATTATTCGACTTATAATCTAATTGATCAAATGATTTGTCAGTTTTAAATTGAATCAGAACTTATGAGGGAAAACTAAAATGGTGGATTTTGAAACTAGCGATTCGAACCATTGATTTAACATTTGTTATAAAAAAAACATAATCAAATAGGTTGTTGATCGAATGTTAGCCTCAAATGTTCAGGCTTAATTGTTACGAATAAAATTATAAATAAGATGCTCGATGTAATGCTTGTATACGTTAGGATCTTCTAGTTTTATTTATGCTTTACACAACAACAATTAGAGAACTTATAATAAGTTTGACGGCTCCATTTTGATTGACTTTTGTGATCGTTTTAGGGATATGAATATAAGTTGTGTATAGTTATCGTGCAGAGGTAATACTATCCAAATACATATTATCCAAACAGTAATTTTAGAGATTTTCTAATTTTGTAAGGTGGTGGAAAGCATCAACTAACGCAGCACTTAAGAGCTACATGAGTAACAACACATGGTTGGGTGGGCCTTTAGGATAGTGTATAATATAGTTTAATTTCTTGTTCTATAGTAGTATCACATTGACACTTGGGAGACTTTTGACTATAACATATCACCTTAGACGTGATCGTTCATAGCTTGCGAAGCCTATGTTTATAATTTACATTGCTTATCAAGTATTTGTTAAAATGACTATTTTATAAAATCTCGAGTTAAATATTTTCTTTGACTTGGTCTTCACTTTGGTAAGTCCTTAAGGGACCATAAAAAGGTTTTTGAGGAGGTTGACCTTGTGTGGATGGATACAAAGGTTAAGAATTACCTATCAAGTATTTACTAAAATGATTATTTATAAGATCTCGAGTTAAATATTTCCTTTGGCTTATCTTCACATCCTTAAGAGACCATTAGAGATTTTAAAGAGGTTGATCTTATGCGAATGAACACAAAGGTTTAACAAAATCAGTTAAATCCGTGACATAACGATTCAGAAAGAGGTAAATGACTAGTTTATCTCGTCCAACAATCATATAAATAACTTTATTTAGGGGTATTTTGATCATTTTATAATTTAAAAATATAAAAATTAAGAGAAGAGAGGTTTGCTCTTTAACAACCAAATTATAGCTGGTTTTGGGATATTTTAGGAATAAAAAGTTCTAAAAGCCCTATAAATATCTCTCAAATATCTTGTTCTTTCCCACGCTATTGATTAAACACTTATTGAAGTTTGAATACTATTAATCTCTCTTCGTGATCCACTAAAAAGTGAAAGCCACTACAGCACCCAAGAAGCTTTCAAAAATATGTAGTAACTCAAAAACGCTAACAAATCAACGTTGATGTCGATTTGGAGGAAATCAATATGATGACCAAACTCAATTCCTTCAAGCTGTACTTTAACAAGGTTCATAATGTCGATGGATCTTTCTACGTCATATATAATTGCTGTGGTCAAAATTTTAAATTCAAAGAGAAAGGAGGATATGAAATATTTTTAAAGCATATTAAGAAGAAATATCCAACACAAACTAGTATGGAGAAGAGTCAAACATAAATTTTTGGATACCCTACTTCTCCCATTTTTTATTTTTTTTTGTTAAAAAAATTATGAAGCATTAACTAGATTAATTTTTATTAAATATTTATGATTTAGTTTCGATGAAGAAGTTGGATTATATTGAACATATATTAATTATAGTAGCTAATAAAGACTTTGACAAGTATATGATAATGTATTAGGCTCGAATTTCTTATCTATTACTTCTCCTTTATAACAAAAAAAAGTTAGATTTATTGATTGTTGTCAAGAGGCTTTAAATCTAGTTGCACAATATTTTTTTTATCATATTTTACATACTCTTTATAAAAAAAAAAGTTTACAAAATGTTTTTCAAACTTTTTATGATCATATTTTTATATGTGCTGACATTTGGAGTAATAACTAGCAAATGCACTCTTCTTACAGAGTCACTTATCATTGGATAAATAATAATTGAACCATGCAAAAATAAATTATTACTTTTAGAGTTTTCGATTAATGAGATAATACTTATTGAATAACAACAATAACCTTTTTTTTAAAAATAATTTTTAATTTTTTTTTCTTTAGGTTTTGATACTACAATGATAAATACTGTTTCTATTTCGAAATTATAAGAAGTTTGTCAATATACTTTTGGTAGTATCATTTTCGTGCTTGTCATGTTTTGAATTTACAAGACTTAGATCTTTTAAAAAAAAAATTTCTCCTATTAAGCAAGCTATTTCATTCTTATGAGATTATTCGTATTCAAAAATAACGAAAGAATGGACCAGATTTTATAAATTAAATTCCAAAATCCTAAAAATTTTTTTTAGGGATATTCCTATCCGATGGATTATACATACGAATTGCTTAATGAATCTTTTGAATATAAAGAATTATTATACACTTTCATTGTAACTAATGTTAGGCAAGTTACTTTGTATCCACTGCATTGAAATATATGTGAAATAATTTAAAATTTTTAATAATAATATTATACATATTTTTGTTTATTGTTTATGATCCTACTATATATTTTTTAGTTATTTATATTAATATTGTTTGTGCATCGGAAGAATATCAAAATGATAATGATGTAAATATGACGACTATGAAATCAAAATGGATAAATTATTTCTTTAAAAAATTATCAGTTTGTTTAGTTGGATGCATTTTTTATCCTTATATTAGATTAGATGACTTATGAAAGTTTAAGAGTATATATTAATATTGGTGAAAAAAATTAAAATATTAAAAAATTAGACATTAACTTTTATGATAAGTATAGCACTAATTATAGTAGAGAATATGATTCCTTAAAATTTTCTTTATATACGGATCACACTAGTGGGGTAGTAAAATCTTTAGGGTGCAAAACACTATTAGTATAAAGACCAAAAAAACAATTAAGAGGATCCTTAGGGCTCGAATTTCAATGTATCTAACAATTTATATTAAGTTTGTTGGCATCATTAGAGGTATAGAATTTCTTATTCTAGATTGAGGGGTGCGATACATAGCAAACCTTTAGTGCTTAAGAGCATATCATGAATGAAACTAGAGTGAGCACTTAAGGACAGATTGGACAGATCATGGATGAAATTAGAGTGATCCCAAATTAGTTGAAACTTAAGCATGCATAGACGAGATGATTGGACAAAGGTGATGAAATGAAACTAACGAAAACAACGACGATCTCATATTCGACATATCAACCAAAGAGACCGTCGAAACTTCCGACATCGATAACAATTAAATATTTATAATTTTACTCAATTTTATATTAAATTTTTTGATTATATCATTACATACGTTTTGGGCAATGGGAATCGAACCCACATGATTTTGCCCTTTCGAAGCTTGTAAACTTCAAAATGCACCTTTGAGGGTAAGAAAGATCCGACGGACTTAAGAACCTTTAATTCCCATACTCCTCAATCAATATGGGACTAAATGATCTTATCACATAGTAAATAAATAAATATAATAAATTACATATAAATCTCATCATATTGGCATGGGCCTTATGCACCGGTTGCAGCAGTATATATGTTAGACCAAACTTAAAATTAATGTCTATTTTATTAAATTTGGATTCTCTTCGACGGGAAATGATCTCACTTAGTTATGAGATCGAAATTTCAACGTATTGTCCAATGGACTGGCCATATAGTTTAATGCGACATCCTCCTACAATTTGATCTGAAACTACAGATTTCCCCACACTGCCAAATATGAATGCACCAGTGTTTCAAGACATGTCGGAGTTCAAAACTGAAATATACCAAAAGGGGCCACAATCTAGCCAAGACTGTCATCACTGAGAACAAAAGATAGGTTTCGTTCAGTCACTTGAACAATACGTTCCACAAAACTTGCAGTCGGTCAATTTCGGAAACCAAACATCATCAGGTTCCAACATAAACTGGCCCATATATATTTTGAAAGGTCAAGCAAAATCTTTCGAATTCTGAAATTGTGGCTGTAAAAAGCTGAATTATCGACTTCTATAACCAAGCATCATTCTTTCCGACATTTTTTGGCGCATGTACCGGTTGACAGCTTGAGCAAAAGTATAGTTCTGCAATGGCCTCGGCAAAATCTGAAAGAGGCCAAGGTATTCATGTCTTGTGCCTCTTCCTTAATCTGCTAGCAACACTATCATGGATTGGTTTAATATCATCACAGGATTCATTTTTCTTCTTGATCTTGCTTCTAAGCTTTGTGGGACTCTTTACTGCAGTATCTTCCGCACTATAGTCATCTGAACTTCGTACCCCATTTTCAGGGAGAGACTCGTTTTCCTTATCGGAGAGAGATTCATTTTCCTTCTCAGGGAAAGATTCATTTTTCTTCTTAATATTGCTTCCAAGATTTATGTTACTTGGCATCTTGCTGTTTTCTCCATAAAAGTCTGCATTTATGTTGGATGAATCTTCTGCAGAGACTGATTCAGAAGAATTCAGATCCCCAGAACTTGTCTGCTGCCGTCGTGACTGAATAAGATAGTGCGCCACAGACTTGTATCCCATACTGGCAATCTGGATAGAAACAGATGAGTGTTACCATGCATCAAACCCCAAGTCAGATCAACAAACAGCTGCATATTTGAATGCTCAAAATAAGACAGATAAAATAAATAATAGCTTCTATTATCTAGAAGCTATTTGATACTATTAATGGAAAAGATTGAAACAGAACAAGTATTTACTTTTCTGTACAGGGGGCCAGTGGGGCCCCATCCTTTCTTGATTCGACAGAAACTGCAATTGCAGATGCCCCGACAAACTGGACAGATCCAATTGGGATTCTTCATGGCTTCCAAAACATTCTCACCATACCTACAGAATGATTAGTATACCAATAACTAATTAGAAACTACCAAGACCGAAACGAGTTAAGCGAGCTTAAATTATGGAAAGTGGATTTATTTTTCCATAGATTGCACGCAACTGCTGAAATATTAAATATGCCAAAGTTTAAGGTAAGTTTTAGGCCTCTCAGCATGAGTTTTCTATACAACCAACTTTATTATTTCTTGGAAAACAAGCAACATTGTCTTGGAAAAATCTTTTTGGGGATTCAATCAGTCACTATTTCATTGTACAAATGGACAAAAAAAATGCTGCATGGTATTTACATTTACTCGTTATTAGAAAAAGAAAAAGCGATATGTTTGCTATCATAAGAATTATCATGAAAACAAAGAAAGTGAAAGAGCCAGTACTGCCAAAATCAACGAATTTCTGATTTTGGTGGCTATATGATTAGAAATGACTGTTATACCTCATCTCGTTGAACCTCATACACAACTAGCAGCTTTTAAGTTAGAATTTCATAGTCTTAGTAACTTGCAACCAATCTGGTGCAAAACATCTGGTGAATCTCAAGATGCTACAAGATTGCCAGTTATAAAA
Organism: Musa acuminata AAA Group; assembly: GCF_036884655.1. Classification (NCBI taxonomy): domain Eukaryota; kingdom Viridiplantae; phylum Streptophyta; class Magnoliopsida; order Zingiberales; family Musaceae; genus Musa; species Musa acuminata. The sequence continues at coordinate 46,145,282 of NC_088356.1, forward strand.
ACTTTCCTTGAGAAGAAAATTACTTTTCTCGAGCAATGCAAAACCTGTTTGTGTCCTTAGTTGTTATACAAGTACAAAAACCACAAAAAAAAAGTGCAACCATCACCACCTAAAACATGCAGTTATGTATGTTAATAAGCATAATACTGCAATACTCAGAAAGAGCAATAGAAAACTTCATTATGAAGCATCCCTCCCTCCCACCCAAATAATCTCTCTTGTTGATCACTTCTTCCAGGTCTTGTTGATCACCCAAAGAAAAGATGATGATCCAAACCCTTGACCTTGAAGACTGAAGAGGTAGTTGCACCATGGAAAGGAAATACTTGATGGTGGCAAGTTTGGGGTGGTGACCCAGAGCAACTTCAAGTACATACTACCTCAAACATCACCATTTCTGGTACACAAGAACTAAATAGTTTAGGTTATTGCAAACCTTTTTCTGTTGCCACCAAATGACAGTCATCTCATTGGTGTTGCATAGAAGGGATGAAAGGGAGCTGTGAGCATGTTGCTTGTAAAATGCTACCAACTTGACCCCAGCTCTGTTGGGGCTCAGATCAATGACACGGGCAGCAATCAGATTGGTTTCTGGGCTATGAATTTGAAAATTGTATTGGTATATGTTCTACTTCGCCCGAGTTGAATCCTCAGGAATGGATCACTTTTGATGTCAAAGAAATGGATAACAAAAATAACCAAATTTTATTTTCTAAAAACTTTATTACTAAATATCCTCCAACACAAACGAATGAAATTGGAAGATGAAGAAAAATATGCTCAAATTATATAACTCTTCCTTTCATGTGTACGCAAAAGCCAAAGGTAGATAAAGAAATATACCTCATGAACAAACAATCTCCACAAAATTGGCCCTGGACAATCTTACACTTGCTGCAGTGTGTTCGGTGACCAAGAGTTTTTTGCCTGAAAAATGTGGTGTATATTTAAAACCAAACAACCTTCATATGCTTAAACAAAAAGCTGAAATGAGTTGACTAGTAGTTCAGAAGTATTGAAGCAACTTATCAACCACACAACACTGCTGACTATATGGCACTGACATATTAGTCTTTTGTGGAAAATAAAGGATATTGTGTAACCAATAAAATCATGCACAATGCACGCCTAACTCCTCTCTAATGCTAATACTTCAATCACCAATTTTACTTTGAAAATCATCTAAATGAGCATAAGGGCTAAATATGATTGGAGAGGTTTATTGAAGTGCAAAGTTATTAAAGAGTGGCTTCATTATATAACTGTATAAATCAAATGCTGTCTGAGATCATGCAGACTTCCTCAGATGGATCATCTAGGCTGACAGCTATGGCAAAGGATATAGAAAGTGAGGAAGAATACATATCCATACGAAAGTAAGAGCTAGAAATTTCCCCAACATATACAAAATCCATCTGATAAAAAAATGAAGACCAGAAAAGCTAAAGAAAAAAGAGACCTGATAGATCACCAGAAAGTGTATGCATTACCACAAATTCTGCATGCAGCAACATAATCAGAAAAAACGGAAGTTGCAGAAATCATTGGTTACCTGCACTGGTGACATGTCTTTCCTCTTATCTGATCATATATTCGCCTTCCATCATTACCATACCCATCCACAAACAGAGTCCAAGTTGCCTCACATTTACCTAGTAGCTTCTCATGCTCATCCGTATAAATCTCTTCCTTTGCACCTTCCTCAATCGAAATTGAGCCATTCATCTCAGAGCCCACATCTTTCTTTATAGGAATTTCTGCATAGCTAACTGGGGTTATATGTTGCAACCTAAGATGAACAATAAATGAACAAGGGACTTCATCAATACCCAAGGAATAAATATTAATTATTAGAAAAAAGAGTTAAGAATATCTGCTTCGATGAAATATATCAATTAAAAGGGAGGCAAAAAAGAATAGTGCAGCATATATGACAAAAATGAAACAAAGAAAAAAAACATTAATATTGAATTGTGAATGCCCTTGACTCCTAATTAAAGCCTTATCTTTCTTTGAAAACATGAATAAACCTGGCAGCCTCAAAACCCTAGAAATTTGATGCTGCCGCGAAAACGAGAGAAATCAAACCCCAGAAAGAGACGGGCAGCAAGCCGGAGTCAAATGATCGGAATCACAATTAACTCTACCAGCAAATTGGCGATCAAAGCTACAGAAGAACACCATGAATCCCTCACCGAAGGTCTGCTTATTAGTCCATGAACGGAACACAAGAATACCAAATTGAGAAAAGGCTAAAACCCTTGAGAAGCCCCAAACGGCGAACGAATGCCACGGAAACGCGATCCCACGGGATGAAACCAAGTCTAGAAAAGGAAAAGAAACAAGACGCACCTAGAAGAGCGCCTCGGTGGTTGCATCGGCGGCTTCTGGCCGCTCGTGGTGCCGGTGGTGGTGTCCCTCTTCCTCCGGTGATGGTAGGAAGGAGCGGAGGATGAGGCGTGTTGGAGGTGGGACTTGAGCCGGAGGGAAAGGTCAAGAATGCCGAGCTTCTGCAGCCTCTCCATGTTCTCCCGAATCCTCTCGTCCCGGACCTTCTCGTAGGCGTCCGGGGTGGAGGCGCCAGACGAGATCGGTGGCGGAGGGGGAGACGATGGACTGCTCCCCCGCTCCCTCCTCTTCTCACTCCGCGGCTCCAGCGTCGTCGGAGTCTCTCGCGTTGAGGTGCCAGATGAGATCGGTGGCGGAGGGGGGGAGGATGGACTGCGTCCCCGCTCCCTCCTCGTCTCACTCGGCGGCTCCTGCGTCGTCGGAGTCTCTCGGGTGGAGGCGCCAGATGAGATCGGTAGCGGAAGGGGAGAGGATGGAGTGCACCCCCGCTCCCTCTTCTTCTCCCTCCGAGGATCCTGCGTCACCGGAGTCCCTCGCTCCACCGCGAGAGACGCCATGCCTCTTGTGGTCACCATCGTCGTCGCTCCTCTCCCTAGGCTGGCTCAAACAAAAGGGGAGGGAAAGGAGGGGGAAGAGACAGAAAGAAGAGGAAGAGCGCTCAAAAGCCTAGGACAAAGGAAGGGTTCAAAAGCCGCACGTTTCACCTCCGGTGAGCGGACAGCAAAACCCTGCATTCGTCGAGGGGCCGAAGGAGCATCGGGGATGGTAAAGCGTCGCGAATTTAGCATGGGTAACGTGGCCAAAGCACAGCCGTCCATCATAGAGATCTCAAAGATGTTGGTACGTTTCCGGACACAGTGATATCAACGCTGAGATAATTTTACATAAATATCCCACAGAAGTCTTTTTTCAATGGCCATTTTCTCCCATTTAAAATATGTTGAAAATTTTGTCCAAAAATTGTAAAAAATCTCAATCAATTACAATAATAAGTGAGAAACCTGTCTATCAAACTTATGATCAAAATATATCAAACCATCCATTTCAAAAGTTATGGTGATGTCATAACACATATTAATCATTAGCATAGCACACCACTGCTCATAATACATAATAATAATAATACTTCAGAAAGTTCAAAATATATGGTTGCACCCCTAGTATGAAATAAGCTTTCTCATATACATGCACAAAAACACAAGCCCATAAGTTTAAGAGCATTACATACAATTGGAAACACTAAAAAGGTGGCTCCATGTGAAGCAAAAAACTCCTTGCTTCTCTCCCTTGGTCTCTACTCATCATAATATTAACACATTTGAACAAAAATCTCTAACTACAACATTAACAAGTTATCCTAACCTTAGTATTTAAGGCCGACTACATGAATCCTTTTTCGTAGCTCACCATCATTCAGATCTTGGGTTAAGTCGAGTGCAAAGACAAATTGTCGATTGAAACAGCAAGGATGAGGCCTAAACAACCTCCACCTCCAAATTTACAGACGTGGTTAGGAAAAATGCCACTGCTGATTCCACTGGCCATGAAGACTCAGCAGCTGATTCTACTGGCAATGAGAGATCAGCAGTTGCCTCTCTTGTCCATGAAGCCTCGATAACCGACTCCACTGGACATAAGAACTCAGAATCCGATACTGCCAAGTGTAGTTCTGATGCTGGTTGGAAAAGCTTTGCCATTACCTCTTTGGAAAGCTCCGTGTAATGAAATTCTATCTGAAGACGGTGGTGAATTAGTGTTGAAGTTGTCAGTCCTTTTCTTAGATCAACTTGGAGCTCCCTGACCGGGATGGCAGCGAGAAAGCTCTTGATGTACTCCTTGCAGGATTCCTGCCCTCGGCATATGAGTTCATCCTCCATATTAGCATCCCCGATGTCCTGCTCCCCAGAAAATTCCCCCTGCTTTATACCATCATTATGTTGGACTTGAGTTTCAGCATCTGGCACATTGCCACAGGCAGGTCTGCTTTCATTCTTATGTTTGTGAATTGTTGTGGTGTCATCGAACTTTAAAATGTAAGCCTGGTTGCACCCTTCATGAAGTCTCTCCCCAAGCGTGTCAATAATGTAGTAAGCATCATGCTCGACCTTGAGGATGAAGAAGTGATCATTCCAGCTAACGATGTAAATGTGAGGACCACAATCAGAAAAATACTCTGGTTTAGTTCGGTTGATTTCATCCCAGATGTTGTCAAAGGACATTGCCCCATGCAGGAAGTTGAAGCTGTCACTATCATCAGTTCCTTCAGGATGGAAGAACCCCACAAAGGATTTTGCAGGGACAATAGAAAGCGGTCGAATTTTTGCCTCCAGAACAGTCTCGAGGTCAAAGTGTTTGTCAGGAAAATGCTCCCTGTATGTCTGGTTCTTACAAAGTGTCCTCCAATCTAGAGAACCTTCTCGTATGAGATTGTCAAATTGAGATTTGATGGGCATCATATGGGGATTAGCCTGAAACCAATCAGCAATAACAGCAACAAGCACAGTGCAAGCACTCTCACCAGATGCTTGTTCACTCCTCTGATCAATTGATGCAAGGAATGCTTGGGTGCAGAGCTTCAAGCGACCATCACGGCTTATTACCTCCTTCAGCTCCCAGCTTCCTACCACAAAATTATCGTCACCAAAGTTGGATACTGCTGGATAGTTTGCCACCGAATTGTCATACCAATTCTGCAATAACATTAAAAGTACTTTCAAACAACCTGTGACGTTGTAAATGATCCTCGTAGACAAAGCAGATTACGCATGTATAGCCACCCATGACACATTAAAAATAATTTTATCCTTTGTGTATAAACATAAAATCTTTAATCTTATAAATCAAAGAGAAAAACATAAGCAACACAAAAAGAACAAACACAATAAGATAAAATTTGAAAAAAACACAAAAATTGCATCATCTTTGAATGTTTATTAAATGCCTTAAGAGCACTTTGACACAATCGTTTAATCACTACAAGTATATGTACCTAATGTGAGCTCATATACATCTTTCATGGTAAATATAGATAATATTAAATATCACATGAGGTATGAGAGTTACCACGAAAAAGATAAAATTGAAAAATGATAACATACCACAGCACAAGTTAATCCTCCAACAGAGCAAAGCTGACGACGATCAAAATCTATGTCATCCCCACCCTCTTCTCCATATGATTTCTTTAGCAGAGGCTCCCCTTTAGCCTTTGGAGATCTGAAGTTGAGCCTGGTCTTTTTCCACGGAATGATACTTCTCTTTGAAACAAAGTAAACAGGGTGCTCAGGTATAGATATTGATGGCGCATCCTCAACATCTGAATAACTGACATCTGATTTTTGGTGACTGTAGTAAACCAAATCATCATAATCTGTATTTGTCATCATATCAGAGTAAAATGATCCTTCGATGTAGTTTGCAGATGCCAAGGTTCCATAACTAAAAGATTTTCTTTCACTAAAATCATCCTTGTTTTCTTCTACATTTTCAACATCATCGAGGGAGTCTGTGTTACAGGGGTATGCATGTTCAGCATCATCATTTCTAGGAGAGCATTTCTCTTCATTGCCGTAATCCTCTTGGTATGCTTTTTTTGCCTTTCGACTTAAAGCTAAAGCTTTAAGTATATTTACTTTTCTCAATCCAGATTTAAGAGTATGTGGCTCATCCTTCTCACAAGGGAATGCATCACCAAGGGGAGGTGACGAGGGGACAGGAACTATAGAACTCTGCACTGCCTCTGTCTGTTCTTGTATGGTCCCCAACTCCAGTAAGTTAAGTGCTATCTGTGACAGGAAGCTACCATCATGTCAGTAAATATGAATGTCAATGATGATAGAAGGTAGAAGTGGCAGATTCCAATTTAGAATATAATATTGCCACTTTTGTTGCAAAAGACACAAATCCATGTGTTGATTAACCACAGTTGAACACTAAGCAAAATAACAATGAATCTTTGCAATCACTTTGATTAGATTGTTTTAATTAACGAGTGGCTTTATTTGGGCAGTTGATTTGTTGTTTTACAATAATTTTTTTGCACACAAAACATCACAGCAAAATCAACAGAGAGTAACGTACATATAATGTTGGCTGGGATTCATTAGGGATGCCCATTGGCAACAAAGGAACATCGATCTCCATCTCTTTTTGTTCTGCAGTGGGAGCAAATTCTGCCAGGTTCACAGAAGCCATGCCAATCATACAGGCCTTGATCTTAGGACCTTCACTTAGACCCTAATGAGAAGATAAAATAGAAAATACGTGATCAGATAGTTGTGTTCAGCTCAAGGGGAAACTAAACCTTCCTCAGAGCATACACATGTAAACATAGAAATTACATGACCAGAAGGAAGAATACTGTAAACAGCTTCAAAATAAGAATGGAAACTGACATAAAGTTCAGAATCTTTGGAAACTAAACCTTCCATGGAGAATTTGTAGAGTTACAGTCAAAAAATTCAAAGGAAGGGCATTGTGTTAAAGGTCTAGTCAACTGATTACGGATTTAAGACTTCAGTTAACGTGTTAAAGGTAAAAATTAGGCACCCAGAGGAGGTTTATTCAACTCAACAACAATGACAAGGAATTCTTGATTCACGAACTACTCAGACTGTGTAAACTATTGAGGAATTTTCTTGAAAGGTCGCTCAAAATCAGCCATTTCAACCCAGAAAAAGAAACAGATTGCAGTTTTGACATGACAATTAATGGATATGAAATTAACAAAACACCAACAAAATTGATAAAGCATGTCTATGTAGCTCAATAACAATCTTATGTATGCATTGAGACATTTGAGAACTTACGAAAGGAGTTGTTTTGATCCCAATCAAAACCCTAACAAAAAGATAAAAGGAAACACCAAATCGTACTTGGACAATCTGTAACAAAAGCATAGCAACTTGTTGGGAACAATCAGAAGCAAGAACATAAGAGAAAATTAGGACTTACCATGAAAACGGCGAAGGCGATCTCCCAGGGTAGGAAGGCACCGTTCTCCTTGTGAGCGGAGAGGGTGCAGGCGGTGAGGAACTCCTCGTCCCACTCTACGACGCCCCCTTCCCGGACCTCCTGCTCCCTCGTCCGGTTCCGCCGCACCCCGCCACGCCGCAGCGAGCTGAGCGGCGTCTTCGAACCCTTCCACCTCACCTCAGCCACGGCAGCAGCTCTGGCCCCCAACCCCGACCCCGTCTCCGGCAGGCCCTCGATTCTTCGCACCACCAGCCGCATCTCGTACCTCTTGGACTGCAGCAGGGACCACGGCCGCCACCTCATCATCCTCGCCACCATTTGCCGTGCGACCACCGCCGAAGACCCAAGCAAACGGGTGGATACCGAGATGGATCCTCTGCCTTCGCGTCGGCCTTATACAGCTTTACCTCCGATGCCAACTGCAGCACTACATGTATGTTTACCTATATACCCTCGTCGTCACGGATAATGACCAACAGTTGTGAGATAAAAAAGTTCGAAATGGAAGAGTATTTTGGGTATATAGAAAAAAATTTAGATTGCGCATTAGATATGGTTAAAAAAATTTACCATCTGGCAAACGACAGCTACATAATTCATTTACATATTTATGGGTGAATTTTGACTTCTTTTCTGGATTAATCTGTTAACATCTCCCAATTACAATTCATATGATGCAAATAAAATAAGAAAAATGTGGATTTCATGGCATTTAGAAACCGGCCTCCCTCATTTCTTGAGTTCTTACCATCAGTTCATCACAGTAAAGAAGATGATAGCAAACGAAAGCGTCTGTTCCCAACTCATGCAGCCTATTCAATGGCATTTGTCCCATCCAAAGTCTTCCCCCAAGTCAACCGAGGCGAGGGAGAGGTCCCTCGCATTGTTTTTCCAAAGGCAATAACGTTCGATTCATGGTTTCACACGCAAACAGCGGCCCATTCATGTTGATGTGACACCGAGGTCAGAATCGTGGTCTCATCCTCGTCCTTCTCCTCTCCTTCATCCACTAGTTTGCTTTCGATCTCCGCAACAGCAGTATCTATCATCCCCGAAACCTCCAAGTCCTTGCAGCACGACAGGATGGCGAGTCAGCGGTGACTTCGGGACAGAGATCACTGTCCATTATCATTATTATTATTAGTCATCATCCACTGTCGGTCACATCGTTGAAAGATCGAAATTGTGCGTGTCATCTTCCGAATACAAAGTGGGAGAGAGATCAAAGTCAACGCGTGTTCTGTGGATTGCCGGTTGCTGTTCATGCAGCAAAAGAAATGTCTGACCTCAATTCACTGAGTTCAGGCTTGATGGTCTTAAGCTACTCTCCACGACGACGAAGCAATTACAAATGGTTAGTTAGACTGTCACTCGCGTACCTGATCTCCCTTCCTGTTCTTGGTGGCTTATTGCATGTGCAGAAAGCGGCGGTCATCGACCACATCGCAGAAGGGAAGAAGATGACTCTGATACATAGATTATAGACACGCATGGAGAAAATAAATGTTGAGAAAGAGACGGCTCACTGAGAAGTTTGGTGACCACCTGTAACATATCGAGTCTGCGAATGGTTTGGGTTTGCAGCCCCAGAAACCTGTTCCTCGCTTTGTAGTATCGAGATTCTAATAATCGAGTCATTTGGAGATGACGTTTCTTCTTCCATTTGGCAATGATGTGACAAACTGAGCTAAGGCGAGCTGCAATAGGCTCTTTGGACTTTGACATTCCATGTGGTTCTCAAGTCCACGTTTCGATTTTGTCAACTCAATTCATTCCTGCAACATTAAGGCTCTTTGGACTTGACATTCCATGTGGGCCAGATGTCGTCTCCAAGCCCAAAATAAGGAGTAATATCAAAGCCCGAATGTTGCAACACCTGCTGCTGCCCTTCTCATAACTATGCTATTTCACTTGTATTATATATATATCTATCTATATATATATATATATATATATATATATATATATATATATATATATATATATATATATATATATATATATATATACTGTGTTATATTTATGTCAGAACATAATTGGGCTTTTCATAATAATTTTGCTGATACCAACCAAATTGCCACCGTATCATATCATGATTTTGATGACCGGCATGGTCTTCCCATGTCGGAAGACATGGGAAACCGTGTCCCTCGGACTCGGAGAATAATCTCAGGCTCGACTCCATCAACATTCACATGGCATTTCTGCGAGGAGACTTCTCTCTACTCCAATTTGTCTTCGTCACCTTCCCTGTCTCTTTAATCGCAGAGAGTGATGGCTCGACGGCCATGTACAACCCATCGATTTCTGCAGCGCACATCGCCCTTGCTTCTCGGGTGAAAAGAAAGTGAAAACACGCAGCTGATTCCTTGAAATCGTCTGGTGATCTACTGAGTTTTCTCTATCTTGGGAGGTAGTCGTGACATCTGAATCAAGCTATAAGCTATAGAGACGAAGATCAAACTCCAAAGATTCTGCCTGTCCTCACTGTTCTTGTACGAAAGAACTCTTGCTGGTGTGCTCACCGAGTTGCACAGTAAAATCTCCCAACATGGACAAGAGTGAAGTTGATGCATGAACAAACAGTGCTACTTACTAGTAGAAAACCAAATTAATCGGACGATCTTATCTTGGATAAAAAGAAGTTCTAAAAACAAGATGAAAATGAGTCCCTATCTATTTCTCAACCACTGCAACAGCTTTGTGGAGTCAAACTATCCAATCTGATGGGTGGAAGCATATGCTTGCGAACACACCATATGGTTGAGGGCAATTCCTCCATTTGCCATTCAGAAGTACTTGATGTAAATTTCACGAGCCTCGTAATATAGTAAATCAAGATTTATGTCCTGAAATTACAGCTTCTCTCTCTCTCTCTCTCTCTCTCTCTCTCTCGTCCCAGCTATATCCCCTGCCCTCCCCACATGCAGGTAATCAGAGCTACAAGGAGAGAGAGAGAGAGAGAGAGAAAGTAACAAGCTCTCACCCACTGATCATTCCCTCAATCATAACCCTTCTACCTCGTTCACTATTATTCTCTCCTTTCCTTTACCCGTGACTTCCATTTTGGATAATGATGTGGCTATTAATAAGTCCCTACATTCCGTTTCAGATCCTCAACTTCTTTCTTTCGCTCTTAACAGATCTCCGAAGACCTCGTCGAAGCCTTGGTGATCGGATATGTCGAACCATGTCTTGCCTGAGCAAGTTTGCTACGTCAATTGCAGCTTCTGCAACACCGTTCTTGTGGTATAAGCTGCAGCCTCTCTCTCTCTCTCTCTCTTTCTCTCTCTCTCTCTCTCTCTCTCTCGGTACCTTGTCAGCCCTCGTGTTGGCTACTGAAAGCAATTGGAGTTTGGAACTGATTAAGAAGTATAAGGTATATAGTAATTGATCTTTGTTTCTCTTTTTAGAATCATTGTATATGGTGCCTATCATGATCTTAGGGTTAGCCGTCTCACTAAGAGAACATGTGAATCGAGAAAAGCTTGATAGTCTGCCTCTGAACAACAAATTGAGATCTTCATGCTGAAATGATGTCCTACTCAACCAAGATCTGACATGCGGGAGGTGGTTCGGCATGAATATGGGGGTTTAAGTGCAGCCAATGAAGCTTTTTTAAGCCTGAATCTTGTGAGATATCTGAGCAACAGTTTCTCAGATCAGACAGTGCAGGACCGCAGGTGGCTCTATGCGTGCCATATTACATATTTCGCTTGTGGATATTGCAACAAGCACCAGTTTATCCATATTTCACATTTATCTGAGTTATGTGCAGAATATAAGAGGGGTAAATTAAATTGTGGTAGACACACTCGGCTGCTTGTTTTGTTTTGTTAATGCTGATTACTATTGATTACTTCTGCAGCATCAAGAATCACGGAAGTGATCCAAGATCGATCAAAATCATGTGAAACCCTAATTTGCTGCAAACCTTGCAAACCTGTAGAAAAATACTATCTCTTTTCTTCTTTCTCATCCCGTTTCTTTTGCTAAGAGATGTAATCTCTCGGCATTTTTCCTGCGAGTTCGAGTTCCTTAATTTCATTGTGAACTCTGTTGTCTCACGAAAATAACTATGTTGATATATCTTGAACATGGAGTCCAAAAATGATTAACCTATTTTTGGTGCCTCTTAAACCAAGAAACAGAAATAGGAATATGTAGAACAATTATACAGCTCCTTCCAAGTTAATGGACACAACAATTCGAGTATGTTATGGAATACTGACTTCTTTTCTCCATAACAAAGTTATGAAAGTAAGCAAGATCTAGAAGAAATTAATGCCTTTTGACTTGTTTTACATCCAACTTATTCTTGTTCTTCCTACTTCAGGTCAATATTCCCGGCAACAATTCGTTCAGCATTGTCACAGTAAGATGTGGACTTTGTGCTAATATTCTGTACGTAAATCTCGAAGGTTTGCATGGAGTTCTCCCACTTCAGAATTTTCAGGTTCAAATGCTCCCATTGATCTGTGCAATATTTTTTGTTGCTAATTTCCAATGGAAAAATTACTGTTTTCTTGTTTGAAGATATATAGACATGCATATTTGATGACTCTACGGAAAAGGAATATGTGAGATTATTATGCCAACGACATAATCTATGATCTCTTCTTCTCCGAGTAGCTTTCTTTCGGTGCTACCAATTCATTTAAAAGCTTAAGTTGGCTATTTCAAGCTTCATACATGGAGATTGAACCAAGTGTAATGGAAAACTAAAGAGACCTGCCTATGTTCATCATATATATTAGTTGATTAGATATGCATATTAGATTTTAACAAAGATCGATTCATTTAAAAGCTTGAGGTGATAACTGTTCTCAGCTTTAGCTATCTAATTTCATCTGTCATGACACTTATGATTTGTTACAATATCCTAATCCAACAAAAGAAAATGAATTTTTCTCTTCTTGTTAGACATACTTAAGAACTACTGACTCAGAGAGGAAACTCTATCACTTGATCTCAATTGTCAGACAGGCTGGATAATAATGTACAAGCACAAAGATAAGCCCCTGCAATTGTTCTTCCTTTTTTTCTTCTTATTGTTTGAAGAATAAAGTGCAGAATCATAACCTTGGGTCTCAACACCTTCACATGGATTTTGGATCTTCTTCAAGTTGCACCAGGCTATCAGTCATGAACCCAGTGGATTATGTTCAACAGCAAATGCAACTGATCCATCGTAAGCTTTTCTGTGCTATCTTCATCATTTTATATATACATATATGTAAAAATGTACGTATAAGAATGTATGCATACAACAAAATACTGCAGTTTGCTTCTCTTGTTTCTTTCTTTATCTTATGGAGAGCAAAATTAGAAAGCAAATCGATTACTTTTGATGCTTGCAAAAAATTGTGCAAGCGAGAGACTTTTGTGTCTTACTTCTTGCATCTTCCTGTAAGCAGCAACGGAGAAGCGGCGCGCTCCTTCGGCCTATAACAGATTTATCAAGTAATTTCCTCGAAATAAAATTCAATTGTTGTAGTCGTTCTAAATTTTCTTGAGCCATTGGCGTCGTACAAATCTTAATAGATTCGTTTGTGTATTGCTGCTGCTAACGATGTCTAGATTTTCTTTTACACAGGGAGGAGATTCGACGGCTGAAGGCAAAGAATCCCAACATTAGCCACAAGGAAGCTTTCAGCAGAGCAGCAAAAAATGTAAGAAGTAGTAGCATCGCTTAGAACCTCAACTTACTCAACATCCATCTGCACCAAAAATAATAGTTGCAAAACAAACATTAGACATGAGATGAATATTCATGAATCATTGAAATATCATATGAATGGAGTTATAGACATGGAAAGAAAAAAGGGATATAGATATGTATGTCATGCATACACTGCAACATTCTTTCCCTATTAGATATGATTACATAGATAGGAATAATTTATTCATGAAAAGTGGATACATATGTCATGCTTCAAAATTAGCTCTTCGGCTTAAACCAGTCTTTCTTACTAAAACTGAGGGCTAATCCCTTAAAGTAAATGTTAGGCCTCCTCATGAAAACAGGTATAAACATGGGCTCTAAATTCTTTACTTGGAAAAATATGCATGAAATATCAATGTTATGAAAAAAGCACAATCTTCTCATTACAAACATCCATGACAAGTTAAATGATATCTCCACTACTGTGTGTGTTCTACATTCTACTTGGGATCAGCTTCAACCACTGAATCCATGCTGCTTCCTAATTTCCTTCAACTTGCAGTGGGCACACTTCCCTGAAATCCATATGGGGCTAACGATCAAGGGGAACAAGCAAGTCTGATGTCGAGGTCAATGCTGCTCAACTGAGAGGAACTTCTCATGTTTGTTCTTGAATGGTGTTTGTTCTTGTAGCCAATGGTAAAATGTTATTCTACTGTGTGCCAAAGTATCAAGGGATGTAATAAGTTCATCGTTTTCCAATAAACATGTTTTGCCTTCATGGTTTTATATACAAAACAATGTTGGCAGTACTCGATTGAATTAATCCTTTACCTAATTGTCGAGCAGAACTTAAATATAAACAGATAAAGTTATTGACTTCTCGGCTACTCTATGGTGATCTCTGCAATGGCTGAAGCATACATACAGGTCGAGATGCAAATCCAACATTTTACTGAAGAGAAGGTGAAGACGTCGACCTCATCATCATCAAACAGCACTGCTGGCTGCAATTAACACAAGTATACACCGCACCATCAATACATTACAGCAAAGAAAGCACGTCATGTACGTGTACGATGACAAGAATGGAAAAGAGAAGGTAAAGATGTACTAAAGTTACACTGCCTGAGGCATAAACAGAGAAAAGAGTCACCAGCTGGGAGGGAGGGCGGGAGGGAGACAGAGTTAATTATTACGAGGAACATTGCGAGTCCGGCCAAGACAGGAACTGCCGTCCTTGCACTGTCAGGTGCCTGATCAAGGACTGAAGCAAGCCGCGAGGGGGGTGGAGGAAAAGGAGGCATCGATGTATCAAGCACACATGCCAAAAAAGAAGAATCTGATGAGAGAGAGAGGAATGTGTTGTTGTCAGTCCAATGAGGTGTCAATTCAGACAGCGATCTAAATGAACAGGGAATCCGGCGAGGATCCAAGGCGGCACAGAATGACACGGCCTCGGATTCGAGCACCCCTAGATCGCATGAGAATCCATCTCCACATGCCAAAATAGTTACACGAGCTCACGAACCATATAGTTGAACGAGTTCACGGTCATGAAGCTTTGAAATCTTATATGTTTGATTCATTGTTGGGCCAATGACAGAACTATTCTTCACTCATGGACTGTCAATTGCTTCCTCTCATCGCATGAGAATCCCTCGCTGTTTCTCGTTCTTCTTCCTCGGGTCTCCTCCGTCTCCTTAATTTGCCACTACCTGAAAGACATGTTTTTTGCAGATATGATGAAGTGAAATACATGTTCTTTTACTCGAAATCGAACTGGATTGTAAGTTCTTTGTTTTTATGGTGATAGGTAGACAATAATTAGATAAATATAAAGATTTTTTTGTGCAAATTATTGTCAGGTTAAATAGTATATTTACCCTCTGCTGTATATATTTTAGGGCAGCAATAGCTCCTGTGAATCAAAATATCAAACACTTGAGTTCTCACACAGAACAACGGACATGCACGTACTTCTGTTGATATATATGATAGAAGATAAGATTTCCCCAACTATACGAGGAAATTTAAGCTTTTTCACTTCTTCAATAAAGCTTCTTCAATAATTATTCTTATCTTCTATTATTTTCATCATGGTATCAAAGCAGTGAGAAAAGCAAAGTTTCGCTCTTACCTTCGGCCAGCGACCAACATCGCTGAGAAAAGCAAAGATTTGTCCTTGCCTTCGGCCAGTGACCAACGCCGCTGCAACCAAATTCCTAAGAGGCTCCGCGGCCAATCCTCATCTTCCTCACTATGATAGTCTTCGTTGATCTACCAATAGTCGACGGACTTAAGGAGAACGAAGGGCGGACTTAAGGGGAACGAAAGGAACGCCTGTGCCCTCACAGCAACAACAATCACAGCAGCAACAACAATTTGCTCTTGCTCTACTCACGAAGCCTCTCACTTGTAAACCATTATTTACATCGATCCAAGATTGGTATCCTTGACAGGAACACCATCGAGCATGATAGAAGATAAGATTTCGTTCTGCTCATATGCAAGCCGAGGGATGCGCTTGATTATTGTTTGACGATTTCTTCTTCTCTTGGTTTTAATCCTGGGCTAATATTGTATTTGAGCAACTGTTGTATTTGTATGTGATCCTATGCCCCAAAGATCAGGAAACCACACGATGATTTGTGACCGCCATGGTGGACCGCCTTGCCGTCCGCTTATCCGTCGGCAACCAGCCTTTGTCAGAGCAAAGCTTTCCGCTCGCAGGTGTTCATCAGCAGCTTCATCTTTGAAGGTTCCTGACCAGGGCAAGCAAATCTATACGCCTATAAACCTTCTGTTCCATAAGAATTGCCTCATGCAAATCAAATTGCCTACCTTTCCAGTTATCCATTTGGACGTCGTCTTGGCTGCTGCTGCTGCTACTCCATGGAAGAAGACGGACAAGGCGAGTGCATTAATCCAGTAACGGCTCACCTTATTATGGAGAAGGCAGCAGCGATCGTTTCCTACTCTCCATAACCACACGGGACGACGAAACATCGAACCTTCCTCGCGCGCGTCTCGGATTTGTCCTCATTCGATGCTTCACGCACTTGCGGTCTTAGGAAGGCGGCGAGCGTCCAGCTCAGCGCCTCACAAAATCCGGTCAAATCGAAGGTTCCCTCTCGCCGCCAGCACCTGGCCTTCCGACTTGCCCTAACCCAGTCGTCGTCCCTGGGTCCCATCAGCTAACGTGGCCTGGTATGTTTCTGGGTTCCCTTCTTCATTCCCCGCACCCGCGGCACCGTAGCAACTCGCCTCGTTTCGAAGCCCACGTGGCGACACGGAATCCTTGTACTGAACGCTTCTCATTCTGGTCCGCAGAAGCATCGTAACATTAAGTTCTGGTTCACCACGCCTCTTTTTTAGCTTCAGATATTGGCCTCTGAGGTGCCGACACCGGGAAAGAGCATATGGCACGGAAGCCGCCACCCGAGCCTGCCTCGGTTCCCCGCAGGCTCCGGCCGCTGATCGTCGTGGAGAATCCGAAGCCGAAGCCAGGATCCCGTTGCGCCGAGGCGTCCGGAGAAACGGCGGCGGAGTGCGCAGCCATCTTCTGCTGCTGCCCCTGCGGCCTGGCGAAACTCCTAGTTTTCGCGGTAATCAAGCTGCCGGAGGGGCTCGTACGGAAGGCCCTGCGACGGAGGAGGAAGCGGAAGAAGAAAGCCACCGGGATCTGGCGGCCCAAATACGGCGCCTTGGACGATGACGACGACTTCAGCGTTCACGGAGGGTTCCTTTTGGCGGCGGCAGGGACCGAGGAGGCGTGGCCCGCGAAGACGCCGTCTCAGGAGCTGCTGGAGTTGGAGAAGGAGATGCGGGCGAAGTTTTACGGCGCCGGATTTTGGCGAAGCGGTTCGCAGAAGGAGTAGAGGCAGCCCTCTCGGCATTCCGGTGAGAAGGGAAATGGCTTTTCTCGTGGTAGAAGAGAAGAGAACTGGTCCAAGGTGGGATCTTTTCCACTGCTCTGCTGCTGCTTCGGATTGCTCTGTTGCATTCCGACGAGCGATTTCGTCGAGGACTAATGTGTTGCCGTGGTGGACGAGTTGACTCATCAACACATAAGTAATCTGCGTCTCAAATCGTCGATGGTTGGATGCCAATTATACTTTACAATCCTTGGTTTTGGTTTAGATGTTTTCTTCTGGAGGAATTATGCAATGGTGAGAGGTGGTCTATTCAGATTCTTGTAGTATGAAAATAATTTCGAATACACATTTCCATAAAGTTCGATAAATGTTTGGTATGGAATGTTCTTTGAAGTTCTCGAATGAATATAGAATCGATTTGGCAAAAAATATGATACACTGTAATTAATTTTATATTATTATCATTTTGGAATCGACGGGAGATTCTATCCGATTCATCTTATCATAACCGATTCATCTTATCTAAAGACAAACTAGCGTGCATAGTGTTGGTGTGGAAAGTAAGGTTTAAACTATAGATCCCATCCTTTCTCGATTATTTGCAGTAGAAACAGAAATGGGGAGGAAAGACGGGAAGGGACAACTGACACACTGTCTCCAATCCCTCTCTCTCTCTCTCTCTCTGGCTCCCTTGTCGACGCCCAACGCATCGCATCGTCGATTCCCATTTCCTTTGGCGGTGACTGGGTCGTATCGTGGCGCCTCGATCTTCTCAGCACCAATGTGGAGGTGATTCGTGTAAGGCGTTGCTTTGATCGCTTGTTTGTTTCGACTTGCGGTCGATCGATCTATTGTTTGCCCTAATTGTACTTGTTTCTTTTGGGTTCTCGATGATATTGGAGCTTCTGTTCTTCGGTGCCTGCCGTATAAGGGAATTCTTCGTATAATTTTCGTAATTTGTGGCGTAATTGTTGATTTGAGTTTGTCGTCTGCATTGATTTAAGTTCAGGGGTGATACTATCCTGGTTCGATTTGGTGAGGCACTGGTTTTATCTGTATTTTTTAGGAAGAATGCGTTCGGAGAATGCTGCGACAGTTTGTCCTATCTCTAGCTTCTCTTGATTGATCTTTTGCCCTGTCTGTTCTAGTTGATACGAGGTTCTTACATAGGGTTTGGTGATGGACGGGACTGCAAAGAGGGAGAGCCATTTGCCATTTGCTCGGACTCCTGTGGAAGGGGGAGTTCAGGATGCTTGTGGTGATGCATGCAGCATCCGTCTTGAACCCCTCTGCGAAATTGATCCTTCAACGGTACGGTGTCTTTTGTATTTTTGTTTTTCTTTCTATTCGTGTAAGTGATGGTTAACCTTTTTCCTGCCTCTACTCAGTAGGTGTCCTCTTGTCATTTCCTTGATTGTTGTTCTTCAGATTACTTGTTGCAAGTATGAGTTCCAATCTACAATGCATATACTCTCGGTTAATGCCCTTCTGTCTGGTTCATCGTACATGTATTTTGAGCATGCGGACTATAGTCTTGTAAAAGTTTTTAATCGAAAGATACGGCCATCATATGTTTGTTGTTGTGATTGGACTACTTGTTTTGAGGTGCCTACTATGATAGTAGTTGAACAAGCTTGGCTTTTCTCTTTGGACTCTCTTTGCTTGATGATTTATGTTAGCTATTATCCATGCCATATGCTAGGTTTTTTTGTACAATATGCTTGAAATATCTATGATCTCAGTGTTCTTGAGAAAGCTATGATTCCTATTCCTGTTGGATGTATTTGTTGAATGTATTTGCTGTTTCAAACTCCTTCATTTTTAAGTTCAAGTTCTCTTCAATTATTTCACTACTAGGTGCCAGAGAAAATCTCGGTGTCCCATGTGTTGGCGGTCCATCGGTTTGAAGGATCCCACCTGGTTCATATGAATTGGGTAATCTTGCAATGTGTGCTCTAACTGTTGCTATGGCTAAGAGGTTTTGATTTCTTTCTGATGATTTGTCAGCCAGGAACTACTAGAGGCCATAGAAAGGGAAAGCAGCATTAGACTTGATCGTGCAAGGACCACCACAATTTTTCATCGTCCAGTGCATGGAGATTTCAATTTGCAACATGTGGGTAGTTCTTCAAATCTTCTTTGATCTTCTCTTGTTATTCGTTAGAGTTAAGTATGGAAATCGTTCTTCTCAAGCATGTACAGATTCTTTCTTTCTCGCCTATTCATGGCAATTGCCAGTAGCTGGAAGTGATGAAGAATTTGAAGAGCATATTATCCAGCACTTTGTTGCTGCTGCTGCCATGGGAAGAGCACGCCACATTGCTTGAAGAGGTCGGCTTAGATCAGGATCTCATGATCACCTGCAGTATCTGGTTTTCTCCACAAATTCAATTGCATCGTCTGTGGGCTTAACATCTTCCTCAGCTCCAAAAGGGGAAAATGAAATAGCTCCTGCAACAGTTGTTGCTAACCCGTCATCTCCAATAAGTAATCCAGGAGGGGATTCTGCCGAAGTAACAAATATTATGCTGGCTCATGCCAGTAACAAATATTCTTACTTCAAGTCCAAGGTTCGACTGTATACTCGTAAATGTTTATATTATAATTTCTCACATAAGTATGTCACAGCATTGTTCTGCTTCCTTTTCTTGTACAGCAAACCTGCTGGCCAGTCAAATCTTCGGCTAACCAAGATGGACCAGAACCATCAGACTTCCAATTGTTCTCAGAATCTCTGAAATCTCGTCTGAATGCAGTTTCACCGAGCTAATTCAGAGCTTATGTGCTGTTTTCAGTATCCTGGTAATGCGGATGCGGGTTGTGCCCTTCACATTTTGTTGCAATAGGTACAAAGAGCACTAAAGGAAGGAGGGAGAGGCTATTTTCACGTAGGAACTCTGTGGCGGGTATTGGTTGTGAAGTTGGGAGACAAGTTGGTGTTGGAATTGGTACCATGTCAAGAATAATGGAGCTCCTGGTACTTTTATCTCACATAGTGCTGCAGTGCACTCAGATATGGAACCAGGTAATAATGGTGTCATTGCCAATCGTGCCGAAACTTCTCCAAATAATGGCACTACCTTTGCAACTTCAGGCCCCGGTGAAAGTGATCTACTCCTTTTCTAAAGATTTGAGCTTGGTTTAGTGCTCAATATCGAAGGTACCTACATTTCTGCTAGCACGAGATTCCCTTGCGTTGGTGAATTTACTTGTCATAGAAATCAGATGAATGATACCAGAATACACAACTGTTATGATTTCACTACACCATTGTGCCTTTGATTTTGTTCAAGGGTCTCTTTCAATGCAGTGAAAGGTGTTTGGTGTCAGGCGCTACAAGGCGTCAATCTGCCAAAGCTCAAAGGCTCTCTTTTAATATTGTTTCAAATATGAGTGATAGATCCAGCTCATCGACTCCATGGTGCATGCCACCATGAATGACACCCACTCTAATCCCGATGAGTAATCATACTTTCTAAGTCACACCTTAGCACGACATCATGAAGATGAAGAGCAGGCAAATGAAATGATTGAGTCGGTCCATGTAGCCCTCTCGCACCCGCTCGTTCTCCCCGACCAGCTTATCAAGGAAAAGGAATCAAGGAAAAGGAAGTGACGAAGGTTATAACAACATATGAAGGTGGAGAGGTCGAAGACAAAAGTAAGAGAACGCTGGACCACCACATCATAGACACGATAAATGAAAGCATATGAGAAGACAAAGTGAGAGATGATCTTGAGCTATTATAATAACTTGAGCTCAAGTTGTGTGTACGATCTCCTGCTAGAACATAATACCTCGATGCTATTATAGATGGTCATTTTTACGATGACACCTCCCATCATCGATAAATATAAATTAACATATCACATAATTAAATTCTAATATTTATTAATTCAGACTTGATAAAAAAAATTTATATATTATATTTTTAAACATATAAAATTATTTGACATAAATAAATCATAAAAACTTTACAAGAACCAAAATGGATCATAACTATCCATAACTCAAATGTGTATTCAACTTTACTTTAAAACGTTTCTAGTCAAAAATCTAACAAGAACGCATTCACTGATGTGCACATTAAACGCAGGCATACTTATTAGCCCCAGCAATATTGAGAAGCTTTTGAGCAGCACAGGCGATGAATAAACATGACACGCAGTGGGAAAAAGAAATGACATGCTGATAAAATCAATTACAACTCGTTCCATCATAAATTCTGAATGCTAAGTAGGGATTTTACAAAAAGATCAGTGTTGGAACAACAACAGGTTCGTTGCTTGTTGATTGACCAAGAGATCAGTCCTCTGTTGTGGCAAATATCAAGCATCTCCATCCTCATCTTCCGCAAGTTCTTCGAGCTCATCCACATCACCCACTTCTGCAGAGTTTCCATCATCAGACAGTTGATTCCAAGCGTCTGCCATGCACCACATGAAATCCATAGCAGTCAATTCTCAGTCAAAAGCATGGAGGAACACGCCATGATATTCCAAAGATGCACGTGCATAAATGATAATGTTGACAATAAAAGCTCGAAGTATGTAGTGGAATTAAACATATAGGAGGCATGATTCTGTTTACTGCCCATAGGAATGCATGTCATACGAGAACATGGAGACTTCATATGAGTGCAGAACATATATTCTGAATGATTAATAACAAAATAACAACTCGGTAGTCCAAGTCCAATTTTTTTGTCATCATCCATGACATTCATTTCCATATTGTGATATATTTCAAATGATTAAAAACAAAATAACAACTTGGTAGTCATAGTCCAACAATTTCTGTTATCGTCTATGACTTATTCATTTCAATTGTATGACATATTTAATGACAATTCTTTACTTGCAATTATATCCAAGTTTACCTTTTACACATTTTGTCAATCTTAAAATTTGGTGGTTGTACACATCATTATATAGCATGTCTTCAAATTTTCACCTTCTTTTTGTATGCATCAAGGCACCACACAGGATGCACACATTAAAAAGAAACACAGATGGAGAAGAGCTGAGATTTCCATAAGATAGGGCAAAGGAACAAGTCAAATACCTTTAGTATTAAAAAAATTGGGATTCTGTGATGGCATGCCAGCCTCTGCAACATTGTCAAGAAGATATGGGAGTTCTAGCAACTGCAACAATGACTCTGTCTGAGGGTTCCGACAATGTCCTGCGGTATGTGGAACAGGTTAGACATTAAATTGTGAACACACACCATATTCATGGACCATAAACAATAGGAAAGCAAAGTACTGATACATGTAGCCTTACGACTAGAAGCAACAAGGCCATATCCACAAACCATAGAAAGAAAACAAAGTTATATCTAAACAGGAAATGGCCAAACATAATTTCAATCAGATGCTGAACACAATATTCTATCATCTCTTGCACAAAGAAATTACTGGATTGTTCTATTGCTGCTAAAGATGAATGAGGCACCCCATCATATAACTAGTGTCTCAGGTCTTGTTTGCATGCCCGAAAAATGGACACATGGAATGGAATTGGCTCCGTGAGCCGGGAGAATAATGTGGCAAATTACTCAACCAGGGTAGAAAGAAAATAAAAGGGTCAATTTAGATATTGAAAAAAAGTATCCGTAAGCAATAAATATTTGAAGCTCCATAACAAGTGGAAAGATAATTAATTAATGAAGGGACTACAGATTCACAGATAAAACCAAAACAAACATGCTTTATGTACATATATACAAGAGAAGAAAAAAAAAACAATGATAAATTCAGTCTTTAACATAAAATGAAAAAACAGGAAAGGAAGATTTAGCACATCACCTATATGTGAAATTTAAAATGGAAGTATTACGAATCTTAGCTACAAAAACACTAACAGTTTTTGCAACAAAAAGAAAAGAAAATAGAAGAGTTCAATTGCCTCATGTTTGCACATTTGATCATGGATCCTATTATTACCAGATGTTGAACTTCTGGTGATTGGCCGAGAAGGATCAAAGGGTGAAACAGTCTGCACAAAATCAAAAGGTCTGGCTCCTCTAGTGATTAACTTATTTCTCACCCACTCACGATAATCTTGCTTGTCGAGCTGTTCAGGCCTGCATGCAAAATCAAAGAAATCATACACTTTGATTATGCTACAAGTCAATGTGTATCAAATATGAATTAAAAAATAGAAATTTCAACCTCAAATGAACAGTTTTTCGGCTCAACGGAAAGATACTATTGAACTTCCTCGTTATTGCAAGCCACTCCTCGTCATACTGAATTTCATACGGGCCTGGATCTGAGTTGACATCAACAATCTAAGAATTTAACTGAGTTTAGTTTTCAATGGAGTTCATACAATATGCATCATTGTAGTAACAACAAACATGGAATCTCTACCTGCAAAAATTTTCGACCTGGAAGACATTTGTCAAGAGCAAGAAACTTTGTGACAGACCCATCCTCTCTGTGCTGAACAACAGCTGCAAAATTACAGTGAAGATGACCAGAAAACCAATAATGTGGTTTAAGTTGGTTTAGCAGCTCTGCAGCAGGCAAGCTGCCTAGAGTCCTCTTCCTGATCTGAAGAAGCACAGTAATTAGACAACAGACATTAATAGCATCAATGTTAACAGTGCATAAAATTCATTTTCAGCATAATACTCTCAGTATATCAATATATATACAATTGTCCAACCAATGAATCGCAGATTCATCAAGTTGCTTGCCATATCCATATTGGATACATGAAAAATATGGTACTTGTCACATAATTATTGGGTTATGTATCGGATATTTACTGGAAACATCCAATTTCGTAGATAATAATTAAAGAGACATATTTTTTGGATACTCATAAATAGTTTGCAAAGACCATTTGGTAGGACCTTGTTAGATTTTCCTCTACCTATCCTTACATGATTAATTACTAATTGTCTCACATCATTTAACTAGAACATCTATAGGTCTCTTACAACATTTTTTCATATCATCCTAAATGAGCTTTTTCAATTTATCCTTTATCGAATTTATGCATAATTGTTCATAAATAAAAATATTTTCTTTTATCTTTCCAGATTATTCTATGTTAATTTAGATAAGAAAGATACACTGTAATCGTGATTCAACCAGCGCTTTTGGCTCTAATTTGACCAGATTACCTCCTTTTAAGCATGATTTGAAGAATTATTGGATCCACTATTTAGTTCCAAAACCCTGAGAAACCAAGAACTAACGGAATCTCCACTCGAAAATCACAAAACCAAATTCAAAAACTAATATAATCAGCCAATTCCAACCTGATTCAGTAATATACTAACCCAACCAACAATCCCAATCCCAGCTTCTAATGCTAATCATGATTCCTTGAAACATGATTATAAACATATCATCAGATATGCATAAACGTACTGCTAATACAACTGATCAGGAGGCAATGGTAAGTTCAATAACTATTTCACTCTATTTTAAATCAATGTGAAATTATAACAGCTTAATATGCACAGTGAAGTGAAATTATGAACTGGGTGTACCTCTTCTTCAAAATGGGGTTTACGTTGAACAAGCCTCTTCGAATTTCCATATTCATAGATACCAACAGGCCAGTCATGTGATATGAAAATATCTATAGGTTCCTTAATGTCCTTGAGCTTCATTACATCATATTCCCGTACGTGGTATACAGACCGAAGATCACTCTCATTATATGGTGGTCTCTCAAAATGTCCTGCTAAAAGAATACATTATGATTTGATAGCACAATGAAGGTGTGATCAAACAATTATCTTGGTTGGATTCAACTTAGAGATTATATAGGTTCGCAAAGTAAATCCAGGAAGGCAAAAAATATATAGACAAGACCATATGTGATCAGAGAAGGCTTTTTTATTTTGGCATATAAAATCACAATGAACTATATAGGAAAATGGTATGGCAAAAATCTGCATATAGTAATATAATATGGACAACAAAAAGCGAAATAAGCTCTTCTGTAACAATCCGCAAAATAACAAAATAAAAGCATAACTCAGCATAGATTTATCAAGGACACAAGATTGGAGAGTAAACTTGCCTAGATGATAATGGCCTTGCTTATAAATCCCAGAAACCCCACCAATTCGAATATTGCCAAACTTAATAACTCCAGAAAAGCCCAAAAAATATACATTAGGGGCAGCCCAGCCTCCATAATACCTACCAAAGGCATTGAGTCAGGCCAATATGCATGCAGCCACATACATACAAAACAAAAACAAAATAAATGCTGTAGTCTGATTAGTTTAGCATGACAAATCATTGCATACATGAGATAGTCTTTAAACTGATAATGCAAGATCAAATAAAAGCCTCAATATGCTTGAATATACTAAATTATCTTGAAAAATTACCCAAATTAGGATTAGATATCCAACACTTTTTTAATGCTACAACCACATGAACATCTGATGTTAATCTTAGTAATGTATATAAAATATGCCTTCTATCTTCAAAGCTACTAATTATCTTATAAAGAAACTCACAGTTCCCATAAATAATTTGATGCTTCATGGTTCCCGCCAATAAATATAGTTGGAACAGGTGCTACTTCTTGTCCAGAGTAGTACTTCCAGAAAGAGTTCATACTCCGATATTTTGGTGGGCAACTCAAGCTCTCGAGATCATTTTCGTTCCTGACTGCCTGCTTGGACAAAGAATTAAATGGTTAAAGACATGAGTTGAATCAAGGTAAATACATATGCAGGGTTCTACAAGCAAGAAAAAATGATATGCATATGAGTGTGCATTGTGCAAGCAGGCATCTTGACATGCTTGAAAGATTTCAATTATTTAAAAAAATCCCAACTATAAAGGAGAGCGCTACCACATGTTAGAATAATGTGGGAAATGAAAGATATCCATATTTCAAAATGTTAAACTATCAATTGTTAAAAATGATTTATAAATTAAAAGTATAATGGAAAGACAAGCATGGTCAATGTCTCTGGCATTACAAATGTAATGCCTAGTGTAGATAGATAAAATGCATCTTTATCACAATCATAAGAAGTAACTCAAATTTCACTTTTCAGGGAAGCAGAGCTACAACAGGTTCTGCCTACTCGTTAAATACATATTCTTCATGGCCCCCAAAATGTTGGCTTCCACTTAGGAGATAGAAACTATGCAATCCACATCAAAGCCTTGGGCAGAAATAATAGCCTTTTACTGACTACATGAGGTGATGGACTCCTACAGTAGTTTGGGTGTTGAAGTAGGATCAGTCTTAGTCTAGTCATAGTCCAAGTTCAACCACAACTGATAAACCATTAAGTCAATCACAACTTGGTTCTGATCCATTATTGTAGCTTTTGGTTATAGTGGAACTACAACAAAATTGACAACAGAGCCCATAATCCCACAAAGATGATGTCAACATAGGATGTGATGCAATTTTCCAATGCCATGAAGAAGATAAACGAAACCACGAAGTATGAGTTTTTGGGTCATCAAATAAAAACAATTTGCTATGCGGAGAAGAAAGTGGAAAAAACCTTTCCAGAGATGAAACAACTTTTCACAGTCAAGAAACCATCTAAGGATCCTCCAATCAACATCAAAAAGTCAACTACCAATCAAAGAAAATAACTTGGTTTCATGAAAATCATTCCAAAGCTACTTAAATTGTCCATCAAACTGTAGGTGATACAGAAACTAAGAGAAGCCCTAGAAAGAATTTCTTATTATCTATTGCAACGGACACTGACTTGCAAAAATTGCTACAAATATAGCAAGCAATGTTGACAACAAATCTCCTTATGGGGAATAATTAAATTGCCTACCATTGCAGTAAAGGTCGTAACCACCAAATCCTCTACATAGCACAATGTCATCGCTGTATTACAGGACCCAATAATCATAAGTATGGAATCAACTGCAACAGCAAGCTAATGCCATCCAATTATATGGCAGACCTGGGATCATAGATTAAATTCTACACATATTTAGAATTTAGGCATAAATCTAATAGTTTAATATAATTTTGGATGTCAATTGGTTTAGTTAAGAGGAATCCTAAAATCTCCAGAAGACATTATTTAATAGGAAACAAGACTCCAATGGTTAGTTTGTGTAAACAATAAAGATTGTTTTAGTTTTCTTTCAATCTGAGAATTTTACCGTGTAAGTCAAGTTTTCTTTCAATGCAAAAAAGCTTATTTTAGCTAGATATCAATCTACACATGATAAATTTGGTCTAAACTTTCTCTTATTCCATCGCTGCGGCCTCAAGTTGTCCTGAGGCTCTAGTATGCTTACTAGGATAGAACCTCAAATTTGCTCCCTTTTTTTTTTTTTTTTGCAGGTTCTAACGGCCATTATTTTTGAAAATTATGTATTTAACATGTATAACGCTATTATACATTAATCCATTATCCGACTAGCAACTATCATACACCAAACTTACTGGTTGAGAACGTGAAAACTAATGCTATGATTTGTCAATTTCAAGAAACGAATTCATCACATTCTATGTATGTAAGAAGATAATGATAAGATTTTGTTCCAAATTCAAATATTCTTGCAATGCTAATAAAACAAGTTGATAATTGCAAGACCTGGAAGTCACCACAGCAGATTAGGAGGTCGATCTTTATGTTCTCAACCTTCTCCATATGCCGAATCGTGTCATACACCTTATCCATCTCTCCATGCAAGCAGCCCTCGACTGCAATCTGTTTCCACGTAGGGGGGGAAAAGATTAAGACATAAAGAAAGCAACGCTAAGAAACCGAAATCGATTGGGAAAGAAAACACAAACAGACACAAGTGAGAGAAAAAGATAGAAAGAAACAAAAAGTGAAATTGGGCAATACCTTCATCGTCTCTTTGATGTGACACTCTTCTTCCTCACTACAGCACAAATCAAATCTTCCGCCTTCCCTAATCCAATGCAAGGAAAAAGAGGGAAATCACTGAAAGAAAAAAGAAAGCATGTTGTTAGAATCTCCAGCTGAAAAACACTGATCTCTTTCTTCTTTCCCAATCTAGTTGACTGATGTTTTTGCTCTGGTCTAAGTAGTGTTGTCAGGAGAAGGGTCGTCGAAAGAAATTAAGAGGCAGACACGGGACGCCATCCGAAAGAGAGAGGCATAGAGTATGCCGACGCATAGGTGCCAGCGAGGGCTACCCCGACGCGCGGACGCAAGCGGGGGCCGCCTCCCGGTGTGGGCGGGGCTGCTGCGGTAGAGAAGAAGGGGGGAGAGAGAAAGCGAGCGAGTAGAGAGGGAGAGGGGAGGTACCGAGCGAAGCCACAGTTGGAAGAATACTGGTCGCTGGTTGCTAGGGTCGCCGATCGACCTGCACGCAACAGGGAGTAGAGTCGGCTATGCTTAGGGTTTCAGGCGCGCGCGCGAGAGAGAGAAGAGAGAGAGAGAGATGAAGCGTGGAAGGGAAGAAGAGTCGTGTGGGGGCGGAGGGCTGCTACTCCTTTGGTATCGAATAACTTATCTGGTTGAACCCAACCGGGGTTCAACTCAGGTCTCAAAGACTAAGCGTCCAACAATATTGCAATTGTCCCATCTCGACTCTTCGATTTTTCTTTCAGATGAACTCGTTTGGTCCTACCAATGCATGCTTTGAAGATCTGATCTGAAATTTCTCATGAACTGAGCATAAGACTCATAAAAAATAAACCTTTCATGTGTTCCTTAGTTTTCCCTGCTGTTAGCTAGAAACTTGATCGATGGATCCAAACTTGAGCAGTCTGGTGCTCGAGACTGTGTTTTGAGACGTTTGCTAACTTCTGTTTCTATAAGACCATCTGGCCGTGCACATTACAACAGCGTGTGAGATGCTTGTGTAGGAGTTAGACCGGCCTAATAACATGTTCGCTTTTGAACCTTGTGAAGCTGCTCTCTCTCTCTCTCTCTCTCTCTCTCTCTCTGTTCACGGAGGAACTCGCGATCGACAATAACAATGGAATTTGGCTGTCAAGCTTAATGTAAACCCCTCCACATCGTTCAAGGCATGTACAAGATCGAAAAGATGAACTGAGCGGACAACGTTTCACACATTGGGAGCCCCTACGCGAATAGTCGATCCGTCGTCGCCTCCTCTTCCCGCTACATACCTTTACATCTGATTCATGGATTGAGACAGACCTATTTATGTCTGTGGCATCTGTTTCTATCGGCTGTAGGTTGCCACGGAGTCTGTAGATGGCGGTTTTCCAAGGCATCCGAATTCTATTATGCGCGTATTACTCACCTCTGGTTTACCGTATCCCAAAGTATACCGATTTACGAAAGCATGAACGTGTTGATTTGGGTGGTGTACCGTGTTTGACATGTGTCGAGCACAGATTCGTCGCCGACGTGATTGGACATGTGTTCAGTCATGTTTTTTCTTTATTATTATTATTATTATTTTAATTTTATTGATTACATCATTGCTCGGGATTTACTCGGCACGTGGCGCTACCCCTTCATCCTCACCGGTGAATCTTTCTTCACGGCGTTCCGACCCTCGAGCAAACCCTTCTTCCTCGGCGAAGCCTCTGCCCTCACCCCGAGTGCCCCCTTTCCACGACGTCTCGTCGGCATTTTCACTGATGTCCAGTGAAGTTTGTGCCCACCGGTGTCCCGTCAATATCCTCTCTCCCCCGCTCCTTAGTGCCCCACCAGCGTCCATCACTACCCGACGACCGTCGCACGCCCTCGCCATTCGCACCAAGCAACCCACATATGTCCAGTACTACCTGGCCACTGTCGTGCACCCTAAGACCTCGCGACGCTTCTTCCACTTCAGACAAGCCTTCCTGCCATGTTGTGTCGCAAGGAAAATTCCCTTAGGTAATATGCTGACTTGTCAACTTGTTCAGTTTTTTTACTGCTAAAAAAAAATATAGTTTCATTATTAACCTATTATTCATCTATTTTATTTTTTAACCTGAGTTTTTTTTACTGCTTCTTCCTTGTTTATTCTAATTAACTTGTTAAAACTTATTTTGATATATATATATATATATATATATATATATATATATATATATATATATATATATATATATACATATATTCGACATGCCTATATCTCGATTATTAAAAAAAAAAGATGTCACTGTGTTCGTTTCGGCATTTATCGGTGCTGATAAGAGATAATTTGATCGGTCGATCATTGGTGCATGTTTACGAGAAATTATTCACTTTGAGCGATGCGTGTACTCGTATAGTTTTATCCTTTCATAGCATGTCAACTTCAAAAAATAGCTCATGAGAGCTAAGAGCCTCAGAGAGGTTTTTTGGAGCTCACATGCTCCGAAAGGATAAAATCATACGAGTACGCCTATCGTCCAAATTGAACAATTCCTTACGAGCGTTGTACCAATGATCGATCGACCAAATTATCTTTTATCAAGTACCAAGCATATATGCTCGGAGAAAAAAAAAAAAAAAAGATAAGTAGAAAAGGAAGACGTCATCCAACTACAATACAATACAAGGAAAAAGAAAGCACCCAAAACAATGCATTTTCCATCGACTCAGCTGCAAGTATTACCAACCATAAATCAAACGGTAAAACAGTTGAGCAATCAATATACATGGACCAAAATGAAGTCTTATAAAAACAGCATCTACTTGGGAACAGCGAAATGCACAACACAGAACGGCACCATACCTTTCAAGCAAAACACTTTCTCTCTATTCACAGATGGGCGTAAAACTACTGAGGACACTATTTAACCTTGTACTGGAACTTGCTGAGGTGCGATATTGGCTTCAGGAAAGGTAGCAACAATTGTTTGATCTTCCTTGACTACGTCCTCAGGAGAAGTTGGCACCGTTTCAACACCTGTTTCTGCAGAGACTTCCGTTGTTGTGTCATCACCGTTCTCTGTCTTGACTTCATCAACTTTAGGATCCATAGATTTTGCGTCCGACTTCGTAGTTTTTGATTTCTGCGATGGAAGCTTGGAAAGTGACTTCTGCTTTGGGTTCTTTGAAGCTATTGCATTCCTCTTGCTGCTTGCGGCACCCTCATTCATTTTGGTGGAGCTGGCAGTTACACATGGGCTCTGACATGAGTCACCAGCTTCTGAAGGATTACTTGCTGCAGCAACAGATTGCTTGCGACGTCCAAGCTTTGGTGACCTAGCACGCGTCGGAGGGATCTGTAAAATGGCAGAAGATTAGCAGCAGTAAGATAATATCAAATATGTTCTCTTACGAAAGACAAACTGCCTGCAAGTGTATACATCGATCTACAGCGAAGCATACTGTACCAATAAATTATACACGATCAAGAAGTGGAATATGATTATGCCAATGTTCTGGGGATAAGGTAAGACAAATCAAGGTGTTACAAGTTTCACAAGACTAGGTTCTAACCTTTTTACCTAGTAGATTGTACCATTTACCTTAATGAAAAATGTAAATCATAACCTCTTAGGAGCTGTGAGAGTATGACACAACAATTGTCAAGTGTGTGTTATGGAGACAATTTTTGCAGTGAAACAAGTTACATATCAATTGATGATATTATGTTCCATGAATTGTGTGCCATGGTACTATCCATGACAGATATTGTGCCAAAGAAGTGCTGACACTAAGGCAATGCTTATCTAGCACCAGCATATCAGGGATGGAAGTTTGGTACCATGCATATCATGATATACATGAGGCATGTCATGCCTGATATGCATATCATGCATGCCCAAGGGTATCATGTGGGTTGTTGGGTATGATTCTTATAAATTGGTAAATGTATGAGAAATGATAGGTTAAGGATGTAAACTCCTTAGCAAGCTAGCAAGCTGTGCTGTAGGTTTTATGCGGCCTTAAGGTTCATGCCAAAGGATATTGGATATGATTTTTATAAATTGGTAAATGTATGAGAAATGATAGGTTACGGATGCAAACTCCTTAGACAGCAAGCTGTGCTGTAGGTTTTATGTGGCCTGAAGGTTGATGTCCAGGTGAAAAATTATAGATAAAGGAGAAGAGAATTTGCAAAATGGATGGTCACCCTAGTCTCACTTTAAATCCTTAAAAATCATTTAAAGAGAAGAACATGCCCACATATCTCAAACCTATTGTGAGACATGTTTTCATCCTTCAGTCGTCTCACACTATTCACACATTTCATTCTCACTTTCGAAATAAAATTTCTTCTGTCCAAGATTTTTATTAAATTAATTTTCTTTAATGAATAGTATTTTCAATCAAGTGTAGCTTTCTAATCATTTTTTTATTTTTGGTTTAGATTCTTTATTTGCTTGAACATAAGGTAATATAGAGAATCATTAGCTTTGTGAAAATATAGAGACCTATTACATTTACAACAGGAAGCCTTGTGTAAAGACTATCACAAATGTAAAAAGAAAACCAGATTAATAAAGTTTCCGGAGACAAAATAACAAAATGAACTACAACCTGATAAAGAGCATCAGCAGCCCAAATCAGAGAATATCAAACTCTCTAGAAAGAAACAAATCATGATATGATGAAGAAATCATTCAGAAAAGGATAAACTGGAGACATTTCCCAAATTACAACCGCACTAAGCAATTACTCTCAAAAGGAAACTGACGTACAAAAGCTTGAAAAGAGTCAAATGCCAAAAAACACAGAATCTAATGACCATGCTGTGGCAAGCCGGGCCAAACCATCAGTTTAAAAGCAAATTTAGTGCATATATGTTTGAATATATCCTTGTAGATAGAGGACAAAATTCAGTTAGGCTATTTATTTGTATTGGCACAATAATATCACTGAAATTGTTCAAATCAGCTTATGAATTAATGAGATATTAAAACTTGTGGATGCACTTAACAAGAATGCATAATAAAGAATGAAATAAGAAAGATTGTACCTTCTTCAATTCGGCTTTTGGAGGACCAGGTTCCTGATAAAAGTTTGGCATTGGAGTAGCTTTAAAGGTCAAGCTCTTCCTCAGCCTTCTGATCTCAGCCTCTTGATTCTCCTATAAGATATTGTTTTCCAGAGAAATTAGTCCATGTTGTCTGCAAAAGCTTTACTGGACAAGGAAAGCCCAAGTTTGAATAGAACAATCACCTTTGATTTTGCCTGCAAGTTAGTCTTTTCCAGTTCTTTGGCATGATTCTTCTCTTCAAGCTTCATGAAAAACTGAGAAGACAATACAAATTCGTTCAAGAAGTGTCTTGAACAGAGATATTTGAAAAGATTAGAACTGAATGTGTTAACCTCTTTGCGTTTCTCAGCACGCTCGTCCAACTTAAAATTAAATCCAATACCAGTGTTCTTTCTTGCACGTGGTGTTGAACTTCTAGAAAAAGCATAACATAAACATCAAACATATTTTATTGCATACAAGAAAAGCTCAATAACGGGAAGTATAATGGATAAGCATGAAACATTACGAGGCAGCAGAGTGGGCATCATCATCCTCTTTTGCTGGCAATGTGCATCTCAAGGACTTTGTTTTGCCATCATTTGAACTGTTGTGTCATGTCAATTGCATCAAAAATAAAAAAGATCATGTTACATGGTGAAGTCAGTTTGATCAAATATGGTGTCAAGCAATTATTGGTCAGACATCATAGGCAAGACAAAAAATAAACTTAGACAAGCATGGTCTGCACTACGCAACATTATTAACAGGTGCAGAAATATGGTAAATAAGGCAATGCCTTTCATGCCTGATTCCCTGTGCATACAAAAATTATGCCTTTGATGTGGAAAGGCATTGGATTTACTCAAGTTCCATTCACTTCCTAAAATGTATGCAAAGATGCATGTCCCTAAACTAAAGTTTTTCTCAACATTTTAAAATTCATATAACCATCATTAAACATGTAATAGAAAGTATTGTAAGCGTTTGGGTTATATAAAGGAGAAGGAAAAAATCTTTCTGCTTATAAAATAAGAACTTACTGTGCATCTTCAGCAGGAGAGCCATTTGTAGTTGCCTCCACTGCGCCAGTATTAACAGACTAGGGATGAACAAGTAGTTACAAATGTCAGCAAAATTAGCCCACAGCTCATCTTGAAGAAAGCAATAATCCACCTCACTTTTGACTCACCCTTGTTTTCCGAGCACTTGATGTCGTGGTGAAAACAGAATGATTAGCAGCAGGATCACC
This sequence comes from Musa acuminata AAA Group, assembly GCF_036884655.1. Lineage (NCBI taxonomy): Eukaryota > Viridiplantae > Streptophyta > Magnoliopsida > Zingiberales > Musaceae > Musa > Musa acuminata. The sequence goes on from NC_088356.1 coordinate 46,179,224, forward strand.
TGAATGTGAGGCTGTAAGAATTAGCACATGGAAGAGGTAATTATTTGAAACAACTGGATGCAAAAAGGAGAGATCAAACCATTTGTAATTGACGATGCGACTTTAGACTGCTTCAAAGAAGTGGTGCTCTTATGCAAATTGTTAGCAAGAGATCCTTTGGAAGAAAATGAGAAACTTTGTGATAGAACATTCCTTTTCTTCGGAGGTTCAATTAAAGAACCATTCAGACGACCAGAATTTTTCTGTATCTTCTTGAATCGATCAGATCCACCTCTCTGCACGAAATAGAGTCGCACTTCACCCTCCATTCAATATTATTCTTCAAGCTTTGAGGAAAAGACCAGAGAAAAATCACGAAATACCTTAGAAGAATCGGTCACTTTGTTCTCGGTAGCAAATGTTGGCCCTTCATCCCTGTCTACTGAAGAATCAAGAACAACCTTTGACGTATCTTCGGAGCCACTATCTGCATGAACAGCATGAGTGCCATTCTCGGTAACTGCATTCTCCTTGTTTACGAGTGAAGTAGATCCATTGGCCTCTGCAGCCTCCTCCACTGTTCCTTTATTAAGCTCCACTTCAACTCCATCACCAGATTCCATCTTCAGAATAGAAATCTACCACCAACTAGAAATTGAACTCTGAAACAATAACAATTGCAGCAACACTAAAAATCTGTTTCAATTCTTTGATACACGCATCACCCGTGACACTACAATCGACAATCTGGCATTTCAAGCAAATACTACTGAATTAGACACAACGGATCATCCACACTCGATGTTTCCCTTAAGATCGAGATCCAGACCCAAAAACACTAAAGCTACAAGAAATCAAACACGTTCCTCGAGTTCCACGTTGTCAATTCGCCAAATCTCGTAGCACACGGAAGATCACGAACAATTATAAGATTGCTCAGTACCTGCAGAGTTCGATCGCTTGCGCGGAAGGGAGCGAAAGGGGCGCGACCGATCCGCGTGTCGAGCGAGGAGCGGCGGTGATCCGCACTCGCGGGGCGAGATCAAACCCCTCGAGTTCAGATCAAAGGGCTCCGAGACCCACTTCGCTTCAAGATCGATTAGTTCCGGCGTCGGAGTCCCAATCTCGCGCCCCTCACGGAAACCCTAGTGTCCCCGTCGGCAGACTCCGTTTCGCCCACCGCTGCACAACGACCACTTCGCTCTCTCTGTGCTTGATGAGAAGGTCGGCCGATTTTTTTTTCAAACTACGTATGTAGACGAAACGTTATCTACCAAAATGCCACTACCACATTACAAATATACCCCTAAACTTTTCCTAAAATACATTAACGACTTGCGTGATGGAGCCGAGCTCTGAGGGATATTAGAGTCATTATGGTACACAGGATGGCACAACGTGCTTGGTCGATGACGTGGCGTTCGCTGGAGCAGTATAGCTGGAGTATGAATCTCATCGTATGAATTTACGTATAGGAATATCTATGCGTGAGACTGTTTTCACGGACTGGATAAGTTTTTGGATCAATCGTACGGTTATAATGTGAGTCGCACGAGTTACGCCAGTGGGGATAGTTTCGGATAGGGAGACGTGAGCTGGCAGGAACGTGAAGGGTGACGGCAACATAGAGGGGATCGGACGGCGGAGACATGAGGAGTGAAGAAATCGGAGCCGTTGGAGGGACCCAATCATTGCGCCGCTCCAACAGGCGGGTGATGCGTTGCCGTCTACGCTGGCGACAGGTGTGGTGGATCCCGACAGCTAATACAGTGTTTTCTCCTACTCTTCGAACCGCTTACCGGTCTTTTGATTGGGAGGATCCACGGGGTCCACTTGGAGGGACACTTGTGGCGTCGAGCCAAAGGTAGACCGGCTAGGAGTGCAGTGGCCGTACCACGTGGTGTATGATGGTTCGGTGTTCTTCGGCGAACACGCGCGTGACAACCCTCGTTGAACCTACCTCGTTACCAGCTGCAATCGTGACCGTTCATCCGCAGAGAAATCAACACTTGGTCGACCCTACAAATCCCGGACGTCCTCCACGACCTGCGTTCCACTTGTTCCGAGATGCGTGCGGCAGCCGCTTGGCCCCGCCGGTCGCGTTCTAAATTCAAGCAATATATTCATGAAAAATTCGGGGATAATAAAGCAATAATTCCTAAGCGAAACCCAATAAGAACTGGTTCGACAGCACATGTAAGCCCAATTAAAAATCTATAGCCCAGCCCAGCCCAACAATTACAACCGTTTCGGTTTGGAGTTTGGAATTGTACAGCCAACGGCCCCAATGACGGGGACAACCTTATAAATTATTTTTATATATAATTGAATATAAATTATGCATAAATGATATATGTCGCTTGCCGCTTTTCCTCGGCACTACCGAGTTCGCTGGCCACCCACGCCCATAGTTTGAGCCGTATCGTGCTCTCTATTATCCGCCCACGTTGATTTGTCTCATCTCCTCCACAAAATCCCGGCGATGGCCTCCAAAGATTCTCTTCCAACCCTAATTCATCTTTGAGCTCGGCCCTCTCTTCCAAATCCGATAGCCAGCGCCATGCTTCGGATGGGGCCTCAGCTCCTCACACCCTCTCCAGCCCCTGACGCTGATGGATTCATCCGCCGGTGTCTAGGCTCACCTCCTCCCGCGTTATGGCGGTGCTGCTTCGGGAGGAGGCGTGCCGTGAGACCGGCGTTTAGGAGGGCAGGAAGGTCCCCCACGGCGGTCCTGACCCCGGAGAGAGCGGCGGAGAGGGAAATGAGTGGAGGTGGAATGGAGAGGGAGTACGACGCGATCGTGATTGGTTCCGGGATTGGAGGGCTCGTAGCGGCGACGCAGCTGGCGGCCAAGGGGGCTAAGGTTCTGGTTCTGGAGAAATATGTGATTCCTGGGGGCAGTTCTGGGTACTACGAGAGGGATGGGTTTACTTTTGATGTTGGTTCATCGGTGATGTTTGGATTTAGCGACAAGGTGAGCTCTTTATCCACATTTGATATTGAATTTGGTTGTTTGTTGAACCAGAAGCTTTGTTTATAATTCTTCTTTTGGGAACTTTAGCCGTCGTCGCTGTTTGTACTGGTTGCAACTGAAACTGACAACGAAGAACTCATGTTACCATCACGTAGCTAGCAGAAGGATGGCCACTGAGCTGGTGTTGTCGTGACTTTCGTGGTTTATTTTGATCATGTCAATAGATGATGTATAGATTGATGAAATTAACTATGGAGACCGATAAACTCACTAATTTGTCACCGATATCTGTCTTTACTTGCCTTTAGATTCAAAGTATGACAAATCCTTTTTCTTATGCTTTGTGGATTTTGGTGTCGTATGCATGCCATGCAAGCACGTAGAAAGGCTTATTGACATTCAACCTGTTGACAGCATTATCTGACTTTTTTCGTACTAGGTTGCACTAAATAAAACAAGATTATCATGCCAAATGAATTTATGTCTAGAACTTTTGAAGATTTCCTTTTACTTTTGAGGGAAGATTCTAATATCATACCAACATATTCCAGGTTGCATACCTATTTCCTTTGGCAAGCAAATGGGATAAGTTTTTGGCCCTTGGTGATTTTGTGGAAATTGCTAGCCACACTTGATAGCATGTTGGATGCAGAGAAACAAAAACAAAAACGAAAAAAACATCTATAAGAAGGGATTCTTAAGCTAATAAATTTGCATGCCAAATTTCAGCAGAAAATTCTTTTCCATGCTGACCCCCTGTTGGGCCAGTTAGTGCATCTCTAACTGCTAGACTTAGTTCAATATAGAAGTTTTCAGCTTTCCAACATTTTGAGTATGTTCCAAGTCCAGTTCAGATGCATAAATTGGGTACTACTTTATATTTACCTTTAACTGTTTCTGTTTGCTGACCATTGCTGTAACGTCACTGGCAGGGCAATCTAAACTTAATTACACAAGCATTAGAGGCAGTTGGGCATAAGATGCAGGTCATACCTGACCCTACAACTGTTCACTTTCATCTTCCAGGTGAACTATCTGTTCGTGTGCATAGAGGGTATAATGAGTTCATTGCAGAGCTAATCAATAAATTCCCTCATGAGAAGGAGGGTATCCATCAATTCTATAATGAGTGTTGGAAGGTATGTCATTCTTTTTCTAATTCTTTTTCTAGAGGCTTCTATTTCAAGCCAGATATGTTTAGTGGCTCCCATAATCATTCTTTAGTTCCTGCATCAATAGATCTTCAATGCACTGAATTCATTGGAATTGAAATCATTGGAGGAGCCTCTATATCTTTTTGGACAGTTTTTCAAGAAGCCATTGGAATGCTTGACTCTTGGTAATGGTTGAATTTTAAAATGAAAGTTATGATGTTATGTTTATAAATAAAAAAGATGTATCTTTTTACTGAAAGATTTCTATATCTCTTTGATATTTTATTGGCTAATCTATTTGAATTTGTTCTTAGCATGAAAGCCAAAGTTCATGCATTTATGCTAATTATGGGATTTTTTTTAAGCTTATTATCTACCACAAAATGCTGGGGATGTTGCTCGGAAGTTTATCAAGGACCCTCAGTTGTTATCCTTCATTGATGCTGAGGTGTGGAATTAATTTATTGAAAAGTCTATTTATACGTCTTGGTGTTCAGAGCAACTTCTTGTCTACATAGAGCTTTTGAATTAGCACTTCTTGAAGAGTCAAAATAATTTGTGATGTATCTGTAGTGTTTCATTGTGAGCACAGTTAATGCTTTGCAGACACCGATGATCAATGCAAGCATGGTAACATGTCTCCCTTTGCAAAATAATGAATTTATTTCTCACAATTTTTCTATTAACTATCAATTTTTCTTTCTTTTGTCACAAAAGGTTCTGTGTGACAGACATTTTGGAGGGATCAATTATCCAATTGGTGGTGTTGGTGGTATTGCAAAGGCTTTGGCAAATGGCTTGGTTGATAAGGGCAGTAACATACTTTACAAATCAAATGTGACCAGTATACTACTTAATAATGGAAAGGCTGTGAGTGATTACTTATGAGGTTCAGTAGTTCATTACTTTTTCTGTCTTCAGTAGTTAGGCTGACCAGAGTCAGAAGGGTGTTCTACAAATTCCATTGTTTTCTGTTGGTTTCTGTCTTTGATAGGTGGGAGTGAGGCTCTCAGATGGAAGGGAATTTTTTGCTACAACTGTAATCTCAAATGCAACAAGATGGGATACCTTTGGTAAATTCCCTCTATCTCATAATAGTTGAGCTTGAGTCTTGGTTTCACTTCAATCTAGATCTTCTTGTGTGCTTGTGTATTAACACCATTCTTGATCTTCAAAATTTTCTTTTATCTCGATGAGCTTAGAATGTCTAGCAGCATAAGGTGTCAAATGGTCGGAAGGCTGGTTAACAAAGACACCTGAATGACAATAACATTGCAGAATTGAAAGGTCATAATGAGAAGTAATATGTGAATAGTGAAAGGCAATTGTTTATCAGTGGAATGATTTTTTTTTTTAGCTTCCCCTAGATGGTGCCAATGCCAAAATATGAGTCTAGTTTGTATTGTTTTCTTACTGTAATAGCCTTTATCAGTGCTTCACATAGATTAAATGTCTACTTTTTTGTTGATCCTTGTAGTTTTATTAAAAAGAAGATAACAGAGGTGCGTAAGGTGTCAAAGCATCTAAGACTCTGTTTACAAAAAATACTTGAAGGTTGAGTGAGATAAGTAATATGGTAAACAGTAGAGAGCAATTGCTGATTACTGAAAATCATCTTTAGCTCTCCTTAGATGGTGCTAATAACAAATATGAGTCTTGTTAGAATTTTTTCTACTGCAATTGCCTTTGTCATAGCATCCAGTAGAATACATAACTACTGAGTACTATCTGCTTCATTGTTTCATCCAGCTTTTGTTCAAAAAGAATAAAACATACAGATTGATTCTTTGCATATAATTGGAACTTTCCGTTTTTTAGCTATTTCATTTGACTGATTTCTTTTGTCAGATTGTACTCTTGCATGAATAGTTATGAATTTTTTATGGGTTTTGCTTCATTGATAAACTAACTTTAGTTCTGCCTGGGATCTGATTGAGATATCTTTGTCCACTTCTAGATTCGAACTTTTTTAACTTTACTCACTTGATATCAACTTACAATTTTTTCTGATGACAGGTAAACTTGTGAAAATGGATGATCTTCCAGAGGAAGAGAAAAACTTCCAGAGAATCTATGTAAAGGCACCATCTTTTCTTTCCATTCACATGGGAGTCAAAGCAACAGTTTTGCCTCCTGATACAGACTGCCACCATTTCATTCTCGAGGTATCCGTTGCTTTCTAGCTCCTTGATTCAGTTCTGATAGAGAGATAACTATAATTAAGTAGGATAGTTGTGTGCTCATCTTTTGGCTATCATTATGAATACAGGATGATTGGGCAAATTTGGAGAAGCCCTATGGAAGTATATTTTTGAGTATTCCAACTGTTCTTGATTCATCCTTGGCTCCAGAGGGACATCACATTCTTCACATATTTACCACATCATGCATAGAAGATTGGAAGGTCACTCTTCTATTGTAGTTTTGTTTTTCTTCGCCTCTTGCTCTATAGTGATACTTTGGAATGAAATTACATAATTCATGCTGGTTCTAGTTTCAAATCTTACTTTGATGATGGCATAAATCTCTATTTACTATGGTTCCAGGGTCTTGGTTCAAAGGACTATGAAAAGAAAAAAGAGCTTGTGGCTGATAAAATTATATCCCGGCTTGAGACTGAACTTTTTCCGGGTCTCAAAAGCTCCATAGTGCTTAAAGAGGTACTACAGCATGCTTCCCGTTAAAATTGGTGACATTGTTAGTTGTACCCATGGTACTTACTGCCTTTTGTTTTGAAGTTTGTATAAACTTTGTGCAGATTGCAGTCTCAACCAGATCATGCGCCATTACCCCCTCACCCCAACAACCCCACATACCATGCCACTGAATACACCACACACATGCACATGCCCTCCTAGCTAAAAATAGATGGATGATTCAGAGAAGTTAGGAGTTAAAAATTGGAGCTGCCATTGATTCATGCAACTTAAAACTCATATTTTTAACAAGACTCGGTGGTCATGTTTTAGGTTGGTTGGCTGTAGCCTCATTTTTTAAACTGCATATTGGCATTTAACTGTTGATGTTGTCACAAATCTATTTTAGAGACTAAATGTATCAAATTAGTCATGGATAAGTCTATATCATTCTTTTATTAAATATTTCTGACTAATAATGAGCTTTAAATGAAATATTTGAGTCATTGATAGCTTACTAATATATATGCTTTTGCATGCATACAAAATTTTAAATGATTTAGATCTTGTATGACTTTCTTGTATGGTCATGACAGGTGGGTACACCAAAGACCCATAGAAGATTTCTTGCTCGGGATAATGGTACATATGGACCGATGCCACGCAAGGTGCCAAAAGGATTGCTGGGGATGCCTTTTAATACAACTGTATGTGCGCTACTGCCGAATGATAGCTGATGTGATTATTAAGTATTTAAGTAATTGTCAGTTGATGAGTAATTTGCTAATAAATCATAGTGGGACATGCAGGCTATAGATGGTCTATACTGTGTTGGTGATAGCTGTTTTCCTGGACAAGGAGTTATAGCTGTTGCATTTTCAGGCATCATGTGTGCTCACAGAGTTGCTGCTGATATAGGTAAGCAGACTTTAGTTTAACAGTTCCAATGATTAGGAATGTTGAAAACAAAAAGATGTAGGGTAGGACCAAAAGAAATCATGGTATCCTAAGACATTCATATGAAAAGCCACTTTGTTTCATTTAAAAACTGTCGTGGTAACTTGTCAAATGAGTTTTTTTTATTTTCAATAAAAATAATGCATATTCCTTTGTTCCACTCAATTGAATCTTTGATTTTGGTACATTCAAATCCTTTGTTCCAGATTTACTATCACTTGCAATGGCCACAAAGAGACAGGTATTTTACTGTCAGGGCCCTGCCACCATGATCAAGCATGGTGCGCATGTGCAGTAGTTCATATGGCAAGGGGTGTTCGACAATACCTTTCACTATACTGGTATTGTGCAGGCATACTACGTGCCAGCATGGAACAGCACATTAACTTGTGCAGTGATTGTAGGAGAATGATTTTTGGTTTGGTTTTTATCTAGTCTAATCAGAATTTCATATGATCCCTCTTATTTCTTCTTGCAGGTCTTGAAAAAAGATCTCCAATATTGGATGCTGCTCTTCTTCGATTTCTTGGGTGGCTGAGGACAATCGCCTAATTAAAAGTTTAGCAGACTTGTGAAGCAGGTTTATATAAGAAACAAGATAACGAACGAATCAACTGATACATATTGAACATGTACATGCCGCCAAGTTCTTCTGGTGATGTACCGGTTTATCCAGTGATGCAAGAAAGGTGGTGATAAAAGAAGATGCACTGGTTGTTTCTAAATTGTAAGCTAAGATAGCATCAAGAATTAGGCTTTAAATTCAGTCAGATGTTGAGCGGATGATAATCACCGGGCTGAACTTTGCATGTGGAGATGGTGAGCTCAGTAGCTTTTCTTACCTCCTCATCTTTAAAGGTGAAAGAGGTATGTTGCGGTTTTGGTTGTGAATTATTTGTAGCTGTTGGAAATTGTGTAAATTAGACACGGCAATTGCTGTACTCGCCAATTTAGCTTCATACAACTAGTAGTTTGCAAGAGGAAATCTTCAGACCGTGTACTATAGCTGTGCTTCTTAATGCAAAGAATTATGTCCACCCTCTTGCCTGTTTGCTGCATACGGAAAAGTGTCCACTTTATAAGCATTTTTAACTTGAATGATATTGATTTTAGGGAAAACATCACAGCATGTAGGTTTCTAGTGGCAATAACTGATCCTTACGAATTGTACATGAAGGCCTATTAGAACGGGAGAGATATGTGGGTGAATATATATATATATATATATATATATATATATATATATATATATATATATATATATATATATATATATATATATATATATATATATTGGAAAAACCTCTCTTTTTTTGTGTTTCTCTTATAAATGCCTGTTTTTCCTCATCATTGTTTGTCTCTCGTCGTGGCTCTCATCCCTCGGGGGAGGATAATAGCATCTCCTTGTTGGTGATGGAGAATGGAGTCTATGTTGGCGACATTGACTATAACAAGATCCTAGGGTTGAAGATATCAAGTAGGGCTAGGGCCTCATGACCAAACATTAATGATGCATCGATAGCAATGAATGAAGGTATTAATGACAATAATGAAAGACAAAAGCACACTAAGAGGTGATGAATAAAGACAAGAATGAAGATGACGAATGAGGACATAATAATAACAATGGATAAGGGCCTTAACAACGACAATAACGAATGAGGACAAGAGAGGAGACATTACTATTACACAAAATAAAGGCATCATTTAGTGAAATTGAAAAAGGAGCATCTTCGAAGAAAAACTCAAAAAGAAAAATTATATACATACAAACATACATATATAAAGAAAGATTGTGCATGCACATAAAGCGGGCATATTTAAATAAACTCAAGGAAATAGGTTATATGCATAATGCACATGAGAGTACATACAGTAAGATGAATGGTCATCAAATGTCAAATTATGTCACCTAACAATGCAATATAGTCTCAATATAAGAGCAACATTTGGAAAAAGAAAAAAAAGAAAAAAGAATCAGATGATACAATGTGATTTCAAAGAATTATATGAAAGAATACATAAAGAGAGCTGAGATCCAGATCCATAAAGGATGTACACATTTGGTTCATGTTGCTTCTGGGAAACTGATATCAACCATGAGTTCTGGTGAGGAACCTCCGATGCCTTGTACGAGGAGACTTGTCCAAAAGTAGCAGGAGTCCAACATTGCTAGCCGATAGCCCAAACGTATACCTGGTGGAGCCATAAGCAAACCCTTAATCATGTTTACTTCAACCAAAAGGAACTACTCCAATATAAATGTAGAAACTTACCTCACTCGTGATGATCTTCTTCTCCAGAAAACAAGTGAGATGACACCCTGCAGAAAAACATAATTTAGAAAGCGCACACCAAAAGAAACATCAAAGAGAATTACCAATGAGTTCATGTTAAGAATTATGCGAATTGGAATAAGTAAACATTTAAAATATGATGATCCACTCATAAACACAATATGTTCAACTACAAGAGACTTAGCTCATAGAAGTATATACACAAAAGAATGACATAATCTTAGTAGATTGTCCAATAGCATGCCCATTGCAAAAGAACAGTGAGAGGAGGGAGCACTGTTCAGAGTGTAAACTTGATACTTGTTCTTATAGGACAACTATGTAGATAGTTGTCGATATTGAGAACAACCATAGCGATATTATTGGTACTTAATCTTCTAATTCATGGCGCAGCACCAAAAATGTTAAACCTGATCGTGCTTGTTCACCAAAATAAGCTTTCAGATATGCATCATGAAAGAGGTTAATGTGCAAAAATATGATCAGCAAGCAATCATGCAACTAGAAACCATAATTCAAACTCAGGCCCAAGACTACAGCACAGGACTCTCACACCAGATTCATGGCCTTGCATGACTCCATCATACAGTCCAAAAAATCCCACAAATCTGCAGAATAGCCCAGATCATTTTGTGGAAGCCAATTACCATCAAGATAAAAGTCTGACACGAATTGCACCACCACCAACACCAATTACAGTAGTGATAGAAACTGTTCCGGTTATGAAAAGATAGTTCTTGTCCAAGAAATGCATATGAGTCATGTCTTCATGTCTCAAATTTTACCATACCATTAAAAGTTCATTTAGGGATGTTCTCATCTATGTGATAAAACAATTCTAATATATGCAAAAACCTCAGTGAAAAAATCACACAATTCTATCAGGTGAGTACTCATGAGTATCAACTAGGGAAAACTACAATGCTACTACTAGCGTGTGAGCATTTCAAGCCATTACAACTATTAGGCAACTTTGTTGACTCTTATGACTCTTTATCAGTCACAACATTCTAAGAGTAAGCTCAGATATGTTCTGATTCTTAATATATAGAAGCTAATTTGAAATTCATAGGAGTAGAATGTCCTGAATGTATCTATAATTAAGAAAGCCTCCCTATAACAATTAGATGTTGTATTTAGACACAGATTCTATCATTTCTGTTTTCTCTATTATATGAAAAATCTCTATCTCCTGTTCCGATATAATGTAACATTCTCACTTCTTTCTCAGGTAACTGACAACTGACAAATCCTTAGATTAGTAATATAACGTGGAATTTCATTTCATAAACATACTTTGTTCTGATTTTATACAATCCTTCTAATGCATAAATATTTTTTCTTTTCCTACTAATTGAGAAATTACCTGAAAGAATCAAGATAAGGTTGACAACCAAAAGAAGCATTTTTAAAGCTAATTCATTCTGCACAGCCAAACCTATAATAATGTGTCAAAATATGCATGATGAGATGCAAGATTTCACATACAAGAACTTTTCAAGCAATATACATCATTTATCATGTTGCATATATACCCCATTTTTGACTTGAACTTATTCAGGTGAAAATGCTCATGAAGACAGAGAAGATGAATAAGTTATTACCTTGATCATTGACATGATAGAAATTCTCTTGTTGGAAGGTGATGTCTTGACTATCTTCTTCTCTGTCGATGCTTCCTTACACATCTGTTGAGCAATCTCTTTCAACAACACCATCTGAGCCTTGTCCGTGCCCATGGAAATCAATGTCTGCCGCATGGACTCCCTGTCCGCCTCGAGCGCCTGCAACCTCATACAAAGCTTCCTCATCTCTGCTTCCTGCACCCCGCCCACAACATTCCTCCTGCTCTGAAGCTCCCTCGGCGTGCTCACGTAATCCTCGCTAGCCCCATGCACCGCATCCACCGTATACACTCTGTCGCTCATATCATCTCGCCCACCACAGTCCGACGCGCCGTCCATCGCTGACGGGAACTCCTCCCCCTTATTGAATTCCAGGCTTGAACCATAGCTACAGAAGGAGAAACTCCTGAGATTCCTGCGCCTCCAGCGCGGCGACTGCCCGACCACGACGCTCTTATCCATGACATTGCAAAGCCTGCTGCTTGGCAACCGCTCGAGCTGGAAGATGCGCTGCTCGAGCGTCTGGAAGCGCTCACGAGGGGTCTCCTCGGAGGGATACTTATCGAGGTCGACGGCGGTATCACTAGTGCACCTCAATGGGGGGTAGTCGCGAGGGAAGGGGTCGAACTGGGGCACAGCGAAGGCGGAGGTGGCCGTATCAGGGGTCTGTGGTTCGGAGGGAGGTGCATCACCGTCTTCCATGCCGATGCCGTAGCTGAGGAGACGATGGCGATACGCCTGGACCTCACAGGTGACGGCTTGCACGGCCTGGTCTTTCTTGAAGAGGAGGTCCTCGAGGGCGGCGATCTCCTGCTGGTCGTGCGCCATCTTCTCCTCGGCTAGGCGCTTGAACTGACGGGCCTCCATCTGGGCCTCGGCCTTCTCGCGCTGGAGACGGAGGATCATCGACATAGCCTCCGTGGCGGCGGACGCCGCGGCGCTCCGCTCCTCCTCCAGCTCCGTGAGGAGCTTCTGGACCGACTGCTGGTGACTGACGAGGGCCTCGCGGAGGGCCGCCGCCTCGTTCCCGATGTCCACCCGGGCGAAGCCAGCGACAGAGGATGGGGAGCGGGCTTCGAAGTCCGTCTCGTCCAGCTTCCGCTTCAGGTTACGATACCAGGAGGAGGCGCACGTGCCAAACATGACCGCCGCCCCAGGCGTTGCCACGGGTTCCTCACGAACCATGGATTCCGAGATGACACCGGAACGAGCATACAATCCAAATCTGCCACGCCTCCCCATGGCCTCACGGCGGCATACCAAAATCCTCCTCCTTCTCCACCTCCTCCGACGCCAGCGGTCGCAATCGAGGAGATGGGGGGGGAGGAAGAGGAACAATGCCAACAATGGAAGCGGAGTCGAAGCCCTAGGGTTTGGGATTGAATTGGGCGCGCAAGGCGAGAAGACGAGGGTGGAGAGGAAAGGGTCGGGAGCGGGGAGCGGGAAGCGGGGAACGGTGAACGGTGGGGGGTCGTTCAGCACTTACATTTACCAATGTCCTCCGCACCCAATCCGCACCTCGGCACAATGGAGGAACGAAACCGCGGGACCCGTTGGCCGAAGGAGAGGAAATGGATACTTTATTTGGCGGGCGAACGCGTGTGTGGCTGAGTGCGTAACGGAAAGGTGGGCTAAATTTAAGCGTCCGTTCTCTCCCTTCTGTAATGGAATGCCCGGTCAAAATCCCCGCGGATTTGCTCGAATTAATGATCTAATTAAGCAACTACCGAATCCGATTAAGAAAGCTGACACGTGGCCTCCATCTTCACCTCTCATTTATATTACATTTACCCTTTAATTTATTCTAAAAAACTAAAAGTGATAAAAAAAAAACATCGTCGACGGATCAATGATCGACGTGTGACCACTACAAATGTCTAATGTCCAGGTGGAAGAAAAAGATAAAAGCTACTCCGATTATTGAATGTCCTTGTCACTCTATTTATAAATCTCACTTATGTGCATAAAAGGTTAATATTTTATAACCATATATTAAAAAAAAATTTCAACATAATAAAAGGAGGGGATCACTTTCGACCACTCACGTCTACACTCATCTACCTTGGATTACTAACTTAGAACATCAAAGGGATCGGATCGAAAAACTTCTCATGACCTCGGTCTTCGTGTATATGGCATATCGAGAGCGTAGCATTTTCACTTCAGAAGCACCCTAGATAATCTTACGCATATGAGTCCGGACCAAGTCAGGTTGACTAGGACGTCAATGACTTCTTCCCGTAATATTTTTGACTCTAGAAGTAGAGCCCGATGTCGTAGGAACAATCGTCTGTCGACCCTTATAATAAATGCTTGAGCGAAGAGGTTTTACCCCTAACCCATAATAATTTCACCTAAAGGGGACAACAAACATCCTTTTTCGTATATGGATGCATCCACCTCAAAGTAGATGTTAGTGTGATACGAGCGTTTATTCAACGACCTGGGTCTCTCATGCATAGGGATGACCCCAAGCCATCGGCTCATCCTTGTCAAGGTGATCCTAAATCTCATTCAATAAGTGTAAATGCTAACAATCATTTACAGGTCATCACTCTGCTATTGCCCCAACTAGCCCAATAATAGATGCCAATAACTCAACAACGGTCTCCGACTCAACTGCTATTAGCATCGGCACCCATCAAGGTTCCCCAACCCAACGTGACTCTAACATCCCAAGAGCGCTAAAGACTTATTTAATTGTTGGCCAAGGGATCACTTTAGTTCATAACCTTGAAATTTAACAAACTGTACCACTACTCTACCCTACATGAATCCAAGGCCTAGTCATTAAATTCAACGGAAGATTTCCTATAAATCCACTCTACCTTACAAATGAATCGATGTTTGGAGGAGATGTAACTAGAGTTCCAATAATCAAAAGGGGACGCGTTGATCGACCCCATGTCGGGTTGGTCATTATTTACACATAAAATTTAGGAGAAATATGTTTCAGCGAACTATCGTCTCCCATCCTTAGAGACCTTCGATGATAATACCGATCCGATAGAGCACATTATAGCTTTTCATGTCTAAATATCATTATATAACACTTCAGATGCCCTGATACATGGTACCTTTCTAATCATATTAAGAGACTCAACATAAGAATTATACGCTCACCTAGAGCCACTTTCCATCGATTCTTTTGTCCAGAAATTCAAACTTTACTTCCTAAAAACCTATGCTCATGGTATTTAATGGAAACACTCCTCGGACTCACGTAGGAGGAGGAAAACATGCTAGTAAACTTCGTCACGGGTTCGTAACATCCCCGCTGTGCTCGTCACGCGAAATTCCCGGTGCTCGTCGTGAAACCACCAAACGCAAATCGGTAACCACGAAACCGAGATGTAGATATTAATTCGGATCTAAATGGTCGATTCCGAGTCTTTATTTTGATTCGTAGACTGCGAACGTCCTTTTGTTTCGTTATGCTACATGTGTCTTAGAGTTACATGCTTCGAGTTCTTCTAAGATCGATGAGAGCTTCAGAATTAGAATTGACATGGTGCCATCATTTTTTTGGGTGTTGCTACCATTCTATGCAAACCAATTTTTGTGTTAACTTGGATCCTCTGTACATCCAAGTAGGTCGTAAGAATTACATTGTTGATGATGCTGTTCCATCCCATGGGAACCTTTCAACTTTATTCCTCTCAAAATCTCCTCAACCTCAAAAAAAATGTAGATTTCATCTGAGCAGCTCACCTGCACTGCCTTCTCCTGAAGTTTCTTGGGGAGAGCATCTTTGTTAGCAGAGCTCTTAGTCTCCTTGAGCCTGCCCCAGGCCTGAGAACACCCAAGTTTCCTCTCGCATTGCCTCCCGAGGAACCACCTCTCTTGCCATTCCAGCACCAGCCGCCATGAGCAAACTGCCCGTTCCGGCGTCGGAGTAGCTCTCGATCGATCTTGTCGAGGACCGGATCGTTCTTCTTGAACTTCCTCGCAAAGGGGACACTGCTCAGGATCATTCTTCTGTAGTCCTTGAGTCCTAGAGTCAAGGGATGTTGCTTGGGTGGATTGTCCCACGTGATGTAGTGGAGATCATGGTTCACCGTGGTGTTCTGGTGATCCTTGGAGTTGCATATCACGGTCTGGAAATAGCCCTCCGGTGAGGAGATGAAGTTGGTGTAGTAGAGGAGGAGGGTTCTTGGTAGGTTGTCCCAGCCAAGAATACAGTACTCTGCAAAAGATCTGGAGAGTATAGTCCAAGCTGAGCCTGAGAAAACAACGGTGCCGATGTAAGTTAGTCTCTTCATCCATCAAGACAAACACTGGTGCAAAGAGAACACTGATCCTATCTAGCGTTACATTGTCAAAGATCATGGACTAACGTGGAGTTGTGCTAATAATACAAATGCCTTTGATGGGTGTCTTCAAAGTTGAACTGCAGTTGATATATCAAACGAGTAACTATTTTTAATCTCAATAGTATAATTAATCGTAAAGGTAACATAATTTAGACGTTGTCTTTTTGGTTTGGTAGACATCAGCAGCAGACATGACTGCGAACACACAAGTAAAATATTCCAGACATATTGGAAGGTGTAGTCGACCGATTCTTCTATGTAGATTTAGTACATGGATCTTGAATGTAATGTTGGCAAACACTGGCTGCGCATGATCGTGTCAGCTAATGTGAAAAGATGGAGTTTTGTTTGGGGAAGAACCTGTGTAAAGCTTGAAAGCAGTGGGAAGGCCCCTCTCGTTCGCAGACCAGATCACCTCTGACTTGTTGCGGCTGTAAAGCGCAGGGTCTATGATTATAGGCTTCGCCCTCTTCTTTCTACAGGAAGAAAAGAGAGAGAGACTGATAATTACATGCATCATTGCTTCAATCATACACGGGAAAGATGAAGTCGACATCTTACATCTTCCAACCCAAGTGGCTGGTGTACTGTACGAAGTTGAGATCTCTAGGCAAGGTAGAGAAGGCCACGATTAGATCTGTAGCAATGGTTAGTTACAGCATCATTGCAGAAGACACCGACTGCGGAAATCTTGTCTGATACCTTCCTGAAACTTACCATCTTGCGTGATCAATGGGTAGTCGGAGGCACTGAGATTGATGAACCAATCCCACTGGCGGATCCTGAGCAGGACGGCCATGGCGTGGAGGGTGGTGGACAGCATCGTGGGTCCTCTGTAGGTGACCAAGTTCGACTTGCCGACGAGCCAGACATTGCGGAATCGCGCGAAGGTCTTGTGCTTGGAGACGAAGTCGGACAGCCGGGCGTGCTCTGATGGCGAGGCCTCGAGGTCGAGGTGGAGAAGGTAGCAGTTGCCGGGGTGGTAGATCGCGGTGAGGAGGCGCTTTAGCCGGTCGACGTCACCGGTAGAGGCGGAGATGAGGTAGGCGAAGGTGACGGGATACGGTTTCGGCTGGGGAGGCCGCCGCAGGTGGTCGGATAGGTGGAAGGGAGAGATGGATTTGCCGAGGAACGCTGGGAGAAGCAGGAGAGAGAGGAGGAATGAGGTGGTGATGAAGGAGATCATGAACGCTTTGATGCCCATATCCGAGATCATCTGCAGTGCAGCTAAAACATGTAGTGAGACGAAGACAGAGAGTCACAGAGTGGAGAGAGAGAGGAAGAGAGGAATCACGACATGAAGAAGACTGAATTCATCAAAATCCATAAAAGTACCTACCTGTGGATTATCCTGGAAGGAGAGGAAATCATGGGAAGGGTACAGAACAGTGTGAAGCTAATAGGTATGGAGTACAGAACCAGCTTTCCCGAAGCAAGAGAAGGGGCGATTAGAGGGGATGGTGGTAGGACAAAGGTAGTTGTCGATGTTGGTAGTTATGCTTTGATTGATGATTGCACTCTTCCATGATGCAGAGAGCAAAAAAAGCAGAGGGGGTGGAAAGATCAGATCTAGTTCCTTCCTTGGGGGTGAGGGCTCCTCCGCACCGCAGGGTCACAAGTCCACATGCCTTTGGAAAAGGATAAAGACATTTTTGCAGGCCTCTTCTAATGACCAAATTGGCCTCAGTAACACTCGACACACTCGCGGGTGGTAGATGAGCTCATTAAGAACTCTCCATGGCAGCCATACCGGCAGCCTCCGCCGTATCGAATGGCATGGCTTGGATGCTTGTGGGTGGCATCGGTGGCTTTCAGTGGGAGGATGTGTAGGTCTCACCAGCAATCGAAAGGTGCAGTTAACCAGCCAAAGTGTAATGGCCTACCAAAAGAAGGTGTTGGCACAATCAAATGGTTGTGAAGAGTTGCCATAGCTGGCAAAGACCAACAAAACAAGCAGTGTGTTTAGAGTCTGAAGCAAAGAATTAAGTTTAGAGAAAAAGGAGACGGGAACAGTCGATCTAGCTCGGCAACTATAATTCCAATTTCCAAAATTTGATATGTGTTTATTGCAATCAATCATCAATGTCATACATGGTTGAGTTTTGTAGTTTGGAATTCTTGAAGTACAGAGATTCCTGTTTTGGTATCTAAAAGGGATGTTTTATTTCTATTTTCTTTTGTTTTTTCTTTTATAACCAGAAGAGTGCAGGGTAAGGTTGATCTGTTTCTTTGCACAAAACTCTGAAGCTCCAAAAGTTCTATGAGTAATCTGTCACAGGTACATTGCAGAAGATATTAGACAACAAGACTAGTATTACTGACCTGAGCCACTAAAACCTTTTGAAAGAGGACAGAATCTTTTTGGCTACTTTTTCCAACCAAAAAAATCTATTTTGGCAGTTACCTTCTGTAGCTTTTCCTTTAATAGGTCTATAAAAGATATACAGTATATCGAAGTTGGCTCATTGAATATCCTTCAACATGTTAGGAAGGATAATTCCATCGAACAACCCAGCCATCACTCGGAACCCAAAGTTCAAAGTCCTAAAGAGACAAAAACATGTCCAACAAATACATTTCTAAATAAAATTCAACAGTTGATTCTTACAGGGAAAAAATGTTCGAGACAATATGAAAAATAAAATACGAGATGCGATATATCCTCTTAAGCAACTTTCCCAACCATGGCCATCAAATATAACACCTTGAGCTGTCCATTTTGCACTCATCTGAAACACACCTCACACTGGGAGGGGTAACAATATTGTTATCAAATACATGGATGCGTCAAAATCCTGACCTTGCTCAAGTCTGAAAAATGGCTCAGGCTCACTACCTTGAAGCCATAACATTTGCATTGGTTGGTTTACTATTAGGTCGATGGTCTTTTACTGATTTTGAAGATTCATCAATTGCAATATTCCCCAGTCCTACCGCCATTGCTTCCCTTTCATCTTTCTCCTTTCTTTGCTTCTCTGAAGCACCATCCATCGACGATTGGGTTTGATTTGATTGAGGCAAACTTGGTTCACGTATTCGAGGCCCTGCATCAATCCATGGGTGTTGAAGCAATTGGGCAGCTGTGGGACGTTTCTCAGGAACAAAATCTAGTATGGGAATAAGAAAATCAGCCATGTCATTGGCATCTTGCTCGCTGAATTCATACTTCTCCATGAGCACTTTGTTGAGGGACCAAAACTTCAAGCGGCGGATGTGCCTCAAATCACCATGCCTGTTGAAAATTTCACGAGAGTATCGACCACCCAAGGCAATCTGACAAAGGAAGTTATTTCTGTGAAGATAGTTAATCAATCAGATGTTTCAAGACATGGCCTTTCAAAAGGGTACAAATGGCTTACCTTGCGGGGCATCATCCCAAGAAGCTCCATCATCAACGCCAAGTGGTCCTGCAACATCAAGATGATAATAACTATGTTAATGCAATAGTTAGAAACTTGTTTCTATTAAGGTCAATTTCCATTAGCAAACTATTCTTCTCAATATCCTATACTGGCATGGGCCTCATCCGCTAGGCTGCCCTTTTTATTCTACCAATGTAGTTTGAAGCAAGAAAGAGATGGAATGATGATAATTAGTCTGCCAGGCACAAAAAAGATCAGGTACCAATCTACTCAACCGACAAATAGCTCAAGGCTGCAAGCTTACACATACCCACTTAGTGAAAAACCTTTGAGAAGTATGATAACCCCACCCTGGTTTGTAAGCCAGATACTATTTCGTTTCCTGATTTTCCGCTATTTCCAACCCTCTCCAAAGTAGCTCCTTCATCATGAGAACAAGGGACAGCCAAGAAACACTGGTGACTCCAAAGAAACCACTTCATTTACTGATATTTAATGTTTTTCTGACCTCCACATAGTCATATCAGTTTTCATCCAATCCACATTCTAAATCCATACCCCATCATAGCAGACAATTTTTAGGACCAACTTATATATGCTAAGTTTGGATGCATTCAAGTGGAAAAGAGTAACATATTATAAGATGATCCACAATGCCAAATTGTCCAAGCAGCTGTAACTTTACCCTTATTTGTCGGTTAAATTTCCTACCTATCATCATTCAAAACAATGAACCAGATAACAACCACAATTGATCTTCAATGTACTTAGAGGGACCAATAAGATAGCCATAATATGCAGTCAAGACTCCTATCACAACCAGAAGAATGATCTTCCATGCGAAACATCTAGGTGCAGCAAACACAATAATGCAAGATAATGATGGTCCTAGCCCTAATAAAAAAACGATTATGCAATGATGCAAACATAATTTGATGGTAAAGAATATTGTAGCTTCCATAGAAAATAAAATCTTCAAATCAGTCTTAAAAGAGATAACCGCATAAGCAAAACAGAAGAAATTAAAAAGGAAGTCATGGTTGTTCAAGATATCATGTTTTCTTAGGGTGATTGTGTTCTCTTAGAGACTGTTGTTATATTAACTTTTTTGTTTTAAAATTTAAATGCTATCCGGGCCAATAGTGGTGGTCTGTTTTATATTTTTCCCAAGGAACTAAAACTAATATTCTTCAAATTATCTGGAACAGGTGATCCAACAAATATCCATAATTAACAAGTTCTCATTCCAGTAAAAATTGCTCCGGGTCAGTTAGCAAGAGAAGGATGCCTCATCTTATTCTAGTTCATATTATAAAACAATATGATCAGCTCATGTGAACAATTGATTGTATGCTAATTGGAAAATATGAAACATCTAGATTAATTGAGGAAGCCTCTGAAAGAAACACCAAAGAGGCAATTTGGTCAGTAGGTTACTCCTCTTTTAGTGAGGAAGGGGTTGGATAAGGACGATGAGTACTAAGAAAATCATCGACTTCACAATCTAACGTTTATCATTCTCTCTTGACAAAGTGTATACAACACAACCTAATGCACAAACAAGATTTAGGAAGGACGGATGTTAGCTGTTGGGAACTTTAGGAACGGTTATCACAACCTAAGCTATCTCCAAGTACTTTAAGACGAATAGAATTCACTCATGGATATCACCAAGAACGAACAATAAACAAGACAATGGTTTCACATAATGCTAAATTGGGACCAATCATAAAAGAAATCAATAAAGGGAAAAGAAGATGAAAGTTTGACCTACAAGATGTTTTTTTATGCAAAATAACATCAAAAGAAAATTGTCAAGAACATTTGTTTGCAACTTCACATTCAAAGGGATTCATCAGAAAATGAAAAAAAAAAAGGATATTAATCTAATATTTGGAGCTCTTATTTGGTCTGGACAGAATGACCTGGATCATGCACATGTAACAAATAACTAGTCAATATTCTTCTTTGGTAATGGCTCAGATTATGATCAGACACTCACAATTTTTGCACAAGTACCAATAACAGTAGCAAATTTGTCATTCAAGGCATATATGCAAAGGCATCTAGTTTAGTACAACAGATAGCCTATAAGAATCACAAACCTTCAAAGTAACAGTTCCATGGTGCTTACCTCATCACGATCAAAATTATCACCACTATGCGGATCAAATAGCACATCTCCTGTGGCAAGCTCAAAGCAAATACAGGCAAATGACCACATATCGGCAGACGTAGAATATTTAGACCCAATAATCACCTCCGGACACCGGTACTGCCTTGTCTGGATATCACTTGTGAACTGCTTATATGTCCAACATGCATTTCCAAAGTCGACAATCTTGCACCTAAGGTCCGCCTCCATTGCTAGTCGCTTCCTTGTCGCCTTGCTCCCTCTTTTATGGCCCTGTGCTGCTCCATTTTGTGTTTCACCACCACCACCACCCCCATCATTGACCCCTCTAGAATCCCCCTTATCCTCTAAGTCATCAGGATCCCCGGTGGTGGCTTCTGCAGTTCCAGATGCAGCAGCTGCTGCACGTTTTGCCTTCCTCCGGATCTTTTTCTTCTGGTTTCGTGTGAGATCCCCATTGGACCGAGCTGGAGACATGGGTGCCAACTCTTGGGACTTGATGGTGGGGAGGATGAGAGGCAAACCAGAGAGACATGGATTTTTGGCCGGGTCAATGCTAGACATGAGGAGGATATTTTCTGGCTTGAGATCAGTGTGGATGATAGAAAGATCTCGGTGGAGGTAGTCAAGTCCAATGAGGACACAACGGCAGATCTCCTTGACCTTGGAGAGCGGTATCCCTCGATAGTCAGTGTACTTGATAAGGGTGAGCAGGTTATCTCCAAGGAACTCAAAGACCATACAAACATGGTGCCCATTGGGTCCTGAATGCTTGAAATGATCAAGTAATTTTACCACACACCGGGTGTCATCAGGGTCCCCTTCTGCAATCTGCTTCAAGATCTTTATCTCATCCATTGCAGCCTCTGTATAGTGCTGCGCACTCTTCTGCACCTTCAACGCCACATACCGCTGCGATGCAGACAGAAAGATTATGTTTTGCAATCGCTTCCTCCATATTTAAGAGATAAAAAAAAATCTGCCTTTGTTTCTAAGGTGACAAATAAAACGAAGTCATCAATTTCCGCCATATTTCAACCAGAAATCAAGTTTTTATGCAGCCTATAGCATCCTCGAGCGGTAGTACTGATGATTTCGGGTTGTTTAGGGATTTAAGAAAACTAGAGTAACCATTTTCAGTTATTGTGGGAGAAGGATGCGTGGAGGATGCGTGGGGTTCGAAACGAAGGGAAGAATAAAGAACGCATGAGGCTTCAGGGGATCTTACGGAGTGGACGGTATCCCATGCGAGCCATACGGTGGAGAAGTGACCCCAGCCAAGCTTGGCCTGGACGACGTAGGCGCCCTGCTTGAAGGAATCCCCGACGCGGACCGCGTGGTACCCGCCGCGCCGGTAATCCTCGGTGCCCTCATCCTCCGACGTGTAGTTGCTGCTCTCGCTCCGCCCGTCCTCCTCTGCCATTCGATCGCCGCCCGATCCCCGACCCTCCGCCGCAATCCAACCCGAACCCCTCTCGGACTCTTCGCCCTCTCCTCTCCCTCGCCGAGCTAGGGTTTGGCGCACCCGCGGTCGCTCGTCGCTCCCTCGCTCCCTCGCACGGCGTGAGTCGAAAAATTAAAATCAATTAAAGGTAATAATGTACACGGCGGAGGAATATTAAGCTGCGCCGCAGGCATCACGTAACCACCGATCCTCGTGGGCTATCATCTGGCGGATAAAGTGACATGCTCCGTGGCCTACTCAGCGGTGCATGTTAAGTTAAACTACAAAACGGGTACATATAACACCGGAACAAAGAGTACACTTCACCACCAGCTGCAGAGGGACAGGGGGAGAGGAGAACAGTAGCTTCCTTTGAATAAAAGAGTGGTGATGATGCCAATGAAGTCTCGAATGGTTGGTCGGGTAGAGGAGGGATTGTGTTTGGTGATTAGCTACCAGAAGTTAGCACAGGTGAAACATTCCACACACAGCAGAATAGGAGCATGAAGCAGACATTACAATGCATTCCTTCTCTTTTGTATGGATAAGATTTCAGGGTTCTCTTTTTCTCTTCTGCTTGTTTGAGGATTCGAGAGTAAGAGCGCCAGCCAGTACATGTTTGGTTGCCAGGTTCATTGGGTATCAGCATATAGCACAGGTGAGGCAATCCACACATGCACAACAAGAGAATGAGGCAATCTTGCATGCACTTGGAAGGATCAGTGATACTGTGTCTGGATAAGATAGATGAATTCTCTTCTCTTCCTCTGCTCTGCTCTGTCGTAGGTGTGGTGTTGGGAGTTGTAGGAGAATTTGGCTGGACTTCATTGGACGGACCCATTTTGCTTGTTTTCTTTTTCTTCAGGCAACTTGTTGGAGAAGCATCTTTGTGGTTCCATTCGGGCTCAAAGTATCTTGTAAATGTACTTGTGGAACTTCTTTCTTGTGGTTTTCCAAGTTCTGTGCATGAATCTTTTCTTTGACCAACAAATGGATGAACTTCCTGTGTACTTTGTGATTGCTCTTGCAATAAGGATGACCATGATTCATAGGAAGATAGGATGCGTTTAGGAACACATTTTAAATTTCTATTCAGAGTTTGATGCACATTTTAAATGTAAATTAATGCTTGATAATTTTTTTTCAAATTTCAAAATCCTCAAATGCTGATACTACTTTAGGGTAGCATTAACATTTTAGTATTTACAGAATGCTAACATAAATTTTTAAAATTTGAAAGTATCATGTGAGAAATCAATAATGATTTATATTTTTTTATAAAATAAAATTTTATTTATTTATTTTTATAAATTAATCATATATGCTTATATTTTTATTTATTATATATTTGGGCCATATAATTTTTTTATAAGATTATATTTATTTATTTATTTATTAAAATAAAATATGTACTCACTTTTGAATAAACGCTTAAAATATTAGACTGATAAATTTGTCATAAAATATTTAGTGAACTTTTGAAATACAATTTTGCCAAACATTATTTACATTAACGCATATTTAAAATAAAAATTTTATCTATTATTTATCAAACACTTAAAGCATTCCATATTTACTCAAACCTTTTTCTCCAATTACACAATAAAACTATAAATATATTTTCAAATACAACTATATAAACCAATTGACATATTGTGCGCTTTGATGCCTATGTACACAAAGAGATGCTTTGTTGGCCTAAATTCACTTAACCAAGGTGGATAGACTGATTTAAAGTAGTCAACCTAAAGAGCATTGAGCCCGTGAGTTGACTCGTCTGAGGGTGAAATTTGTTTGTGTCCAAGAAAAATTGGATTATCCATTATTTTTTATAAAACTTGGAGTATAATAATATCTATTTGATACTAAGCCAGTGCTTGCTTATAACGAGCAAAAGATTATATTTGGAGATACTCCTAATTATATTATTAATTTTACAATTACCGTTACTTATAAAAAATTTAGTGCATAAATGAAAGAATATTAGAGTGATTAGTAAAATACAGATAATTGTCATCCTCGATCAAAATCAAATATATATATATTTCACGGTATAATAAGTTATAATAAGTCATTTGATAGGGAACATCACAATGACTAATCACCGTCTAACATCTGTCACAATATAAAGATTAGTATGGAAGAAAGGGTTCCCATCACCTTTCAGTCTACCCTCATGGACAATAGTTTAAGAGAGATTATTCGGACAATCATGAAAGTTTGAGTGGTTGTAGGCTTATCTCCTCTCTTAACCAAGTACAAAAGCTAACTCACAATGTTATGGTAGAGGATCTCTTTTCCAACAAAAAAAAAAAATCCCATAAAAACCTCGAACTAACTTGAACGTAGAAGAGACTAAATCAGAAAGCATATTTAGACATCGATCATAATATAGATCAACGCTTCGAAAACTCATGCCCTACCTTAGAGTCACTCAAGAATTACATCAGAATCACATTGAAGATTCCTTAATTTTTTAGGCTCGGACTCGAATGTTGATGATGAATTCCCCTAGCACCACTGAGAACTGATTTGATTTTTTTTTTTTTTTTTTGTCATTGGGAAACTTGACAATCTAACTCAACTTCAATTAGATTATCAATTCCTTAATGTTGATAAAGTGCATAAATTGGAAGTTAAATGATTCAAAGGAGCCACGTGTTTTCTTCGCAACAACGACTCGATGAACCGGTTCGGGTTTGGCCTTCGGTTCAATTCGATTTGATGTGATTCGATTTGGTCCATGGGAGACGGTTCCAGATGCTTCTTCGAACATCTCATGCGGTAGTAATATTTAATTTTGTGGCGCGCAAATCGATCGAACAGCAATTGAGAGGGCGAGAGAGACCGACTCGGTCCCATTCTAGGGTTTTGCTCGGGGTTTTGCAGCTCCTCTCTCGTCGCATTCTTCTGGGATTCGAATCCGGGCCCGTTCTGACCTCGACGACGTCTCCGGGTTCGCTTTCCCTCTCGGCCGATGCTTCTAGGGAGAGGGCAAGATGGCGTACGGGTCGCCGGTGTACGAGATACATGCGATGCTTAAGGAAGGGTATCAAGTGTCTTATCGGGCTAGACGAGGCTGTTCTCAAGAACATCGAAGGATGCAGGCAGCTCTCCGTCATCACCCGCACATCTCTCGGCCCTAATGGTGATCTTTCCGCACTTTAATTCTCGTAAAATGAAATCCTTAGTTCTTCCTCTTCACACTGGTCTGATGTCGCATTTAGCAATTCATCGATTCTGCTAAGTTGCTTACGATGCTATCGTGACAATTCACCCTGGAAGAATAGTGGAGGGGAGAAAGAGGAGGAGGTGCCAGCGATGCCAAGGGGAGGAGGCGACGAGAGAGACTGACAGAAAAAAGATAAAAGAGGGAAGAAGAAAAACAAGACAGCTGTAGTAATTGTAGAAAATAAAAGAAATAGTTAAGATCGATACCATCAATTCACCGTATGGTGTAGTCCATATGAAGACTGAACCAAGTGAAATAATCTGATCCGCGTCCTAACTGACTGTAAGAATGGCAAATACCAAACAGTATCGACTGATACGGGCGGTATTTAAAGTTTAAACTATGGTTGAACAATTTTGGCTTTAGCCTCGGTCCAACATTATAGGTTGTCAAAATCAAATTTGAACTATTTGACATCAAAGTTTTTCCTTTACCACAATGAATGCTATAATCATGTGTTCAATTTTAGTATGTTGCATTGATGTTCTGCATGAACATAAGGTTCATCATGCAACTTTGTTTTGGTAATAATCTGATCTCATGGATGGAGTGCGTCCAGATCAGATTTCGCTTCACAAAGAAAATATCTGTTTGCTCATTAATATAGAAGATACTCTGCCCTCTCCTTAGAGAAATTATCTACTTTCCTTTAACCAACAGTTTTTTTAATAATCAAACTGTTAGCAATTTCTTGGTATGGTTTTGCTTGCTTGTGTGGCAGTTTTGATGATGCTTTCTTTAGGTGGATTGCTGTTATCCACTGGTGTCATTCATACATCAGCTACAGAAACTAAGGGAGCCATTCTAATTCAAAATTCAAAACCAGGTATTTTGTTTATCTGCAGTTTGCAAACATGGACCATGGTTCATTTTCTATGGCACCTCTAACTGCAAAAGTTCAAGTACTGTTTGCTGATGACACTAACCATCTTCAATTTAGTGAATGGAAAATAAGCAATAAGCTGGGTATGTCTCTCGTAGATCACAAATTTGTGATCATTCTTATTTATAGTTGCTATGGGTATGCAGGATTATTCCCATAGAGAAGAATCTTCTCAAATTTATCCAAAATGGAAAAATCCAGTAAAATAAATAAAAGAGATTGACATGTGATTACCATTTTCCTTGGATTTCTAATTTGAGCAGGGAAAAGTTCCATCGATCTGTTTACATGGGCCAATTACTCGAAAGAAAGGAAGGCCTTCTCTGTATAGGTTTGTTCTTTTTTTTTTTTCTGTTTTAAGATGAAACATGGAGTTTCTTAGATAAGCATTCTTTGGCTCTGTTTCCTCCAATACATAATCAGCATAATTCCCACTACCTTCTCCAACAAATGTGATTTGCAAATAAGGTTTTGGATGTATTTTGTCTCTTATTTAAATGTGTACAATTTTTGCAAAAATATATTTTGTTAAATACATAATTATTAATGGTAATGAGGAAGCTATGACCTGATCTTGACTGACAAATGTGTCTTATACATTCTGAAGTTAGAGAACTATGCAAAAACTGAAGAAGCCAAAGTTGAGGAGCTCACTAAAGCTCTTGCTGACTCTGGTGCCAACGTTTTTATGAGTGGGGCTGCGGTTGGAGACTTAGCATTGCATATCTGCAAGCACTGCAAGGATGCGTTCTTCATCTACCAAAGTAATGGTATTCATTTTGTAGCATTTATCTTTTGGTATGATCCCTTGCTTTATGGTTTGCACATGCTTGGTTCGGCAGATCATGATGGTGAAAGCAACAGGTGGCCCAAGGAGAGATCCACCAGCCCCTATGGTCGAAAGATACACTTCTCTTAATGACTGAAAAAGATTTGAGCTTGATTCCTGCACGCATATATTTTTTGGTGGGAGGACATTGTAAAAGATCATGACCTAGAGAAAGTGGACCTGATGTTGAATTCGGTAGTCCAACTCTTACTTTGGTGCACTAAGTTCGAGTTCTGGGTCGGAACATTTTTACTCTCATACAAAATATGAATGGTCTTTTATGTATTTTCTATCCTATTCATGATTTTATGGTTTCCATTACACGGCAGGCCCCAGTACCCAACAGTTGAATGTTCCTTCCTTGAGAGGACTTCCTGATCATCATTTCAGGTACACTCTATCCGTTGATCAATTGGCCCGGTTTGCATTTTGTTATTGTATGTGTGAAGTGTATCTCTTTGTCACCATTTCTATTTTGTTCTTCGATATCTCTATCTGACTATCTCAGATGGTGCTGTCTTGGATGGAAGATAAACTTTTTTACTTTTTTTTAATAAAAAAAGACTTAACTTTTGTTTTTCATAATAAAATAATTTGACGATGACTAGCACTCTTGCTAACATGTTAAAGTTAATATTAGTTTTGATGGCCCTGTTTGCATTTAGATACCAGTTTTTTTCTCTATGTTTAGACTTCTTTACTCCTCAATAATAGATAGGGATTATGTCTCCTGGCTTAGGCCTGTTATTATATGTGCGAAGCATATCTCTTTGTTACCATTTCTATTTTCTCTGTCATGGCTATCTCAGATTTTGCTGTCTCGGATTGATGGTCAACTTTTTCACCTCTTTTTAATGAAAGAAAGGCTAACTTTTTTTTTTCCACATTAAAAAATGATTGATGACGACGAGCATTCTTGCTGACATATTGAAGGTAATATTAGGTTTCTTCGATGATGCCATCGCTTCTAGATTTTGTTTAGTTAGCCTTTTGACTGTTTGTCGATACTTTGACATCTACTTTAACAATATGTACTTCTTTCTTGCAGATATCGGAAAGAGTTACCCACACCCCACGGTTACACTGCATCCAGTCGCACAGAAGAAGGATTTGAACTCCGCGTGCCCGATGTCGCTTGCGATGACCAGAACCTGTGTCTACGTACACGCCGATGGTCTTACTGGACACCATCCGGATGATAAAGTTACTACGCCCAAACTCCGTTTTCTAATCGTCACTTGTCGGTAGCAGAATCCGACCACGGTTACAAAAGACCAAGAATGCTGGTGAACGTACCGATTGCACCAGCATCGGCTTGATAAAAGCCCCCCTCACTTGCTCGTGTTATTTGCCCCGGCGGTGCGCAGAACCGAGACAACTTATGATGGGCAATGCCCGAGCTTTCTGCATTCAGTGAAATATCCAGTTTGCCTTCTGAAACACCCACGTGTCTTGTGTTGACTCCGAAATTTGCTTCTTGAAGAATCGAGGAGTAGGAGGTCACTTCAGCCTCTGCAGGAACAGTAAGCTGATCTGACCATTAACCATGTGTGTGCAGTCTTCTACTCCAAGACCCAGTGGAGCAATAGAGGACAACTTATTCCCGGGACCATACCAAAACTAGACCTTTTCGGTTCATCTTCAACCCATCGGGAGCGAATACAGAGGCTGACTGATGAAGCGCCAAATTTGTCTTCAGATGAGAATTAGAGAGGATTATTTTTGTTGTTGTTATTATTATTTCTTTGTTGTACTCCCCCTCGTTTTGGGTCATGTTCGACGCTTGGGAGGATTCAGGGTGTTTTCTGGTGGGGTGGATGACAAGATTCTCACCAACCCAGAAAGCAAAAAAGTCATGTTGATACACACCATTCCACACTGAAGACTGCCAAGCTCTGACGCCATTTTTGCTGGTTCAAACTCCACCACGGCCACCACCACCGACTGTAGGAGTGCCACGGATGGCAGTACCCGGGCCACCACATCCCACTCTTGCACTCGCTCCGCGACTCCCATCATTAGTGCAGTGGACCAAGGAGAAAAAGGGCCAACCCACTCAGCTCCACTTCCCTGCAAGATAGACATGGCTGAAATAAAGCTGAATCAAGCAAGACCAGCAGAGTACATTAATGACCGGTAGTCCCGACTCCTTTTCTTGGATTATACTCTTCGCCCATCCTACTCCCTCCCTCGGCCAAGCCACAAGGAAGGCCTCGGTTCCGTTCAAGATATCAGACTTTTTTTATCCTCTAACTCTTCATATACAAAAGAGAAAACTCGATTTACACACTTATTTCTTCATCCATCTTTACCTTTTGGAGTAGAAGTTTGTATTTGCTTTCTTTGTCCTTCCTATCTTAAACCCAATCGTGGGCCCTGTTCTAAGCAAAAACCTCAATCTCTCCCTCTCTATGTGTCAGTGGTAATGTTATCTTGGTGAGTTGTGTTGATAGTATCTGAACTAGAGGTATTAATGGGTAATTGCTGGTTCAGAGATCAAATTTCCATCTACAGAGTATCATCCAATGCAAAATCAGGTTAGTCACTTTTTCTGGAACTATGAAGATATGTCTCTGGATATTAGTTTCCCTTTTCATGATTTATTGGGCTGATATGAGAAGAATTATTGATTCTTTATTGCTTCTCTGCCTTTCTATGAATGTCTGATATAGGCACCTTATTTTGAGATCAGGAACTAATTCATTCTCTGATGCATAAAATTTGAGTTTCTTAATTGCTTAAGGTTTACTAGTTTCTTGGGAAGGTCTTCTTTACGTTTGATTCAGAGGAACCTTCTACTTGTTCCCTGTCCTTTTGCAATAAAAAACAAGCACAGGTTCCCTTTTCACATTTTGCACTTCTGGTTCTTCATATTTTTGGCTTGCAAATGATATTTTATATCAGATTTTCTATTTTTACAAGATCACAAATGAAGCTGCTATCTCTTCTTTCCACTTCCCTGTATTGAATCCAGTATCTGGATGTAGCATAAAACTGTTTTTTTGACATGTTTTGCTTGTGTATTTGTGCATCTTAGACAAGGCCAGGTCTGTTTCATTATCTACACTTCAGTTCTTGCAGTTCTAGATATGAGGTCAACCACCTGTATTTATTAAATATGTACATATCCTTGTCATCTGCTTTTGTACATAATGCATTTTAGACACAACTATCAGAGGCTTAGATTACAAAGCTAGTTTCTATGAATATATAATAATAATTTTATCTGAGCAAGTTCATCTGTCAGCAGAATCTCCAAAAGACCAGAGTCCTGTGGTGAAAGAAGAGGCAAAGGAGGATAGCAAATTGCCTTCAAACCCAGAGGAAGTCGAGGACTTGCGACGGGATACAGCAACAAACCCCCTTGTAGCATTCACTTTCAGTGAACTCAAGAAAATCACAGGAAATTTTAGGCAGGATAATGTTTTAGGTGTTGGGGGATTTGGCAGAGTTTATAAAGGTTTCATTACTGAAGATCTCAGGGAGGGGCTCCAAGTTCTTCAAGTAGCTGTGAAGGTCCATGATGGTGATAACAGCCACCAAGGTCACAGAGAATGGCTGGTACCAAATCTTTATCAGTTTGACATGAAGAATTCTCAGTTTCCAATGGTCTCTTTGACTTGATTCCTCTTATACTGTTCTTAGAGAAGTTCATCTATGTCTTTAGGCTGAAGTCATATTCCTTGGGCAACTTTCTCATCCAAATTTGGTCAAACTGATTGGTTACTGCTGTGAAGACGAGCATCGAGTTCTAGTGTACGAGTTCATGGCTCGGGGCAGCGTGGAATCCAATCTCTTCTCAAGTATCTATTCAGGCGATCCTCACAATTTAATTCTTGTGCTATTCACAATCAAGCCGAAATGTTTTCAAACCATGAACCATGAACTAACTTCATCAACAGACATCTATTTTTTCTTTGATAGAATCCTATCCTTTGCCTTTGACTGATTTAATTAATGTAATCAATTTGTCTTCCTATATGCCTATTTGAGCATTGTTGACTTATACATTTTGTTTTACCTTCGCCGTATATGCATTACAAGTTTCTCCCTATTATAATTGTTGCATATCAAGGTGGCAAATAATGATGGTTTATGATGGTCGGACATGGATCTTCAGTCAATAAATTAGTCAATGAATTTTGATGAGAACCATGTAGCAATTAATAAGTAAAAGTTAACAAAATTTATGTAGGATATTTGACCATCGCCTTTTGTTTATGAATAACGAGAGAAATCTTTATATATCAGAGTTTCTACTGATACATATGTTTTTGTAATGCAGGAGTACTGCTCCCCCTTCCTTGGTCTATCAGAATGAGAATTGCATTAGGTGCGGCGAAAGGGCTTGCATTTCTCCATGAAGCTGAAAAGCCAGTTATATACCGTGATTTTAAGACGTCTAACATTTTGCTAGACCAGGTTGGTGTGCTGATAATTCTGAACTATGTGTCTTTACTTTGTTAAGCAACACAAGGTTTGTTGTACCTACCGAGTCGGTATGGTATAATAGGCGGAATGCATCAGTTCAACTCGTCATCGAGACACAGCTCGCTTGAGTCCCCATCAGCATGTCCCGACGTACCATGTGTTAGTACACCGGTACAGACCGGTATGTACTGTATCAACAAATCTTGAGATGCGTCTAGCACCTAAAATAATGAACCCTGAAGCAACATATTTCCTCAAATAAAAAAAAACGATATGGCAACATATAAATATCAAATGGTAAATCATGCACTCCCCTATTTGCACTTTACATAAAATAATTACTCCCTAAAACATTGCACTGTCAGGAATTTCTTTACATAGAATATTAAATGTTTAGACATAAGCATTAGTATCTTGTTTCTTGAAAAGAAAAAAATAATGCAGTTGGTTTATTCTTCTAATACTCTTTATCTTCCTGCATATGAAATTTCAGAAGAGCATGCATATAGAAAAAGAAAAACACCTGTGTTGTCTGCTTTTATATCTATAGATTGCATACGTAAAAAAACCTATGGGTACTACGAAGATAGATTGTACCTGAACATGCTTAATGCACTCCAGTCATGTTCATACTGATGTTAAGGTACATGCTGCTCGCCTAGCAGCATTCTGGAACAATGAAACTTAAATTGAACTCAATGACTACTCTTTCTTTCTACTCTTGTCAAAGATTTCAACAATATTTCTTGGATCAAACATTTGTTTGTTCTTATGCAGTCAGTTAAATCTGCCTTCGATATCACGTTTGCTGTCAACATTGATTGAGAAAAGATGCTGCCTTTATAGTTTATTACCTCTTTCTTGAGCATATACTTGACTTCTAAACCTATTACTGCATCCCCTGTGTTTGCTGTTCATAGGAATATAATACAAAACTTTCTGATTTCGGACTTGCGAAAGATGGGCCGGTAGGTGATAAATCTCATGTTACAACTCGAATAATGGGGACCCATGGATATGCAGCACCAGAGTATATCATGACAGGTGACACAAAACTAGAATCATCAAAGTTGCACTCTTTTACATACGTCTTTGTGGGTTATATATGAATTTGCTTTAGCTACTTGATGGTCTAAGCTTGTTGAATTCTTGATGCATGTAGGGCATTTGACAGCCATGAGTGATGTTTACAGCTTCGGCATCGTCCTCCTTGAGCTCCTCACCGGAAGGAAGTCACTGGACAAGTCACGACCGGTGCGAGAGCAGATGCTTGCCGACTGGGCTGCACCATTGCTCACTCAGAAGAGGAAGGTGATGGGTATGATAGACCCCAGGTTAGGCGGAGACTACCCAGACAAAGCCGTGCAAAAGATAGCAATGCTGGCTCACCACTGCCTTAACCGGAACCCAAAGGCAAGGCCTCTTATGAGAGACATCGTCTGCTCCCTGGAGCCTCTTCAGGTAGCTGTGGACGTCCCAGTCATGGAGGCGATTAACCCTTAGCTCCTGCTGTTACTTCCTCAAAGCCATGGTGCGTGTGTCAACCATTTGCACGGTGTTGTTTGACTGAGTAGAGGACGAAGCAGTGAACCAAATTCTAGCTAGATTTCCAAGAGGTCTCATTTCTTCTGGAGGTTGGATAAAAGAATAGTATTAGCCCTTGTCAAGGTCAAATTTTGCATTAGGTACCGGGGAAAGAGCCCTATAATTTTGGGGTCAAGCTTCTTCTCCATGGCACGAGGTTGATGGAAGCTATTTGGTGCCTGTGCTGAAGGCTTACGAGTCTCTTCACCAAGAATGGGAGTTAGATCAGTGTCATGTCTGTTCGTCATGCAGTTAAAGATCTTTGTAACTGCAATTTGATGCTTAGATATTTTTAATTCAGAATCATGTTCTAAATAGTGATATCTTCTGTACATGTCGCATAGACTGCAATGTCTTTTTACTGGAGGAAACGTTGATTGCAGCAGATATAAGTTTACCCGTAAAGGATCAGTAATAATTGTTCCTCAACAAAAGTTCATTGTCTTCACTCCACATCATATGGAGTAGAATAGCACCAGAAATTTAAGGAACAAATCCATGGGTTAAGAAGTACAGTATCTCCAATTTATTGTCTTCACTCCACCAAAACCATATCTTTCAGGCTCCCATCGAGAAATCGATGAGACAAAAGTTCATTGTAATGTTGCCACTTTCCCATGTAAAAGAGAAAAGAAAAATTAGCCTAAACACCAATTCGTACTGTACCATCCAAAGAGCTTCTATAACTAATAAAACAAAAGGAGATGAGAATCCTATTGCCATCACAAATTGCTGATATGAAAACAGATGCGAGTATTTGGAAATGAGAATCTAAACATCGGTCAAAATTAATGATGATACAATCATAACATAGGCAAGGAAGAACAAGAGAGCGATCTGCATGAAAAACTTTGGGTTGTCCCTCAAGCTTGGAGCTGCAACTGCCCTGCGAACAAGGAAACCAGCTGCTTTAGAAAGTGACTCAGTGATGCCGAGTGAAAATAATCTGAAAAGGAGACAGGCAGCAACCTTGCAATACGTTGAGAAAGTCGAGGGAGAGGTAAACTCTGAATAAACACAACTCCAGGACCTGATAGTGTGGCCATCAATTGGTTGTCACCCTGCAAACACACAAGCAAAAACTCAATGCCAAACCACAAAGATCAGAGAAAGATTAAGCTAATGACAATAATGGTAAATTGTGTGTAGTAGGAAGTAGGCGCTTTAGCAGCAAACACACACAAGTTAAATGTTGCAACAATGTCTTTAAAAACGCTAGGCACCAAGGTCCTAAAACATCCGAGACGCTAGGTGCTCATCTAGGTGGCCGTCCAAGCAAAGCAAGACACTCTAAAAGATATAATATAATTTTAAAATATAAAATATAAATATAATAATATAAAATATGATAATAGTAGTTAATAGTAGTTTTAATTATCAGTTCTAAGGATTAACAATTCACTGCTAACAGTAGTTATAAACTTACAATAATGTGCAATTAGGAGGGGTGGGGGGGGGGGGGGGAGGCAAGGGAAAAGGAGTCACTTAGGATGGAAGGTGGGGAAAGAGAGAGGAACCTTTGGAGGATGACAACAGTGGCGAAGGAAGTTGTAGATGACGACAGCAGCAACATGGAAAGCTGCGGACCTGTCCCTTGACGGTGGAGGGAGCCGTACACGAAAGATTAGGCAATAGAGGAAGTTGCGCATGAAAAAGTAGCAGCAAAGGGAGCGTCGGCGCCAGCAGTAGAGGTAGGGAGCACAGGTGTCGACGACGACTGACCAAAGGTGAGTCGTGATGACAAAGTAGGGTTTTAGGGGTCTCGCTTGGGGGAGGTGGGGGGTTTGTGTTTAGGTGCTACCGTAATGTTTAGTGGTTCAATCGAACCAACTAGGTACTACTCAATTGAACCAGAGGTTGATCATTTGGTTTGATTGCTAACCTTTAACCGGGCGCTCGCCCAAGGCGCCTAGTGCCTAGGTTCCTAGGTTCATGCGAGCACCCAAGTGGCACTTCACTGAAGCACGTCGCCCGGCTTCTGTGCGAGGCGCACAAGCTTTGCCTCACCTCGCTCGAGTGCCCAGGCGACGCTTCACTGAAGTGCATCGCCCAGCTTCTGTGCAAGGCACTCAGGCCTCGCCTCACTCGAGCGCCTTGGCGCCTTTTTAAATCACTGTGTTGCATTGCAAAAAACAACATAGTAAATAGATAAGCTGCACGTCAGCAGATATTTCATTGCTTGTCCGATTGATTAGTGGATAATTAGACTTAAGCATTGCAAGAAAGTATAATGTAGATCAGGAAAGTACATCAACTCACCCCAAAGACTTTTTAAATCACTGTGTTGCATTGCAAAAAACAACATAGTAAATAGATAAGCTGCACGTCAGCAGATATTTCATTGCTTGTCCGATTGATTAGTGGATAATTAGAACTAAGCATTGCAAGAAAATATAATGTAGATCAGGAAGGAAAGTACATCAACTCACCCCAAAGACCACCCTTCTCATTGGATGGGAGTGCTTCAGCTGAAAATTGATCGTGCATGTCATAGCAACAATACACACAGCATCGACTATTAATACTTCTCCAGGAGCAAGAATTTTCTGCACGACTAGCGAAGAAAGAAAGAAAACCAAAGAGCTTAAAAAATTAATAGGCAGTCATCAAAATGATAGTTCTGTTATAATTTTAGGCATGGTTGACATGGCTGCTCAAGTAATAATAAAATTGAATATAGATAGTTATTGTGCAACAACAAGAATCTGCATGATGCTACAATTACTCTCTCTATCACACCACTCTTATGTCAATGGCAGAACTTTCGCAATACCTCATGATACATTCCTATATGTAAATGACAAATTGACAATGATCATTATGATTAACTGATCACGTCTTGCATATTTTTGGTCATAAAACAATCATCTCCAATGTGCTTCTAGTGATAATTCCCTTCATTACTTTGGCATTTTATGGAACATATTCTGTTAAAGAAGATGGACTAATAAAGTTGTGAATGTAGGCTTACAACAAACCAGTGATCATTGTTGTGTTATTTTGATGCTATTATGAAATAAAAAGTCAGTAGAAGAAAAAAGATAAGGGAATCCCAGAGAACATGACTTTTTAATGAAGACAATAAACCACAAGAAAGATAAACTGCAAAAGGCACACATACCAGATCCACATCCCACAAGAAATGCAAGACCCTGGCCTACTAGCTTATGTTTCAGGATCACCTGCAACAGATTGAAAAAAAAAAAAAGACAATTACTGAGATATAAAATCAAAGTGGTTACTGCCTAAAATATAATGCCAATCCAGAGTTCAGGTACCAGAGACAGCTCCTAAAAGGAGACTTTACCTCTGCACCAACCTCAAAGTTGCGGGGTCTTTGATCAACATTACTGATAGTTCTAACATCATTGACAGAGCAAAGAAATGCATCTGGCTACAAAAGGCAATTGTGAAAACCATCAGATACTTCATGGTTATACAGGTGCAAGCAAAAGCAAGTGGTTTTTTTTTCCCGTGTTAAGTAATACTTGAATTGGCTCAGATTTTGGACCAGTAAACTCATCAATCTTGACCAATATAACATCTGCAATTGTCTCGGGGTTCAACTCTGAACCTTGCATTAACATGTCCAGTTAATGTATTCCTATTTCCTACTTTAGTTTTTAGTAGCCATACTTACTGACCTCATCCAGCATGTTTCCATGCTCAAATATGTAATGCAAAATAAACCATCTCTTACTAGTGACAAAAAATTAAATACTGAAAAAATACATTACATTAATATGGTTGAAAAAAAATCTGGCATAATTGCAGTAATTCAGAGATTGACTAGCTGATATATTCCAACCTGATTTTTACAAGTTCCAACCAACCATAAAATGTTGCTTCTTCTAGAATCAAACACACAGGAACCAAATAAAAAAAAACTATTCTCTACAAAGTAAAAAAAGGGAGACAATAAACAAGAAATTTGTGGTTGACTATAAATTTGTTTAACAAAGGATGAATACATATGATGATTGGTCATGCAAAATGTATTATGGATGTATGGCCGTACAGTCCACTGGAACCCATAGCATGTGATACACCAAAATGGAAGCTTCGTAATGCATGAAGAATTTTGTATGAAAATATATAGAAACAGTAGAAGTAGAAGAAGGGCAGAGCAAGGGAAAAACAAAAACAGCAGAAGGGAAGATAAGCACCATGCAGAAAAATGCAGCAGGAGAACAAACTCTTGATCAACTTATAAGAAAATGAGCAAACATAAGAAACCTATTTATAAAGTTAACATAGGTTACAGAAATATGATTCTGTTCAAGAATAGAAGAAATATGTCAAGATACATAGTTGATTTATATGCAATAATAAACTGGTATCATTTCTTGCCAAAACAATGAATTGACAGAGAGGTCAATTTATCAGTAATTACGAAAACAGCACCAAGGACATGAATGAACAAAAACCAAGTTCTCAAAGCAACTGAGATTGTGAATAAGTGCTACCTGACAAAGAATCTCACCACCAAAATTTGCCAAGTCAATCTGTTAGGAAAACTGAAGCAGTTAGAAGAGAAAATTGCTAGAAGTAGAATCAAGACTAGAATGCAGAAAATGAATAAGCCTACTAGTAATTTAGATTACAAAAATTGAACTAATGATCTATAGGAACAAACAATTGCTAGTGCTGAAAGAATCCAACATATATTGCACGAGGTTAAAAATAATTAAGTGGATTAAGCAATCCTAATTTAGAAAAAAAAAAACATGGCCAATGCACCTATTAAATTGATTAATAACCTAGTTAACTACTTGGGTTAACAAGAAAAGTGTGC
Organism: Musa acuminata AAA Group; assembly: GCF_036884655.1. Lineage (NCBI taxonomy): Eukaryota > Viridiplantae > Streptophyta > Magnoliopsida > Zingiberales > Musaceae > Musa > Musa acuminata. The sequence goes on from NC_088356.1 coordinate 46,217,853, forward strand.
GATAGCAATTTTGAAATACAAGATTATCATGGTTAAAACGTGCAATGGCAAAGATGTAGGCTTTGTGTTCACATGTCAGCATGAACAACACAAGATGCTAATCAGCAAAAGACTAGCATAAGCATGGAACAGAAAATGCCAATCCCTTGTCCAAATGTAAAATTATAGTGTGAAGAAGCTGATTTACTAATTTAGTTTGATTATGATGCAGCTTTTGATGTACCAACCGGAAGTATCCTTGCAGGAGATGGTGCTGCAATTCCAACAAATCCATCTTCTGGACCAAGATTGCAGAGAACTATGCTTGTCACACTTCTGCCAAAAAGCCACTGCCAAAACCCCGCTTCATGTTCAGGGATGTAGTTGTTGTCCATTTGAATTGACCCAGACATGTAACACATTGTACCTAAATAATATTGCAAAAAGTTAAAAAAAAAAGAGCTAAGATATGTAAATAGCATGCAACAAAGAACATACAAATAATAAAGGTAAACTTTTCTTTATTAGAATATCATGAAAGTTAGAGAAAAAGCAATTACATCAAGTACACTGCACTACAAACAACACATATGCCATTTATAATTAGCTATAAGCACAGGTTGCATCACATCAAGTAGACTAAAGATCAATGCCGGGTGGAGGTAAAAGGCCCACGAGTCCTGAAATTCTTTTCTTGGAGAAGAAGAAATGACAGTATATGAAGAATAAGCATTGCTAACTTTGCGTCAGCAACTGCAGCAAAATAGAGGATACAAGCATTATTCGGAATGATTGACCATAAAGCTTTGTGACGGTCAGGTTGCTTCTTTGCGACCTGGGAGACCGGGTTCGAGTCATGAAAACTGTCTCTTTAAATATTTAAGGGTAAGGCTGCAGACATTGATCCTCTCAAGAGCCCATATTGGCAGGAGCCTTGTGCACTAGGTATGTCCTTTTATCGGGCATAAAGCTTTGGCAGGTGGCTTTTCAAGTCTGCCATCAAATCTCAAGGTTCAACCCTAGACAAAAGATGGAAACTACCAAGCTAAAGTTTGGTAGGGGCAGAGAGAATTTCCCTTAAAAGAGCAAACAACAATTGCAAATAAAAGTGAACTGTTGCAGCAAAAGGCCTGACTTTCAAATGTAATTAGACAAATAGACAACATCAACCACTAAAAGCCTACAAGAATGCTAACAAACACTTACCAGGCTTTGCAATAAGCTTCTCTTGTGATTTTAACATTATCTGCAGATGGAATTGCAAAAAAATTATCAATGGGTAGAAAAGTTATGGAGAAAACTAATATACCAGAAAATCTACAATATGAAGTACCTGAACAATCTGACACTCTCCACCCAGTATCTGAAAAGCTGTCACTGCTGATTGGGAACTCTGCAATACATAACAACATGATAAGTTAAACTAAGTTAGACAACCATAATTATCAAGTACTCTATTCCACATTAGTTTTTCTGTTCTTTCAGCATGAATGACTAAATTTACCAATAAAGGATTGGAGTTCAAAGGACATTGAGCTACAGTATATGCATCAAGTCATAGCTTATATATTGAGTCATTGCAAGGACCAAAGGTCTGGAACATAGCAAACTGGAACAATTGATTGTACTTGTCCTAATGTTCTCATAGGCCCTAATCTAAGGACATTGAACTGCAGTGTATGCATCAAGTCATAACTTATATATTGAGTCATTGCGAGGACCAAAGGTCTGGAACATAACAAACTGGAGCAACTGGTTGTACTTGTCCTAATGTTCTCATAGGCCCTAATCTTAAGAAATTGCAGTTCATGCTTTCCTTTGGTTAACAGAAGAGCTTTCAAAAGCTTTTATTTTTATTTTGTTAGATTATTGATGATTAAGAATCTTAAGAAAGAAAAATGGGTGGCATATGGTCAGCTTTGAAATTTTTGAATAGTTTAAATAGTTCAGAATAGAGTACCCAGCAAATACAATTGGATGTAGCTTCCATTATTGTCATTTTAAACATTTTTATCATCAAGATAACTGACTTCCGTTATGATCATCTGTGCAGTTTGACATGCAGAGGACTTATATTTCTAGACAAAGTGGCAGGGAATTATTTGATAGTGCTTTTTACAAAGCAAGAACTCAAGGATTTTCTTGCATAAATTTCCTAAAAAGGGCTTAAGTTAACAGGAACCCAGGCAGCAAAGACGGAGAAGTCTTTGAAATGATTCCACAGCAAGGAAGAAGCTTTACAGAAAATAATAACCTAAAGGAAAAATCTACTGTACTATGACATCTCAGCTCATCCTAGATTTACTCATGAAATTCGGCAAATATTAATGTGCACAATCAAAATCACTGTTGTAGAACAAATATTAATGTGCACAATCAAAATCAATAGGTAAGATCCACCTATTAAGCTCAAACTATCAGTTTGCTTAATGCATCAGCATCTTTTTGTGGCAAAGAATAACATGACCAACGTATGGTTTGCCTATAACTAATCAACATAGTCTAAAAGAAAATTCTCCATACTCTCCCGGAATTTAATACAGATCATACTGACTTGACCATTTTAGTGGTATGATATATCGCAATACATATATTGAGTGAGACACTAAGGAACAAGGATTGACACCAAAAACAGAACACTAGATTAATCAGAACACGGAAGGTGAATCTCGAGTTCATTAGCAAGCACGACTAATTTTGACTTTCCAATAAGGGAGCAATTTTCCATCCCCATTCACGCAAATAAAACCAAATACGATCAAGATCTCCAAAATTTTCAAGGCGGCGCCTCCAGATCGATGTCAGATCCCAAGAAGAAATGCGAACAGAAACCCTAATACGAACAATGAACGGAAAGGGCACAGGATGGAGGGCGGGAGGCCCACCTGGTAGACGTAGGGCTGGAAAGGGGAGGAGAAGAAGGGAGCCGCCATGGCGCTCGACCGAGAAGGAACTCAATACAGGGACTTCAGAAAATCGCCGGAGTTCTCGTCGGAGGCCTCGAAGCCGCCATAAGAGTCATCGACCGAGATTGATCTCCACCGTTTCCTCGATGACGACGACAGCCGAAAGTCGAAACGCTCGTAGACAAGAATTGGGTAGCAGAGTGAAGAAAATATATATTATATATATAATATATATCGGACGGTCGATGTGTTTTCAAGCGAAGTTATGAATGGATGCCATTTATCTAAATTAGCAAAAATCATCGAGGACGAGGACATATTCGTAATTCTGTACAAAGAGAGTGCGCGGCTCTTATCCCTGTGAGACTATCAGACACGCTTCCACGCGAAAGCTCTCCTAATACGAGTCCACGTCGACTAGATTGTCTTCGTGGCGACATATGATTTGTTATCTAGCTTCCTGTCGACGTAACACATTTGGTGTCCGGAATTCGGAAGGTTTCTGGTAATACGGGAGTTCTCGCTATCCGAAATTTCGGGCGTTATAAACAACATAACGGGACATTAAGGAATCCGAAAAATAACGGGCCGGCGCCCGGATCCGCTTTTAAGCCTTTATGCTTTAACTCGACCGTCTTCCTTTCGTCGCTTCCCTGCCATCTCCTGGCCGTTCTTACAGGATATGGAGACTGCGACCCTTAAACCTCTCGCGGCCGCGCTCCCGCCACCACCCTCATTGAACCACCGCATCCTCACCGCCACCACCGTCCCCCACTTCAAGCAAATCCACGCCCAAATCCTACGCTCTGGCCTCGACATTTCCGCCCCATTCCTTTCCAGGCTTCTCGCCCTCCCCCTCGCCTCGTCGCCTTCTTCCCTCGACTACGCCCTCTCCGTCCTCCTTCACTCGCCCAGCCCCGACTTCCGCCTCGCCAACCGCGCCCTCCGCGCCCTCTCCCGTGCCGCCGACCCCCGCCGGACGCTCGTCGCGTACGGCCGCCTCCGCCGAGCCGGACTCGCCCTCGACCGCTTCAGCTTCCCCACGGTGCTGCGAGCGGCGGCGAGGGCCCGGGAAGTTGCCGGCGTGGTGGCCCGAGAGGTCCATGGGCTCGCGACCAAGACGGGGCTCGATGCGGACCCGTTCATCCAGACGGCGGTGGTGGGAGCGTACACGGCGCTCGGGCGGGCCGCGGAAGGTCGCATGGTGTTCGACCGAATGCATCATCGAGACCTCGTCGCCTGGGGCGTCATGCTCGATGGGTAGCTAACTTGACTCCTTTCTTTCTCATATACAGATTCATCAAAAGCGCAAAATATGGATAATTCCTTGCATTCTTCTTAAATAGCATTTAAAATCTTTACATGCATCGATTGCAGATAGCCCCTTTTCTTTTCTCCAAATTTCCTGGCTTAGAATTAAGGCCTGAAACAGATGCATCGTCTTCGCTTTGTAGATAAATTAATTACTGAATTGCCTCATATGCTTTCTGAAACCGACCGGCAGCTATTGTCAGAGTGGATGTTACAATGAAGCCCTGCAGCTGTTTGATGAGATGAAGAGCTCTGGCGTAATCCCTGATCGAGTGATCCTCGCTACCATCCTTTCGGCATGTGCACGGACTAGAAATTTGACATCCGGTGGGGCAGTGCACTCGTACATTGTGGAATCTAACCTCTCAATTGATGCCCATCTCCAGAGCGCGCTTATTAGCATGTACTCCATTTGCGGATCGATGGACACTGCTCAGAGATTGTATGATGATACGTCACCTAAGAACCTGGTGGCATCGACTGCAATGGTCTTTGGGTATGCCAAGCTCGGCAAAATTGCAGTTGCACGAAGTATCTTTGACCAGATGACTGACAAGGACCTTGTCTGTTGGAGCGCGATGATCTCAGGGTATGCTGAGAGTGATCAGCCGAATGAAGCTCTCAAGTTGTTCAATGAGATGCACCTCTTAGGTGTGAAGCCAGACCAAATCACCATGTTGAGCGTCATCTCTGCTTGCGCTAATATGGGTGCAAGAGATCAAGCTAAATGGGTTCATATCTTTGTGGACAAGAATGGATTTCATCAAATTTTGTCAATAAGGAATGCTCTTATTGACATGTACTCCAAATGTGGAAGTTTGGTTGATGCACGCACAATCTTTGATGAGACAGCCTTTAAGGATGTGATTACCTGGACAAGCATGATCACTGGGTTTGCGATGCACGGAAATGGGAGGTCTGCGTTAGCAGTCTTTGATCATATGATATCGGAGGGGGTAAAGCCTAATGGAGTGACTTTTATCAGCCTGTTATATGCTTGTAGCCATGCTGGCTTAGTCGATGAGGGTCAGAGGATATTTGAGTCCATGATCCAAGATTACAGACTTGAGCCCAAGCATGAGCACTATGGTTGCATGGTGGATCTTCTTGGTCGTGCTAGACTTCTTCAAGAAGCACTCGAGTTCATAGAATCAATGCCGTTTACCCCAAATGTGGTGGTGTGGGGGTCACTACTAGGAGCGTGCAGGATTCACGGTGATGTTAAACTAGGCGAACTTGTGGCAAGGAGGCTACTAGAGCTTGACCCAAATCATGATGGTGCTTATGTGCTCCTGTCCAACATATATGCAAAGGCTAGCAGGTGGGAGGATGTGAGAGAGGTGAGAAACTTGATGAAGAATAAGGGAGTAATTAAGGAGGCAGGATTTAGTTGGATTGAACTAAATGGTCATGTGCATGAGTTCATGATGAGAGATAAGTGTCATCCAAGATCTAGTGAGATTTATGGGAAGCTGGATGAGGTTGTAAAGGAATTGGAGCTTGTGGGCTATTCTCCGGATACAGCGACTGTTTTGGTTGATTTGCAAGAGGAGGAAAAGAGGGAAGCCATTCTGTTGCACAGTGAGAAGTTGGCTCTTTCTTTGGGGCTCATCGACTCGAAGAAAGGCTCTTTGATTCACATTGCAAAGAATATAAGAGTATGCGACGATTGCCACACTTTCATGAAGTTGGCATCAAAGGTGTTTGAGAGAGAGATCGTTCTGAGGGACAGGACCCGGTTCCACCACTACAAAGATGGGGCTTGCTCCTGTGGAGACTTTTGGTGATTGGCCAGGGCGCAGTTTTGATTGCACTGTATGTATAATTTATGATGAATGTTAGATGGTAATCATTGTTACGGGCTTCATTTGTGACGTGTGGAAACATGAGAGGTGATCAGATCAGTCCTGATGACTACAAAGGAGTATCGGATCTCGTTGTATGCGCTTGTTTTAATAACTTGAAAAAAATCATATACGTGAATTTTTTTTGTTGTGTTATACATGGTTCATTGTTATGCAAAAGCAGGATTGATCTAGAATGTCTCTTGACCTACTAAATAATCTTTTCGAGTCGATGTTGGGCTTCAATTTTCATGAAAATGTCATAAATTTCAACCAGTGTTGCTTAGTTCACTTAAACTTTACGAGTCTCCTAATGATCTTTTCTCCTCGAAGCTGCCTTTGGGATGTTATAGAACTAAAGTAATTATGATATATTGTTCTAACAGAGGGGAGTTCTGATAAGATTGCTCTGTTATCTTGGTGAATAGGGGTGTAGTTGTGAATTTATGTTGAGCATATCCATGGCTCACTCATATCGGACTTTCTAGGGGGTCTTCTTGACTCTTCATGTCAAGCAAACTAAAAGATATGATTAACTTCTCTGTACTCTGTCGTAACTCTAAAGGAGAAGAATCAAACATAGGAATGACATATAACTATCATTTTGTTGGTCTAAGTTGCAATTATTGTGCATTCAGTGGCAGCCTGCCGGAGGATCAGCATAAGTCTCCATCCAAGTTGGAGATAGATGCAAGTCACCTTAGATGACCTTCCTAAGAAGACCCAGCAGGTCAACGATTGGCTTTTCTTTATTCAGTCAAACTTTGACTTGACTCCATGTCCAATATAATGACCCTTCGGGTGCTGTAGAGGCAACTCAGAGCTGGATTGATATGAATTCTTCCGAGAGCTTTTTAACTTTTTATTATCACTTATTTGCCTTTTGTTTTTGTGATTGTCTAATATATATACACCCAATCAGTAAGAGTAAATGACAGGTTGATATTGTAAAATATAATAAAACCTCATCCTTGTCGATACTTAATGTAACTTTTTATCTTCTGGACATCAATCAATATTGAAATAAAAAAATATTATATTAAATCAGGTGTGGATATTGAGCTTTGATGGATGATGTCAGTGGTGGATTTTAAATGGTTGACCAGGACTTACACCAGGAGCCTTTAGCCCTGCCTATGATGCTTAGAGCACTCGGCGTGAGTCCGAATGATCCTTTTGATGTTCATTCTAAAAGTGAATTAGGTAATAGAGAGAAGGGTCTGATCTTGTTAATCGTATTCGCACCGATCTTTTATAATCATCCTTCCATAATGATAAATATTTTAGAAAATATTAGAGATTTTTTTTTGTTAAGAATTTTGATTGACATGATATATTTACTGATTTTGTTCTCTATTTTATGACAGATATGGAGGCTTAATTGGGATGGAATAGTTTTTCTATAAAATTTTAACATGAATGATTAGGATAATGAATTTATAAAAATAATCGTGAGTTGAATTAGGTGGCTTCTTTGATGCATGCCTAGTATTTTTGTGATTATTTTTAAATATAATTAGGACGGTACACATTGACTTGAAGAATATCGTCTCCCGATGATATCCAGATTAATAAAAAGGAGATAAAGGCTATCTTTCATTAATTTGTCCAAGTGAATAAGGGTCCAAGAGAGACAGTTGCAACTATAAATTGAAAAACCTTGATCCATGTAAGGAAAAATCCATCATGGTAGGAGATACAAGGTAAAATATGTCCGAGATGAGTGAGTTGGGAAAACCTGACTCGCATGAGAATAAACACATTATAACGAGATGTACAAAGCAAAATATACTTGAAGCATATAAGTGGAGAAAACCCGATCTATTTTTAAAAAAAATCCATGATGAGAGGCACAAGGCAAAGTATGCTTGAAGCACGTGAGTCAAGAAAACTAACCCACATGAGAAAAAGTTCATTATGACAAAAAGCACAAGACAAAATATGTCTAAGATGCGTGAATTAGAAAAAAATGACTCACGTAAGAAAAAACTTGTCATGACAAAAGACACAAGATAAAATATACCCAAGACTCATGAGTTAGGAAAATCTAACCCGCGTCCATGGTAAGAAGTACATAATAAAATACATTCAAGCTATGTGAATCGAGAAAAACTAACCCTCGTCGGTGTTTACACAACTCATAGAGGTCGAGAACCCCAACCCCCATCGACTTTCTTATGACATGGGGAGGTCAGGCAACCTCGTCACCCATTAGCATCAAAAGGCACTGGTGTTAGGTGGGCATCCCTGACTTTCATCAACGTTTGCTAGGTATATAAAGGTCAACGGTTCTAGAGAGACATAAGTCGAGAAAGTTTGACCCTCCCCTCCCTTGTTGATTCAAGAATGTTAGGCACCCTGACTCCCCCTCACCGAGTCATGGAGGTCGGGTGCTCGACCTCACTCGCTATCAAGGTACGGAGGTCGAGTGTCCCGACCCCTCGCTCCTCTATTTTCTCCTCCTCCAATTGGAGCATATGTAACTGTCTCTATAGTTCTTGTAACTCGTCGACTAAGGACTCGTCAGCTATCACAAAAGACTTAGGTTTATGAAGGACTTTCTTGGAGTTTTTCGGTAAGAGGAGAGGGGAGAGCCTATCTCGGCTCTCCTTGTCGACTTCCTCCAAGTAGAGACAAAATTCATAGGCAGAGTTGTTGACATCATTCAATAGCAAGTTCTTCAATGCCTTTTGGCTCCTCCCCATCCTACGAAGGATCGTAACTACCATAGCTGACCAGAAGGAAAGAGAGAAAAGAGAGATGCTAAACTTGTCTTATAATAAGCTTAATAGAGCAATCAATTTATAGTTAGGCGGCCTTGATAGATTATAAAGCTCAAATCTCTCTATGGTTCTTTTCATCAAGTGGATGTTTGTTTTTGAAAAATATCAAGGATTTGAAATAGGAATCTCAACGATTCCCCTCATTTTTGGATGGTGCACGTATTATATAAGCTGATAACTACATTTCAGGACCTCTTCGAAAGAATTTTTGAAGCGTACTTTTGATCCAAAGGGGGGATGAGGGTATAACAAATGATAAAGAGAATATCGTCACTCGTGTAACTCCCGGGTTAAAAAGAAAAAAGACAAAGGTTGTCCCTCCTTCATTTGCTCACATGGATAAGGATATAAGATAGGCAATTGTAAGCTCTCTTCCTCCCTCATCACCGAAGAAAAGATTAATAAAAAATTATTAGAGATATTTAAGAATTATTTTTTATAAAATATTTTATTCTTTTATGATTATATAGAAAGATTTATTTTTAGAACCAGAAATCATTTTTCGATCGCTTAACATCCACGTATACCGATTTCAGATTAGTAACGTAGATATCGAAAAAATTAGGTTAAAATCTCTCGCAATATCGATCGTGACCTCTAGAACAAATCGATTTGGTACCTCTATTGTGTCTTAGTACATGATCTTAACTATATTGGGTTGATCAGAACTTCGGTAATATCTTTCAATAATGCACATCTATTGTGTCTTAGTACCCGTGTTTTGGGGAGACGTCGTCATGCAACGAGGACCAACCAAAAGCGGGCCCGTCCCCGCCATAATAGAGATGGACCCCATAACCCCTGCCCGTGAAATATCTGTACCTGATGGTGTCATTTTTAATAAAACGGAGAACACCACTACGAAAGGATACGGTCGTTCTTCACCCACCTAGCCGTCGCTCTCCCACGCGGGCCCCATGTTGCGTCGCCTCTGTCGTCCGTGCTTCATTCCCGGAGGGACGTTTGGGTACGAAAGACTGGCGTCGCACTAGTTTCCCTCTTTTATTCAACATCGATAATTGTTGCTGCAGTAGTGGCATGACTGCAAATTAATCGAACTCGTTGGACATTTCTTTGAAGGTCTTCACTTGTATGCGACGTCGTCCCATGCACGGTATCTGACGGTCCACGGGGACAAATGAACGGTAGATCAATTGTCCGCCTAAAATTATCTATGCTGATATTTCTACATTCCTTTCCAGAAGCGGATGCCTGCGGCGATGCTTCGTAGAATTTAAATCCAGCTTAGGCACGGTTCAGATCCAGGGTTGGTTCCGGGTCTCAAGCTCGCCTCCGAGGAAGACGACCAACGGGCTGCAAACTCCTGCTCCACTTCGCCAGATTTCTCCCCCGAACCCATCTCATCTCCCTCTCGGTCGGTCGCGTTCGCTATCCGATCGTCCTCGTGGTTTTCGCGGAGTTTTTGGTAGCTTCTGTGGTGGTTCCCGCTGGAGAAATTCGGATCTCGGTTCTTCACCGATCGAACCCGAGGACATCAGGCGTCTCCCTGTTCTTTCGATGAATCGGTGAGCTTAGGTCTGCGATTTGGATCTTTACTTGTTTTTATTCTAGAGATCTGATTTTTTTGTTGCTCGATCTGTCATTTCAGGGTCCAGTTTGTTCGGATCCACTGGCGAGGGTGAAAAAAAAAAGGTTTTGACGGGTTCTTCCGCGGGTGGATTGGGAAATTCGTTGACAGAAGAATCTCTTGGCTCTACTGTGCCATTTTCTTTGTTGTGATCTGATAAACTAGAGCTTACAAGGTATGGCGTTAGATCCTGAGGGTCCGATGATAGTTTGGGACGATACGGACTGCTTTCCTTGTGGATCAGTGCCTTTCACGTATGATCGTTACCTACTTTTCATTTTATAGGTTTTCACTGTGATTCGTATCGGGGTGACTAGCTTGGTTGCAAAAAATTCGTCTTTTGGAGATGGAGACACTAGTTGCGGTTGGTCATCATCGGAGCCAATATTGCAGCAGGAGCAAGCCACGGATCACGGATCATTTCGGTTCCTCGCCTCCGAGAGGCTTCAAAGGGATCAATTGCCGAACCTTTCAGTCTGGTGTGGCTATTCTGCCGTCGCCTCCCACGAAAGATTTCTTTTTTAATGGCTATTCGGAACCCAAATCTCCTGTCTATTATTCGGAACCTCCCAAAAGAAGTAGGAGGACCAAACCCATCCCTATTAACCCCGTGCCGACTCCTAAAGAAGCCACCTTTGCCGATGACTTTTCATGCTCTGAGCTGTGGGCTGGGCCTGCCTACTCGAACTCACCCCCTCCTAGTTCGTTGCCCATCCCTAAATTTTCCCTTCGACAGAAGCGCAGTATGTCCCTTGAAATCCCAGTTCCGAAATCTGAGGTCACATTCCAACCTATATCAAGATCAGCCCCGTCTTCTCCCTCCAGAGAGGCCACTACTTCCATCAATGACTTCCTTAACAACGCCACTGCTACTTCCACTGCCACTGCCACGGAGACCTTAAGACGAATTCTCCACTTGGATATCGTTGATGACTGAGTTTTGTATATATATGTCTGCTGCTTTGACCTGTACAGGTGGTCGTGAATAACTTGGTGGCTAGCTTATGCCTTTGCATGTTAACTGGGTTTCTCTAGGTCGCATTGCTGGGCTGTTGGTGGTTGAATTTGATACAAAGTAGGGAATTCTGTGGAAGTTCGGGATGAAGAATATTGGATAATTCACTTAATCTAGAGTGTAGTTAAGGAATATGATGGTTAAGAAGGAGTTGCTGGAAGATAGAGCGAGTGAGCTAGCAAAGACATCAACTTACAGCTAGTGTTACCCGTAATCTTCTTCACTTCTCTCTGGCAATTAGGTTGTTGAAGTATCACTCAATATTGTGTCTCAGTAGCTTGTATTTGGGCCGGTCTTCCTTTAGATTTTATGTATATCCTGTAGGTTTAGTAAAGTGCTTTTATCATGTTATCAAACTTGTAGGAGTGCCTTTAGGATCTATCGCCATTGTTCTAGCAGAACTTGCTTTCTGCTAGTGGGCCTCTCTTTTATGTTAATTTTAGTTTTTTTCTTGTTCCCGCCCCCTTCTTTCCCCTATTTGCTATCACTCTTCAGCTAACTTCGAAGGCAGTGGCGTCAGAGTTCTCCTTCCACTTCTTCAGGTTTTTTTTGGATGAAGAAGCTGGACGGGATGGAGCCATGATTTCCATAGTCTTGCCTTCTCTACTACATACAAGTACAGATGTCAGTTGTCTTTGTATCTGCTTCTCTTATTTATAGTTATATTAGTTTGTCTCCTCAGACTTAGAAGGGAAAAGTGTCTCAGTGTAGATTTAGTTATTTAGCTTCTGTTTTAGATCGTCAACCATGTTGGTCTTTGGTAACTCTGGTTTGTGAAACCATGTCATCAACGAGGCGCCTAGATCATGTGCATGAGGCAGCTGAACTTGTGAGCACCGCAAGGTACCATATTGCAGTTCATCTTCTTTGTATTCAATTCTTTGTGCATCTTCTAACTGTTATCTTTGTTTCTGCTATAATAGGTGACTGAAGAATAGAAACCTGAGTAGACATGTTACTTCAGCAAGATAATAAATGGTGAAGCAAGCATATCATATGGTGTTGGGGTTTTACACTAGGTAATATAGCTTGTGTCGTTGCCAGCATGTATTTCATTGCTGTCTGTAAGCAGTGATGTTTGTCTTTGTTAGTTGTAATGTTGTGCTGTTGAGGACACTAATTGTCCCACCCAATAGAAAAACTAGTGTTGATTATGTGATGAAAGTAATATTTCATTTCTTATTAGCATCAGTTCAGTTGTAAAACTCCTTTTGATATCTATTGCATGCAATCAAGTGTAACACTTTTCAGCTACATAACATTTGAAGCACCAATGCCTCCTCCCATTTTCCAAGTTCTCAAGCTAGTGAAGATAATAAGATTTCCATGGTAGTCTTAGAAATCCATTGAGTTCAGTGAGCCAAGAGCTTTTAAATTAATTAAATCATAAGTCATGATCCATAGATAGATAAATCATAAGGCATAAATTTTAAATTCATGAAATTGAAGGTTAATTATAGACTCTTTTTTAATTAATTATTTTAAGTATTTTAATTTTTATATTTTTTAAAAATTATATTAATTTTTTATATTTATAAAAATAAAATATTTAATGAAAATATGATTTACGATACTGATTCTGTTTCATTTTGATTTATCGTGTGAAAAAAATAACTTAATACATTGGTACTAATAAGATGATGATATACCAAACTAAATTTTAACTTAATATATTGATGTAATAATAATATACAAACTGTCTCCACCAAATTAAATTTCCCCTTCTTTATCCTTATTAAAAAAATACAATCAAATAAGTAATATAAATATAATCGTTATTTTATTAGCGTGGACGTAAACAAAAGGTGTTATTATATTCAAATGTTTTCCCTCTCTACCGATCCTTTATTGGGTTCAATTTCATCGCGCCCACGAAATCTGAGCATACCGCGTTAGACCGGACTCGAACCCTCGTTTCCATTTCCTCCACTGATTCAGAGGCATTCCAACCCTGTTGCCATCGCAATCTTCTGCCCACCTCCGAGTTAGAATTCATCAGTCCTCTCCTCCTCCTCCTCCTCCTAATCCGATCTTCCTCTCCCGATGGGCTCACTCTCGTACGATGCCTGACTGCCGCACTTGGTTTCCACCTTGATAATCAAGGGTAAGAGTTTGTTTTTGCTTGTTATGAGTGGAAAATGATCTTTTATTTGCTTGAAAAAGGAAAAGGACATCTACTCATTGTGATTCATGTTGTCGATATTGAATGCCAATGTAGCGATTGTAGATTTTAGCTATACCGTCTTCTTGCTTATCGCTTCATTTAGTGGGTCTGTGTCAGGATTCAATTTCTTTTTTGGATTGCTGTGTTCGATTACTAGACCGATTTGCATGTGCAAGGTTGATTTTGTGATGGAACACTCGTGGTCTGTTCGTGTCAGTAAAATGGGGCACGGGCCTTATGTTCTTCCTGAACATTCGTGGTCGAGCGATGCAATTATATGTTCATGAAATATGAGAATTGTTATTTCAGAAAGATAGATGCTTAGCAATATGATGATGTTGGCTGAAAGATCATTAGACAAAAATTACAGGCATTTGGTTATTTCATATTCATCTAGACAAAAATTACAGATCGGTGTTTGTTAAGCATACTAATTCACCGTGAATGGTTTCCACTCGATCAGTGTCTGTTTAGTATACTGATTCTGTTCTTGTGCAGTTTCTTTAATATTCATAGCTATGGCCTCATCCAGCAAAGCACTGAAACTCCCCTTATCATTTTCTGGTCCAGATTAACAAAGGTTTGTTTCTGGACACATAAATTTCTGCACATTTGTTACTAGACCCCGTTTGTCATGCTGCTTCATACAATGGTTCTCATAGTGTTTAGGCACATCAGTTATCGTGGCATTAGTTGACAAGTTCAGATGTTTAACCTGTTTGCTTCCTTATTTTCTGCCAAGTTTATCAGGTTTTTCTTTAGTAAACCTCTTTGACCAATCGAAAGACATTACATGCTGTGATTTAGGTGGGGTTGTTTATTATTTTGACAGGGACTTCAATCTTACATCTGCAACAGCCAGGCAAAGAGGAGTATTGGAGTTTCTAAATTTCAGGTATTTATTTATCAGGTGAAACCCTGTTCAGAATACAATTTTTCCAGTGCAGACAATATAGAATCTTTTTCTCCTCCCAAGTCATGTTTAACCTAAATACCACTTGCATTTCTTGTATACTTGCCATGGATGCACTAAGCTTTTATTAGAAGCAAAACTAACATCCAGGAATCAATTGTTTCTCTTGTTTTTAAACTACTTTAGCCGATCATTATTGGATGTATAACTAGAGAAGTCGGTGCCATCACTTTTTTTGTTGTAGGTACTTTGTGCACATATTGGTCATTTTAAGTGTGTGCTCACCTTTTATCATGTCAGCGAGATGCAATGTCAAGTTTCTGCACATTGATCACTCTTGTCTCACTCAGCTCATCCAAAGTTCTAACCACAATTAAGACCTTATTAGCCAAAATTATCAAGTGTCAACCCTGCCCAAGGTATCCATCACAATCTTTTGTATACTGTTCTGTACCATGTACAGGCCTTTCATATGCAAGCCTAATATTACAAATTTGAAGAACTTTATCTTAAGGTGTTTTACTTTTCCAGATGGGTTTTTGGTTTTATGATGTACGAACCAAACAGAAAATTTGGTTTTATTACTGATTCTCCTGTAACCTCGAATGCTTTCAGTACTTGTATGACCATATCTTCAGGAATCATGATGCCTGGCAACATGAAGAACATGTTTTTTGTTGATTAGCTGGAAGTTGAGACTTAAGAGGTGGTCTCATATATTGGTATTATTGTTGCTAGTTTAGACACTAAATGAGAATCAGGAAGAAAAAAAGACATGAATGAATAAGAAAGTGATTGCAGTGGACTGACCTCATTCACCAAAAAATAAGCAGATGCACATCTCTAGAAAGGGAAAATACTAGGGTTGTGAGAGCTGAGTGAATCAAGTTAGATGCTAGAAGATACATTGGTTCGATCATTTTGGTGTTATGTGCATTATCCTCAAGCCCAATTACTACTAAATTACTCTATCCTTACTGTCTTTTCTTTATAGTGTGTTGCAAATGCCTAGAACACTTAATCCTACTTGTTGTACCAGCAATGATGATTATTAGTCGTGGTAAGGCCTCCCTGCAATGTCCACTGGATGATAACTGCTGTGGTACTTTGCCTTGTTGGAAATACCGAGGAAGAACTTTTGCAAAAGTCAACAAAAAGATGGTCAACTTTGGTATTTACTCGAACCATGTTTCTTGAAGTTTCTTATGTTACAATATCAGCTTTCAAATCTCTAAGATATGGTCTTCGTTTTTTTTTTTTTACAAGGTCATCACTTGGACAGAGACATTGACCCTTGTGCACCGAATTTATCCCCCTTTTTCTTCACTTGGACATTGCACCAACCGGAGGGACCGAATCCCAAATGCGAGGTGACTTTGCCCTTCCAATCCTGGTGCCATTTCGTTTCTTTAAAGGTATTTTCATGTAGCAATTGCTTCTTTAAAGATTTTTTTTTGCAAAGAAAAAGAAAAAGAAAATAGTGAATAATCACTGTCTCTTTTCCTTTTTCTTTTGTTTGGAGTAATATCTTGGTCCCAACAAAGACCTGCCTTCTTTGGGATCCAACTTGAATCCCTTGGATTTCACCCGAGGCAACAAGTCCCAGCCACCGTCTTGGTCCACACTTGCATCCCCTGGGGTCAACAAGCAGTGCCAGTGTGACTTGCCTTCTTTGGGATCTGGGAATTGACCCTCATGAAAGATGCACCCTGAGCTTGTTCCACCGCAGCCTCTCACACGTGAACGTGAATATTGTCATCCAACATGCATGGTTTTCAGGGACGCTCCGCCTCTGATGCTGTTTCTGCTTTTGACGTGATATGGTCCTCCTGCTTGCTTGCACCAAAAACCCTTCACGCCAGCAGCCAATCCCAGCTGAGCCAAATCTGGTTCTGCATCATCCATCTTCTCCGAGTGACCTGGTACTGCTCCTCTACTTGTTGGATTCCTCCCTCCAAGTGACTTGTGGACCTGGGCAATCGCAGCAGCATGTGACGTTATCGCTGGGTGCGTGGCCTCCACCCTTTAACTCGGCCATTAAGTTCTTGCCGGTGCACTGCTCTCTATTCCTGTGTTTGTCCCTGTCCCCGTCTTCAGGGGAGTTGTCCCTGATACCTTTCTCCACACGCAATATCCAGATTCCTCGGGCCCGATCACTTTGTCGTGTCTCATGGTCGTTGGCCACAAAATACATCGAAAAAAATGGCTTTCTTACATTGACTTTCTTCGGAGGAAAAATGAGATTTATACACCATGCATAGGAAAAGAATGCGCTATGCTTACTCGTTTTCCGTTTCCCCTCTTGTGTATTTATCGTTTGCATCCCCTGGCTGGCTGCAGACAGGATTCTGGCTATATACATATGTACCCTTCCAGTATAGTATTAGAAGATAGATATTAATCTGAAGAGATATTATTGTTGTTTTTTTGTTTTCTTATTATTTTTTAGAAGAATTCTCTTAGCGACTCTAGGGGTGTGCATTGTGTCGCATCCAAAGCTTGCTTCCTTTCATGCAGCAGGAGTAGCACTTGTTATCTTACAGCTACACGTAGGAGACATGCTTTTCTCTGCAACTGCACAAGTCAATCACCCTTGTTTACCCAGAACGGATTTTACTGAACTAGCAGGTTATGTCGTCTACTTGATGCACAGGTATGTGAATTGGATGCATTAGAAACATAAGTCAAGCCTGACTCATTCAATGTTTGGTGCGAGATGCATGGGTTGACTGAGTTACTTGTGCGCATGTCGAGGTTCTAGCGGGGATTCTTTGTATTTATTCGATCCAGTTAAGTTGGATTTGGATGCCTATAAAAAGTATATATATACGCAAATTAGGTTTGAAACATGTTTGAATATATTGGTAGTGTTCGTCGGGTTTGAAAGCGAGTGGAAAGATGTCTTTGGAATCAAGTTATGGGGTTTTTCATGTGTATGGGTAGAAAAATGAGACTCGAGTTGGATTTTGATAGGTTTGAATTTTTGGATAGTTAATATGAGTTTAATAACAAATGGTGTGAAATTCTTGGCGATCCTTCCTATTGTCATTGTCACTTGTTGCTGTAGTGAATAGAGCTTACAAAAATTATCCAGTATCTTCAACCAAAAGATGTTCCAAATTTTAACAATTGTTTTCTTTTCACCTTTTAATTGGCAACTGTTGAAAGTTTAAGATTCTGATTTTACTTGAAAGTGAATTCTGTTTATCGTTTGGGCAATGATTTTAGGAATGATAACGAGTAGAAACATTTTTTTTGTTGATTTATTTTGAATTTAAATCTGAATTTGAGTTTGAATCTGACTATCTGAACTCATTCCAAACCTATTCAATAGTACCCAAACTCGATTTAAGCAGATTAAACAAATGGAATTGTCTAAAACATAACTCATTATTATTGTTATTTAATCTGAATTTGATTGTTAATATTGCAGTATGGATAGTAGGACATCTGCGGTGGATAACCTCAAAAGAAGGAAGATTAGAAATTGATGTGATAGTTATCTGCTAATGGGACTGGCTTATACACCATTCAGAGACAAATCTAGGAATCTCAAACTCCTAGATTTGGAATAAATGGAGTGCTGAGGACCATCAACCTGGTCACAACTGTGATGGTACCAGTGACTTGCGTATTAAAAGAAAAATTCTATAGGGTCAAAACTCTGCTGCATTACCATTCAGATGTTTTGCTCGAGGCCAATCTGTCACCATTTCACATGATTTATAGTCAAGCATCTCAGTTAATCCTGGTTCCTGAGCATGATCCAAATTAATTATTAGGCCTTGTCCTTCTTTTCTTCATGGTTCTACTTGCTGTAAAGGGATTTTTTTTGCATCCTCAGTCTTTTCAATCAATCTTCTCATGATTGTCATATCATGCTTTCTATACACACTTTTTTATTCTTCCAAACCTGTATGATGGGAGGGCAACACACAAGTCCATGGCACTGTGCTCACAGAATCCAGCTGACCAAGTCAATGATCATCACATTCATACAGTAACTTGTTTTGATAGCCCTATCAGTCCTTTGAACTACTACTTGATGTGATAAACCCCTATTGCTTCTAGGGAAGCAGTACTGAAGCTATTGATGTTACGTGTATATAGGATATGCTTTCTTTTACTAGCTTCCCATTGACACATATACGGATTAATATGTGAAACCAAATCATGATAGTTTGAATGAAATGGTGCCAGTATATTGCTTCAAGGATGATAGGCTGAGCATCTCACACTCGATCAAGATAATCTTAAAACAGACTCATGCTTTGTAGAATTAGTAACACTTGTTGCATCAATGTTTGATTAATACATATATTACAAGGGTGAACAATTAACCAACTACCAGCTTGCATATTTTGATTGTTCTTGACATTTCGCGTTCTGATTTTCTTGAGCTTGCATGTACTGGAATTACATGAAATATTGCTTACTTGCTGGAACAAGAAAGGTACTACAATTTGCTGCATTTCAGATCCCAAGTAATGTCATTGTGTGCCAGAGATTAAGTGACGGTTTGGAAAGCCATGCTGCTTTTCTCTCTCTCTCTCTCTCTATATATATATATAGTCTGACTTGTTATTCTTTCTGTTCTACTATGTTTTCTTTTAATGTTCTTCCACCTTCTATTTTGATTAGCAGTCAGCTTTATGCTATTAAATTGGCATAACTTTCTTCCATTTTCGTCCACAGCAAGTAAGTAGTAGTCCAACCATTAAGCATTCTGCTGATCAAGCTGACACTTTACACCATCAGCTAGAAACTGGGAGGGTCAATAGCCTGTCCTTTCTATTTGGTTGTACACTCTCAAGAATCTTCATCTGTTTTCTTAGATTGCTAAAAGAAGTCCCCAGGTGTTCCAACCGTACCTGTACTCCTACAGATTTTTATAGTTCTTGCAACACAAAAGAGGGAACAGTACCCAAGCAATCTGCAGAGGATATCAAAAGAATAACCTTTTCCAGGTGAAGATCATTGACCAAATCTCTTGCAACATGTCATATCCTACCTACACTTCCTCATCTCCAGTGCAGTGAGTGAGCATGCAGATTTCCAATTTACAAAATAGGAATAAGCATTGCAAACTTTATTATGTTTTGAACCCTCCTTTTCCCACCTCTAACTGCAAAATTTCCCCTGTATATCCACCCAACAAAAGTAAAAAAAAAATAAAAGAAGCCCTAAAAAGAGGGAAAAACCTGTGCATTTGATGGTCCACTGTTTTCATGTCAGTACTGATGAGCAATTATCAGCAACTCTCTTGTCATTTAGACTTGGCATTTCTTCTTATGGATCAACATAGGAAGAATGTAACTTCCCTTCTACTGATTAATCCTTTGAAAAAGGACTGTTCAAATTATTGTGATCTCTCATGAATTGATAGGGTTGAACAAGCCTAGCCTGTTGGTATCCAAGGTGACAAGAAAGTGGTTAGATATATAGATTCTATATTAAAAAAACGTAAATTGAAAAGGAGTAACTGTTTGCCTGAGATTAATCTTCATGGGATGTCTTCTGCCATTATTCTGTGATGTCAAAACATTGGATCAAATCAGTTGGGAGTTCAAATATGTCACAAGCATGGAAGCAAGAATCAATTGGTTACTAGATAGAGATATGATGACAATTGCCTGTTTTCTTAAACAAATGAAAACTACATCCATGAATAATTTGAAATCGTGTTGAATTTAGTATAAATAAAAATTACTAGAGTTTGTATAAATAGGCACCATGTATCTTGTGCTAGTCTCTTTGACTTATTTCCAGTCCAATTTTTCTGCAGAAATCTTACCAGAAGATCATAGCAGACTGACTTTTAATTCAGTGATCGTGTTTGCTGTCAGCCTTCTCCCCCCAAATGTCTTCCTATGTATCAAGAAATATGAGCTATGAGAACAGACAAAACGCTTCAGTTATTTTCAAGTAACTGGAGACATTTTTGGAAGTGGAACTACAGGTACCTTTTCTGATTGAAGAGATTGGTTTAAAACCTTGTGTGAAGCATCCATGAACAGTTTCAATCTTTAAAAGAAGCTGAGTTCCGTATAACCACTTGAAAATGGCAAAAGTTCTTCGATGTCTACTTGAGCGCTAGAGCAATTCATGTTCTGTATTCGGCTATGATTAATCGACTCGACTTCTGCTGTAAAAATGCTAGAAACCGGTCTATGATCAGAGAACCTCGACTCTCCACGAACGTAAGAGAGCTGGTTGAGGCCTCTTCCATACCATAAGATACGATCGCACCTGCGAATTAAGACACTGCAATCAGCTTCACATGTCAGGTTAATAATAAGGTTAATACATTCCAAGCTATTATTTGCAGAATTGGCAGATCTTATTTGTAACCATGCAGGTGTTCGACGTTTCTCTTTAAGGTTCATGTCATCTCCAGTGTAGCGGTCTGAGTTGTTGGAGTACTTGTATGTGGGAGGGAAGTATATTTTTCCTTCATTCCAACCCTGGAAGACTCGGCCTGATCTTTGCTCTATCCGAAGCTGCATCAATTGGAGAAAAAGATATACAGATAAGTGATTCTTGATCACATGAAATGTTCTTTGAAATGCCTTTTATGTAGATAGAGTAGACTGAAAGACGAAGCTCGAATAGAAACATGAAGTCATGTATGCTGTTGAGATTATTGCCTGGCTACCTGATCTTTTTCCAACAGTGCTTTCCAGTTACGCATCTCGACAAGAGCCTTCGCGGAGCGATATGAAAGAGCAATTCGGTAATTTAGATCTCCGAGCCAAATGATTCGACTGATCAGAACAAGAGCAGAAGAAATATATGTCATTTTTGCAACATAATCGAGTATTTCTTTTACCGACTGGATAGGAGACAGGCTTACTCATGCTCAGGGATGGTTTCAGGTGATCTCTCATCACAAAACCCCTGAACCGGAGGGAACCTGGTCTTCCTCAGGATCTCCATGACATCAGAGTTCCTCCGCAGCTCATCACCATCCTTCTGCCCAGAACTCAAATGGCTGCAGATGAAGCAGAAGCTTGTTTGGTGCAAAGACATGCTAATCGAAATCGAACCCTGGAAGAAACAGGTTTAAGAATCCTCCAAGTAATGTGCTGTTCATGCGTTTCATGAAAGGATCACTTGCAGCTGGCATGATGCATGACCAACACAAAGACAGGTATTTTATTTGCATATGAGGACCAGGAATTGCTTTCATTTCTGCTCACTATATATATGTATAACACTATGAAATTGTGGAATAGCTAAATCAACATTTGAGAAATATACAACAAAATCCAATAAAACCTCATCGTCTCTTACCTTGTTCCCAAGATAACCCATCAATCCTCTACCAACGCAAGAGACCTTCAAGTTCCTTATGCTGTCTCTCGTGTCTCCTCTCACCCAAATGGTGAGAAATATTCCCACCATCTGCTTGCTCGCCACTAAACAATACCTGGAATAGCCACACAGGTACAACTTTTGAGATCGATCATCAGAATCGGATGTCTATAATGAAGAAGACAATTCCTTGTGTTCTAATATATGAGTTCTTATATTTATTTTGATGAAATTAACTCTGAATTCTCAGATAGCAGATGGAACTTTCTTGGCCTCCGAGGTGTTACCTCGAATGCCCTGCTCTCTCCCTGTCCTCTATCGAGGAGGAAGCTCCGTAGCCATACGACACCGGCGAGCAGTATGCGGTTGTGCCAGGTGAGTAATCCCCACTAATATTCTCGTCATCAGATGACCCGCCCCATCGATAGTTGGGGTCGTAGTCACTCGGCCTGTTTGCGAAAATGACCCGATCACAGACACTGTGCCGACGATCCAGCCTTGGCTGTGGAGCCAGAATATCTCCATCGATTCTCAAGCTTCGACTCAAGGACTGGAAGGAACGACGGTGGAACAAGTTCCTTTGCCTCATCGATGCGCCCTCGAAGTCATCATCCAGCTCCACAACTGGGTTGGGAAGAGGGGAAGGTGTTCGGTAGCTGCCGCTGCTGCTATTGCCCGGAAGATTGTTCAGTGCCTTCCTGATGAGAGCTATCCATTTCTTCGCAGGTGCATTATCCTCTGTTCCGAGAACGTTTCCCGCACTGAGAGGTACAATTTCCTGAAACCTGAGATGCCCAAAGAAACAACTTCACTTCACAGGGTGCTTTGATCATCCCCACCTTTGAGCTACTCAAGTACGAGGAAGATGCACAAGGTTGAGGCACGTACCCCAGGACATATATGTCTGCGGCAGGTGAGGTGTGGAGCCAATCATCAAGGTTCAGATTACTCGGTGGGGATTTCCCACCTACATTCCATGTTGCTGCAAAGATCCTAGCCCGGGAATAGAGGTAAGCAGTTTACAGTTGCATTTCATACTCGAAGATCGTTTGCTCTGTTACTAGTTCTAAGGTACCTGTAGTGGAGAGTTTCTGTGACTTCAGCTGCATCAAGATCGATCTTTCCTCGTCGAGCTTGATCTCGGTTCTTCCTGGACAACCTCTCTGAGGACATGAAGCAAAAAATTTGAGTGACACAAGGAGGAAGAATGTGAAGCGAGAAGGACGATTCAGAGCAAGCTGTGAAAGGGAACAGAAGAGAAGAAAGCAACTGTTTTCGTGTGGTACAAAGCTGCTAGACTGAGAGGGTGGGGGGTTGTGGAGGGTACTGTTTAACCTATTTTGCTTTTCTTGACAGAGTGTGCTTCCGTCCCGGTGAAGCTGCCCCGCCATTCCTCACCACCTCCTGAAAAGAACACACACATCAAAGAAAAAGAAGAAGAAAGCAAGGCTGTGTTTTGCATGCATTAGTGTGCATCAATCAGGCCCATGATCTTGGAAATTTGGACACCATCTTTTTCTTTTGCTGTATGCGGAGAGAGCAATTGACAGTGATCAGACAATAAGCAGAGAACCCAACGAGACATTTTTCATGTCCTTGTAACATGAAATGAGCAGAAATAGAACAGAACCAAAGAACACAATAGCAGAAGTGAAAGAGTGACCTGAGGCAGACATCTACCTCTACCAAAATCATCCGAACGCAAGTCCTGAGCTTTGCTCTTGATGTTGAACCATCTTCTGACAAAGGACTTGGACCATGAAAGCTGCTCTCAAGCCCACGAAAGGAGGAAAAGAAGAAGAAAAAGAGTAAGAATCAGTAATCCATGGAGCTCGGTGGCTAAGAAGGTAACACATTGATTCAAAACCCTTCGAAACAAACCCTGCTTTTCTTTGAAGTCCCATCTTTCATTGTTTCAGAATGGCCTCATGCAGCTGAACAAATGCTTGGCGACAGCTCTTCAGGCATCAAAAAGGAATGAAATGCGGTAAGCGTAATCTTTTGGTTGGAGTGATATTGTTGCCTCCCAAAGAAGAACAGAATCAAGAAAAAGAAGCCATTCTATTGGATGCTTCCAGAGAAGCAGTTAGCAAAGCAGAAATCTTGATGGAAAACAAAGAAACAGATTCCTTACTTCCCTCCCGATCTACTTAGGAGTTAATTCCAGCATCTAGCAAGCCCGAAAGAAGGAGACAAGATCACTGCCAGATTTGGTTTAG
The DNA here is from genome assembly GCF_036884655.1 of Musa acuminata AAA Group. Classification (NCBI taxonomy): domain Eukaryota; kingdom Viridiplantae; phylum Streptophyta; class Magnoliopsida; order Zingiberales; family Musaceae; genus Musa; species Musa acuminata. The sequence goes on from NC_088356.1 coordinate 46,241,889, forward strand.
GAAAAGAAAATAAAAATGTGATCTTTTCCTCTTCCCCCAGATGGGTTTTGGTGTGGTGACTCAAAGAAAGAAAGAAAGAAAGAAAGAAGCAAGCGAAGAAACAGGGATTTGAGAAGATTGGATTTTGGAGAGGAAGAAGAGTGCAGAAACAGCTAAGAGAAAGTAGGAGAACGAGAATGGATGAAGGCAAAGAGAGGGAGGGAGCACTCTCTTCTTCAAATCCTTGCTCCTAGGAGTTGATTAAAGTATCCAATTGCAAGAGAATAAAGTGTTCACAGAGGCCGCCCATCTCCTCTCTCTCTCTCTCTCTCTCTCTCATGGCTTTCTACTCCAAAATCCAAGACCATACCATAACAGGGAATGCAAGCAAAATTTTGTTATAAAGCAATAAAATCCAAAATAGAAACAAATAAGATAACAACATAAAAAATAGCTGCTAGAACTGCTGCCAGGCCCCAGGCACCATTTAGAATCTTCCTCCCCCACACCAACTGCCCGCGGTCAGTTTGCTGTACCTCTTCTCCCTTTGCTTCTTCCCACGAGGCAAGTGAAGGGAAGAAGAAAGAGAAAAGGAAACAGATGATGAAAAGATACATGGGGGGGAGTGGGGAGATTGAGATCTTGCGTTCTTCAACTTTCAAAATGTTCTTGTGTTTATTTTGTTTGTGATTTTGTGTGGTTGCATGAACACTGGTGTGGGGAAGAGACATGCTTTTCATTTTTTTTTCTTTGATTTCTTTTCTTTCGATTGACACTTCCTTGTGGGTCTTCAAGGTGTTGGTTGCTAAATGGTCTGCGGCACGGGGAACGATCGGGGCTCATCTTTGCGTTCTTGTTTCCATTTTGGCATGGGGAAGGAAGAGTTGGGGCTTTTCTAGGGGCTTGCAAGAGCATAGGACTTGTTGGAAATGCTTGGGCATGGCTTTTGAGTGGTTTGCAACCATAGTGGGGATTGGATGAGAAGGAGATAGGTCTGCAAGATCTTGGGCAACGGGGGAGTCTTGAGGTTTGGATCTCGGCTCTCAGCCTAGTGGTGTGTTTGGAGTCCATTCCTCGCAGGCCTTTGTTGTCTTTGTGTTATGTGACGTACTTGCCTTGGGTCAAGAATAATTGCTTGGATCTGTGCCTATCTTTGGAACTCTCACCTCTTTAATTCTACCAGCTACTTGGTTGGATGCAGCATTCTGTTCTCATGGAAGCTGCCTCTTGACATGGCTCACGAAGTTTGTTCGTTCTTGATGGTGGAAGAAACACATCCAAAAGGCTGGATTTACTGGTGACCAAAGGGATAAAATGCTGATCATCATTCTCGTTGCGGAAGAAGCGTCGGAAGAAAGCCAGGTGAGGCAATCAAATGGAAATGATTCCTTTCGGACTGACCATGCCATGTGTCTGAGAAAGTGCACGACCAACTTTCCTTGTTCCACCAAAGAAGAAGAAGAAGAAGAAGAAGAAGAAGAAGAAGACCAGCAAGGACTTCACTAGATTTCCTAGTTTCTGCTGAATTCAAACCTTGGTCAAGGCGATGTCCGAGCATATGACTCACTCTGGTAATTCTGATAGTACAACAACACACAGCGAATGGAGTCTTCTTCTCAGAAAATATGTAATCACATTTTATTATATCTGTAGAATGCCTTCTGTAGAAGAGTGGATGAACTCTTTATTGGCTTGCGACTCCCAACCATTCAAACTCCTTTGGCAGTCTCGAGTTCACAGAAAGACATCGATTTAGTGATGGAGCACAGCAGTAGACTGACTCTACGATGGGAGCATAGAAACACTTTCATTCATGGAAGCCTATCTAATCACCCATGTCCATGTCCTTCCTTTAGTAGAATGGGAATCCCTCGCACTAACTGTATCGAAGCGAAGCTTCTCCTTGTATTCTTATGTGGACAATTCAGATCCTCAAAGACAATCCAACCAAAAGCCGTAAAAAACGGGTGTACGGTGACGTGGCGGTCGTCCCTCCTCTATCATTTTGCCAACTGGACTCGAAAAAACACAGCCATCTGTCTGCCATTCACATCAGATCGATTTCATGTTCCATGACTTGGCATTTCCTTTTTCTTCTTCGTGTGTTCATTCGTTCATTCATTTCACGAGGGGCAGAACAAATGGTTGGTAATGCTTTGGTTTGGAGGAAGCGGAGGCCAGAGGAAAAGATGCAGTGGATGAATGAAGGATGACACGAGGACGAAGTGTGGTTGGCTCCCCTACTAACAAGTGCGCTTATGGATCGGATGAGGCAACCCACGTTTCCACCGATCGTCACCCGGTGCGAGTCTCGCGTTGACCTCCTGATGGCATTTAAAGAGAACACCCACCGAACCTTGATTCAACTGCACGTTGGACTTCCGATCACCGTTTCAAGAAGCCATTGCTGCTCTTTTCTATTCGATCATGCAATTGCAATCTTGGCTGGGATTCCACAATCTCCATTAACACATCTGTAACTAGCTGAAAGAACCTGACTGACTGCAATGTGGTAGTCTCATGGCACAATGACATGCTCCATCAATCAAACACTAAGCCGAGCTGGTGAGAAATGGTGTTTGACTGGCCCATATCATTTACGACTATGATTTTTCTCATAGCTCAGGTATTTTACTTTCTTTCATGCTATTAGATTCTATCTAATATATTGTATCCATGAAAAGGCTACTCAACGTGGTGATGATGCAATATGATGAAGCGAATCGGCGAAGTCATGGAAGGACAACAAATCATACAGTCAAAGGAGATGTTGGGGAGGCCGTACTTTGGGCAAAGTATCTACTCTTCTCTTTTGCTTTCTTATCTCTGAGGCCTCATGAGTTCTTGCTCAGCTTTCGCACCTTCAAGGGTTTCTACTCCCAGTCCTGGCCTTTTTCTCGATGTCGTCGTCCTCGAGTCTCTCCGCTTTGAAAAGTGCATGTATCTCTCTCCAAAGTACATTTGGAACCATCTGTTGGTCTACAAGTATGGTCTGGGTAGATCGCAACAGTGATCTCCTTTCTCTTTGTTCCAAGATACGCCATTTCCTCCTCACTCCTCTCGTGGACCACCCAAGTGGAAAGGACGAGGGGTCCAACTTCCATGATCGTCCTTTGGTCGCCGGATTTGACAGTCGCTGTCGAGCACAACTGCGACCATGAGGGTTGGCTTTTATGCCTCTGCTCTTGCTTGAGAACTTCTTGTGGGTTGCAGCAGCACGAGGGTTCTGCATTGCAAGCTTCTCCTCCTTCGCTTCGGGTTTTGTTCAGCTTCATCGCTGCCATGCGTCGAAGTGTTGGGTCGGACGTTTTGGATTATGTGAAGTAGGTGTCCTCCGTGCCAATACGAGTTGTTGGCTTCTTTCTGTCAGATGATTGAGATCACTGCTCGACCATGGTCTGCTTTCTGAGTGGCGATCCATGGTGGCCATAACTCGGCTGACATTATCAATGGCCACGAGGCAAACAGATCATGAGGTTTCGCAAACCTGAATCCTTGAATCAGAAATATTTCAGATGCACAACTTTTGACTTGAGACGCTGCTGGCTCTGTCGAACTGATGACATCCCAAGAATCCCAGCCGAAGGAGAACTTTGCTGTAAATCCATCGTAGCACTGCTTCTTTGGATCATATGATCTTTGGATATAGAGGAATGGCTTTAAACAAAAAGATGATAATAGCAAGGAGACAAAACAAAAGGAATTGGATAATTCAAGAACACATTTATAGCCACCACCATTGCTTGTTTCAGCTGAAGGAGACATCGAGCATGCCCACAAATTCCTTTTTGCTGCCGAATTTGGTGGTAAGTGGAAGGGATCTGCAAATCGCCTCAGGTTTTGTTGCTAACACTCGATGATCCATGAAAAGGAAAAAGTGAAGCTTTTATAAAGCATTGCAACGTATGCGATGAGCAGGAATCGATCTCCCCTCTCGAACACCCTCATACTTATCTCCTCCTCCTTTCTTTTGGGTCTTACGAATCAAGCTTATGCGTCGTTGGCAAAAATCCATACTTGGCTGTGGAAATTTACGCATTCAAATGCATGAAACTTCATCACAAACCTACAAGGAATCGTGAATTGCGTGTCCTTCGACTGTTCCAAATTCCCGATTCTTCTCACGTATCGCACATTGATCGACATGAGAACCAACATATCCTGCAAAGTTTAGTCCTTCGGTTGCATATGGAGCAATGTGAGTTCCCCCCAATCCATGGTGAATGAAAGGAGGAGGGATACGGCTAATTCTGTGAGAGATTGATCGAATCTTCTCTACTGCAACAAGAGGCCCAACCTTAGTGCCCATACAATATAATTGGGCCTCATGGCCTATATGTCGGCCCAATACTAAAGGGAATCGGAAATATTTACATATCAGTCCTCGTACAGTTTAAAATAACGTAATTTATTCTTCAAATTTTATTGTTATGGCGTGAAATATGAAATCGACAGGGATTAAAATGAAAATGTTCTCGCATTGGAGCCCTATATATACTCTCGCCCGGTCCCGATCCTACTCCGTCACCGTGATGCATCCTTCGCTCCATCCTCGCGCCCCAGAATTCTCCGTTCCCGCCATCTGCTGATCCCCTGAGCGTTTGTAATCAAGGGCTTTGAGGATTGCGCACCAGCCCTCATCGTAATCTCGTTTTATATCAGCCGGCAGACTAGTTTTTCCCGTTTTCTCTTATGCTTTTCGGATTCTCTCGTTGTTCTAGGGTTTGCCAGAATAAATTCAACAAATGTTCTCGGATTTCGATTTCCTACACTGTGGATTGGATTAGTGTATGATATGATTGGATTACTAGGGTTCTGTCGATACAACCGGTTCTGGTTCTAAAGGGTGATCGTGGTCTCAGGATTTAGGCTTTAAGAGCTGGTAATGTTCTCGGAAAGCGGAATGAAGGAGAAGGGGGTGTATAAGCTTGTTGCTTCATTTCCATCTTTGCTGATCTAGATAGGCTGTTACTTTTGTTTGCTGGAACTGGGAGGAGTCTTCATCGATGAAATTAACTTATCAACCGCTGACAAAAGTTCACATGAGCATATTGGGCAGGACTCGTAACTTAAAAAAGTCGGCGGCTCTTTCCTTTTGCATTGAGCGTACTTTCGTGAGGGTATGAGAGGTATTTTTAGCAGTGCGTTCCATTTTCAACAGTCTTTTTCTTATCCATGTGGAATATTTTAGAGGTTTGCAACTATACCTTATAAATAGGTTTTCTCCTCCTTTTCTTTTGCATTAGTAATATGTACAAGCTACCAGCTTAAAATTCTTTTCAAGTGGTCTTACAGAAACAGAGGAAGGCAACTACAATGCAGTAGAGATCCTACATCTGATAGGTTTAAGAAGTTTAATGATACTATCTTTGAGGAACTCAGGCATTTTTTGCTCATCATTATAGTTTTGGTATTTTTAGTCCATTGTGGTAGAATTAGAGGTTAGCATTATAAGCTTAGGAAGTTGAAATGTGTGTCTTATTCATTGTCATCCAACAATAGTTTTCATTGTCATCTGACGACCATTAGCAAAAAAAATTTGGCCCTAATAAATTCTATCATTTACCTTCTCATGTACAATAGCATCCACAACCTTCTAATTATATTATGAAAGCTAAGATAGATAAGAAAATAGGCTAATTACGTATTACCCCCCCTGTAGTTAAATTCTTTTAGCATCTCGGTCCCTAGACTTCAAAAATTTACATTGAAATCCCTACAGTAATGAAAGCGAAATATTTAATCTCATTTACCGTCACGCCATTAGCTTTGCCGACGAAACATACAGTAAGTGACAGCATGAGCAGGAATGATACAGAAATGATGGGCAAAAAAGTAATTTCAATGTCCCAATTATATTTTATTTTGTTATGTCCTAATTAAAACTTCTTAGTCGACTATTGTGCTTGGTGGTAGTAGACGACATCGTTGAGGGCCGCAGGGGGTTGTTGTGGTGGTGGTCGGCCTTGTCGATATCGATCTGAACATCAGCGACCTAGGCGAGGGTGGCGACAGCTGTAGCGACGATAGTTTGATGGTGATGGTGGTGGATCTCGAGGATGTGAAAAGGAAGAGGAGGAAGAGCGATGGTGGGAGGTGAGACAAAGGGAGAGGAGGAAGAGAACAAGGACGATAGTGTCACAAGAGATAACATTGGCACGACCATCGTCCTTGTGACACTATCATCCGGTGAGGGAGGAGGAAGAGGAGGGGAAGCGGTTATATCCTCTCCCTTTGTCTCACCTCTCATCGTCGCTCTCCCTCCTCCTCCTCCCGTAAGAAGCTGCAGAAGTCGGAGATAGCATCACCGCCACTCTCCCCCCTCCTGCGGGGGGAGGAGGAAGAGGAGGGAGAGCAACCATCTCCTCTCCCTTTGCCTCACCTCCTGTTATCGCTCTCCCTCCTCTTCCTCTTCCTCTTCCTCCCTCCACAAGAAGCCACAGAAGTCGAAGATAGTGTCGCCGTCGCTCACCCTCCCCTTCCTCCTCTCTTGCAGGATGATAGTGTCACGAGGACGATGGTCACGCCGATGCTATCTCCCGCGACACTATCATCCTTGTCCTCTTCCTCCTCTCCCTTTGTCTCACATCCTGTTGTTGCTCTCCTTTATCTTCCTTCTCACATCTCCGAGATCCACCACCACCATCATCAAATCATCATCGCGGCCACTACCCCCACCTTGGTCGTCAATGTTCGGATCGACGTCGGCAAGGCCGACCACCACCACAACAGCCACCCACGGCCCCCGGCGTCGTCGTTGTTCGCCACCATCACAGTAGTCGACTAAGAAGTTTTAATTAAGGCATGATAAAAGAAAATGTAACTAGGATGTTGAAATTACTTTTTTGCTCATCATTTTCGTATCATTCCTGCACGTGCTGTCACGTGCTATATCTTTAATCGGTAAAGCCGATGACGTTAGAGTAAATGGAGTTAAATGTTTCACTTTCATAACTATAGGGATTTTAATATAAATTGTTTAAGCCTAGAGACCAGGATGCTAAAGGAGTCTAACTACAAGGGTAATATGTAATTAGCCCTAAGAAAACTCCTTTGCAAAGATCACCTTGGTTGATGGCTCGATTAAAGACAGAATTAGTAGGATTATTACCCTGAACTTTATAATAACAACAATATATTTCATGTATCTTCGCATTCTAGATAGCATCATAGGTGTCTATGTTTTCTTGCCAAGCAGAAGTTCATCATCATTTTTGGTCGTTAGTTCTGAGACTCCTTACTGATTGCGCGTGGATATTTGGCGACTGTTTGATATGATGAAAAAGACTGTCTGCTGCAAGATACACACCCTAGGATTTTATCCTGCTGAGATCAGCTATATTCTTCATGCATCATTCTTCTAGCTAACCTGTAGAGGTAGAGAAATTTAAGCAGGAATGTTTTCGTCGCCTTCTTGCAGCCACCTTGGAGTGGAATTCTTTATTGTTCATGATGTTTATTCCTTATTGATGTCTATTTTCTCATCAGAACAGCCCTCTCTTGTTATCTTTATGTCAGCAACCTGGCTGCTTATCTTGGTTCATTGCTTTTGTCCCTCTAAACAATAAAATGCTACAGATGTGTCCAAACAACCATAGTTTTGTACTTGTTCAATATTATTTTGACATGATAGTTTCTGATTGGCAACATGTTCTATGTTAATGGCTGACTTGAAGCCTTCCTGTGCTCGAGTTTCTATGGTGATAACCAGTTTTTCATCTGTTTTCAATGGTTTGTTGACTCAATACCTGGTTGGCTACTTTCTCTCATCCACTTTGAGTGTGGAGGTGGAAATTTTGTTTGTACTTGCTAAATATTCATAAGCAATCAGCACAATTTAAGTTAAATTGTCATTCTCTGCCAACACCCACCTACAACAAGAGACATGAAGTACGCAAGATAGATGGCTTCAACTCACTTTTACATGTCAAGAAAAAGAATTGCTATTCTATGTCAAAGTGGCTTCTTGAACACGAATCTGCAGCTGTTTTTGAGAAGCTAAATAGCGGATGTTTGTGTCCTCTACACAAATCTGCATGTTCCATACAAGTAACTGAGATGGTCAGAATTAGAAGCAGTGCCTGTTACTGTGAACCCGGAAGCACAATATCATGGCATGTCAGAGACTGTTTCCGGCAACAAAGACCAATCATATGTCTGTTCAAAGAGTTGTTATTCTTATTTATGAAACTGTACCTCAAAACCTGCCAATCAGCTGCAGTAATTGGTATTTGTTAGCACAGTGCTCGTTGAACCACATTCACTGTCTTTGAGGGACATGCTGGACCTATCTAACTTGAAAGACAAAGGATATTGATACCCATCGATTATCAGGCCAACATGGGAAGATGATCGCTGCATCTTTACAACTCTAGGAATGTTCCTTCCTTCTGTTGATAGTCTCCGCCTGCTTGTTTGTCGCTCAAATGTATCAGTTCGCTGGCGTGGTGCACTCTGTGACCTTGCCTTAGCTCTTGAAGATTCAGTGTTTGCCATGTAGTTGGGAAAGAAGGGATGACCATAAGAGTGTGTTGGATCAGGAACTGGAATAGCTGATAAGTACTGGGGACTGCTCTGTGCTGTTATGAATGTGAAATCCTCGAAATGTCCACTGTAAGCCCTACCACTCATTTCCGTGAAGGCAGATGGAGCAGGTGAGAACTGTTGATTCTGGTCTACATTAGAGGGCGAAAAATTTTGATCATAGTATCCAGAAAACTGCTGCTCATTTGTTTCAGTTTTTGTGGTTGAATAACTTTTTCTACTCTTTATACTGCCTCTTGATCCCCCAAGATCCAGATCCACTATCTCAATATTCTTGTTGGAATTTCTATCCATATCCTACAGGCATGGCGATTTTTTTATTTGTCAGTGATAGATCTAACAGACCGATCAACATTCATGAATGAGTTTGGTAATGCATTTTTTGATGTAATCTGTTATTCAAATAATGCAGGCATTGGATTCAACTTACATGCGATTGTCTAGATTGTGGGTGCTGTGGTGATCTCCTGTGGATGGACTGCCACTGTGGGATAACCTGTGACTCTTCAGCCATGCGGATCCTCCGGGCTCGAGCTCGCTCTTGAGCTATCACTAGAGCCTGCATGCAACGAAGAGTAGCAGCAGCTTGCTTCCTGACAAGGTGGCCTCTTACCAAAGCTTGCAGCTTTACCAGGCCTCTCAATGCACACAGAGCTTTTCTTGCCTGCGATAAGATTCATTCTGATACATGAAGATTTTCTTTCTCTAGCATCATAAGTTTTTCCTTATTTTTATATAGATTCCCAAATATTTGATCCCAGCTTTTAGAACTTTTAATTACATGCATTTTTCAGTCTGCTTATGGCATATGCTTTGAAATTCCTTTTCTTGCTTTACATAGTGTGCTGCTGATTCATATTCTTTTGTTGAAAAAAATTTGGCTTTTCAGAAGATATTTGTTTCTTACAAGAAAATGTTGTTGGTTTTTGCTTATGATGTATTTTATGTTGATATCAATAGATTCATTAGATTTGTTTTACTTGATCTCGTGATAAATCAGATTGCAGAAGCTATGATATGTATCAGTTTTTGTATTTCTCAGGCTAGATTTTCATGTTGTTGATATTACCTCATTGCAGAAGCTATGACAGGTATCAGTTGTTGCAGAAGCTATGACATGTATCTCTTTTTATTTCTCAGGCTAGATTTTCATGTTGTTGGTTTTCAGTCATGAGCAATTAACATTTCACAGTTCAATGTTTTTTCTTCTTTGAACAGACAAGCTAAATTCAATTAGAGAGATTAGAGGAGTACCAGGTAGGCACGAAAAGCAGACTGAATTTTGGTAGCTGCATCTTCCTTGACAGCAGTGGCTTTTTGTTTAGTGGCAGCGGTTGTGAGGCGTACTACAGCTGCTGCTGCCTGTGCCACAGCAACAGCAGCATCAGCAGCTGCAGCTGTGGCCACTGCAACAGCCATTGCATGCCTTTTATTGTCAATCGCAGCCTCCGACAGCCTCTGAAGTGGTGGCACACTTGTGCTCAGTTCTTGTGAACTTAAACTCTTCCCTGCACCTGCCCATCTCGGATATCTCCATCCCCTTTTCTCCTTGGGAGCAGGCACTGAGATTGGTGATGACTGACTATTGATTGGCAATGGAGAGGAAAATGATTCAGCTTTCTCTTTCTTTCCATCCTTCTTCCCCGTCAAGAAGCTCCTGAGCCATTTGCCTGTCTTCCACATTTTCCTCTCCTACCACCTCTTAGAGGAGCGATCAAGAGTCAGTGGCAGAGGAAAGCTAGATGACACAAGGTATGCGTATGGATTGTATGTTTTTATATCCATTCCTAATCTTTGCTAGCGAAGTAAATAATCCTTCTTCTTTCCTACTTTCTGGTAGCTACTTGTCATAACCGTTCCCTCTGAACCCATTTTTCTTTGCCTCTCTCTCTCTCTCTCTCTCTCTCTCTCTCTCTCTCTCTCTCTCTTTCTCTTACTCACCTCTCTTGGGCACTCATCTGTGAGCTTGTTTGTTTATATATTAGGATCTCTACAAGATTGATTTTATGGATTCTTTATATAAGACTACTGCATTTCCTGGATGCCTTCTGCTGGTGAAGTAAATGGTGTGATCCAGCAATGTTAATTAGGTACCCAGACAGTGTGAGGATTAAGGAATGGGCCAGAGGGCCATGTGAAGGAAAACACTATAAACATGCTGGGGTTGTCAGCATTTCACAGAGTTCATCCCATCATTGACTTACAGTAACTGAGGCCTTGGCAACTTTTCACCTGGTAGCTGTTGCTGCTGATCCTGATGCATTGTTGGTGCTTGCTCATGGAAGAACATGGATTTGTCACCTTTACATGGATTCTATGATCTTAACTTGATGATGGTTGGAGTAGTTGCTATGACACACCAGTTGATTTGATTGGGATTACCATGTCCATGTGTGGTCAAATTTCAGTATTGCGGGCCAGAGACTTGTGCCGAGTAAGGGTCATCAATCATTCAAACAGCAGTCTGGTAACTTTTCTGAAACCTTACCTTCTACCAAGTCAATAATTTAATCTGTCATTTTCTGTTCTAATTTATTGGTTTGTGCTTTGAATCAAAAGAAATCTGAATACCCACAATTTGAGGGACAATTGCATGTTCACCATATTTGTGTAAGAGTGGAGTAGATCCTCATGATACTGCATGATTGATTAATGATGGGGCCCTGCCCTAAGAAAACTCCAGATTAGTCTGAGAACTTAGTTCCCTACCAAAGTGAGCTGCATCGAGCAGCACAAAACAAGGGCTACTAATTGTGGATTAGTTGGCAGACACATCCTACTGCACATCCTTCTTCATTGAATGTATGTCGGTAAGAGGCTTGGCATCACTCAGTTTCTGCTGATGTGTAGTTGTCTTTTCTCTAAAATTTCGATGAGTTTAGCTTGTAATAGTACAGATCACTGCAGGCATGGTACGACTGAAATGTGACAATAATTGTGTAAGCTGATAATATATCTAGTGGCCTGTTCTTTAACATTGATGAGAAGCTCTGACATGCAACATGCAAGTGGCAACCATCGTTGTGACTCCTGCTAGCATGGAATAAATTCATGACTTCAAAATATCAATTGCATCATGGATGTGAAATCAAGAATAGTAGGAATGCATGCATTGTCCAAAGAAAAAGAAAAGAAAGGATGTGAATAGCTGTTGAGACCAATGATTTTTCACATGATACTTGGAAAGGGGCTACCACTTTTTCCCAAGTTCACTTTATCTTTGCCTGTGAGCAGCCTTTGATCACATTTTCCCTAAGTAGGTGCTAAGCCAGCTTTGGCACGGAGCTAAATGTACCAGTTTTGATTACTTTTTAGTGAGTGAGAAGCCACATGCTGAAGTTCATCCATGTGCGTCACACTAGGGCTGGCAGAAGCATCGCTTTGTTTGTCTGCATTGCGGACAAGTGATAGATTTCTCTAGGTCTTGTTATTTGTACACAGAGAGAAAGAGAGAGCTGATAAATTTTAGGTCTTTTTGTTTGTACAGAAATGGTGATGGTGCTGATAGGGAAGAGATCTGACAGCAAGCAGAAGAGTGCAGCAGGTAACGATTTCTTTAGATCTTGTTATTTGTACAGTGAGAGAGAGAGAGAGAGAGAGAGCTCTGATAAATTTTAGGTGTCATTATTTGTACAGAAATGGTGATGGTGCTGATGGGGAAGATCTGAACAGCAAGCAGAAGAGTGCAGCAGGTAACGATTTCTTTAGATCTTGTTATTTGTACAGAGAGAGAGAGAGAGAGAGAGAGCTGATAAATTTTAGGTCTTATTATTTGTACAGAAATGGTGATGGTGCTGATAGGGAAGATCCGACAGCAATCTGAAGAGTGCAGCAGGTAACCATTGCGAGAAATGTTTCTTTCTCATATTTGTAGTTATGTTGGGTGGCTCATGTGACAGGAAACCTCCAAGTGCTGAAGCTAAACAGGAGACGGAGAAAAAGGCCTCGAAAAGCACACACCTAAAGGTCAGACATATTATTTCTTTTTAAAAAAGAGGAAACTATGACGTCACAAAGTCCCACGTATATACCTTTTCACACTTTATTGTATTGATCTCCAATCCACCATGTCTAATCTAAATGCTTTTCTTAGGTTGCTGTGCGGGTTGATGATAGCCAAAATGTGAGGCATCGAAAGAGGTGCGTTATGGTAATCTTGGCTCCATGTGCGTGCCACAAGCCTTTACTTGCCAATGCTCGATGATCACGAAGGAATAATCTTGACCTAACTAAATAAATGATATCAAAATCGAACATTATAATCATTAATACTACTGAAAGAGAGTAAAAGAAAATAAAAGAAATCATTCTACAGCGCCTAAATGCATGCTCATCCATCCGATCAGATCTCACATCGAATCGGGGCCTGTCGTTCTTGATGGGCAGTTGAAGCGGTCTTTATCTGGAGGCGAGGCCACTCGTCGGCCCGGCTTTTGGATGTAAATTAATGAAAGCCCAACACGAGTAATTTTTCGAGTAACGCATATTGAGCGTTCGATGTACCGTCCCTGTCATGCCATATAGTTGCCGACACCACACATTTACGAATACCAAAATCACCCAATTAAAAGACCGCATCATTGACGAGAAACAATTTGGGCAAAACACAAGGTTTATCACTAGCACATTAAATAAAAATGTTGTGGATTGATCACGCCGAAGTGCGTGCAAATGCACGGAGGCCCGTGCATGCCTTTGAGTGGCAAATCTTCTTCTTTTTCCTCTTTCTTTTGCTGATCTTTGATCTCAAAACACAGTTCAGCCATGTTCTTGGTGGGTCCTGTACACGTTTGAGGCCCCACTACTACATGCGCCACACATGGTTCAACAGTAAAGATATGGAAAAGGTTAGGATCTGAGTCAGAGAGCTGTTCAGGTCCCAAGTGGTAGCAGTGGAGTTGTGTTAACTAGCAAACCCTCCTGCAAGATCTTTCAGTCAGATGAAAATTCATTCAAGTTTTTCCAGCTTTAGAGTAGTGTTTATGATATAATAAAGGGGTCTTCATCAAAAAAAAATTTATCTATGATTTTTGCACCTTTAGATAGGCTCTTATGGTGTAGTGTGTGGAAAGAGTAGGTTTCAAATCTGCCTATAAAATAAAATATTTCTTTCTTTCTCCTCCACTCATAGAAAAACAAAATAAAAATCTCCAGGCTTTTTCTTTGACAGAATTAAGAAAGAAATAAAATGCTGGAGGATGATGTAATAGAGATGAAGCAGATCATGGAAGATGACAATGTTATTTAAGTAACATGGACTGTATAACAAGTAATATCTCAAGATGATAAGAATTATCAACTGTGCATTCCGAAGCTGGGAACGTGTATCTTGACCGACTCCTGTGACATCGCATTCAGCACTCAGCTTTCGGCTTCTCCTCCTTAACGAGACATACTACAGTATGCACGCCAAACATCAACAATCAAGCCCCAAAAGAGCTGGCATCTTGACTGAAAATATAGGAAAAACAACAACAGTTACATGTATGTCTGTGCCCACACGACAAAGACCGATTCATGAACTCTTAATGGATGCATAACAAATCTTGCAGCAGGACTTGTCAGAAACCAAAACTTCGATCGGAGTCTCTTTCTATCTCTCTTTCTGTGAGAACGGCTTCTTTATGTCTGGTCTCAGGGCACGAAGAGCTTGTTGCCGCACCTGCATCGCCAGGCCTCGGGGTAGTAGTCTTGCGGCACGCTCTGGCCCGGCTGGATCACGACGCGCACGGGCTGGCAGGGGAAGCACCGGCCGCACCGGGCGCGGCACGATGGAGGGGACGAGCCAGGGCCGACGAGTCGCTCCCAGTGCTCTTGTTCCGGTGATCCCAGCCGCCTTTCTTCCACTTCCTGATCGATTCCCACGAATACAACCCCTACATATCAGCAGCAAAACCAGACTCAACTCAAATGGGTGTTTTGGAACTTGGAAAGGTGATTGTAAGTGGCACAGACATCGGCTTTTGAGCATAAAAATGGCGTGTGTCGCCTCAGCAAAGCGAACAACGTGAAATTGTCGCCAAGTGGTAGCTTAATCAAGCAAAACAGGTTAAGTAGGATATCACCAAGACAAGGTTTTGAGTACGAATCTGCAAGAAAGTTGCGATTTTGGAGCGAACGTCATCGAGGACAATTCCCGAGGGAGAGATGAGGGAACTAAAGCATGTGGTGAGCGTCGATCTTACCAAGAGCTGCGGCGGCGAACAAGAGGAGGGCGAAGGCGGCGGAGAGGAGGCGGCACTGGTGGCGCAGGACAAGCATGTCCCAGATGAGTAAACCTCCCTCCCACTTTAGTAGCCAGCAGCCTTCGATGTGCAGCAATCTGTATTGGTACTTGGAAGTATAAGCATAAGCTTCCTCTGTTTAATATGTTTATTGTTGTTCCTCTCGGTGGGCGAGCAGGCCATCTTCCATGAGAGAGTTTTGAGGTGTAAATGATGATTAAAAGATACAAATAAGCTGAAACATCCTCGCGCGAATAATCGTTTCCTAAGCCCCTTTTAACATCCATAAATACTAGATCAATTCGTTTGACCTATATTACTAATCAAAATATTTAAGATAAAATTAATAATAGTACATCGATCAAACTCCTATAAGTCAATCTTAGTTTTATCCATTTTGATACGAGACTAACCGTAATGTTACAATTTCCCCCACTCAATATTTTTATTAAATTTTAACATCTCGATTAGTTTCATGTTGGAAATAGATAAGATTAAGATTGACTTTTAAGCGTTAGATGAACATATTATTATCAATTATAGTTTAAACATTTTGATCAATGATTTAAGCTAAATAAAATTAATGAATCAGTTAGTCTATTATGTTTAGATCATTATATTTAATATTAAAGTCGACATAGCGAGAAAGCTTGAGTATGAAAATGCTACCATTGGATGGAGTAAAAGCACTCATCACAATCTGAGAGCCATCAAAAGTGAAAAAAAAATTATGATTGATTTATAAAGGTACGATGAGTATATTATTATTAACTTTGGTCATTTTGATCAGTAATTTATCATTTATCAAAAATAAAATAAAATTCTCAGATAATTATTAAACAATCAATATTTTATCAAAGATTTAATTATTAAATTTAAGTATAGCTCCCATGTAAATAATATTTAAGATGATATAATCATATGTAAAACTAATTTTTATAGATGATGCAGAAGAGATGGGATGATGATATTAATAATGTAAAGAGAGGCAGAAGAAGATCTAAGAAAATATTATTAAAATATACAATATTTTATGTTATTTATTTAAAGATGTTATTTTGTACAATACTTTCAATCCATACAGTGAATTCAAAATTACATATGTTGTGATTCATTGTTATATGATATTCTTTTTTTTTTAAGGACTAACTCGTATAATAATAGTAATCTTATCTCAAACAATCAAACTATTATGATGTTGTCAAACCTTTCTTCTCTTTTTATTTAATGATTAAAATTGAAAGATGATTAAAATATTTTTTTATTTTTTCTCAAAAGATGCCCTAATTTTATTTTTTTTTAAATAATATCTTTACCTTTTATAATATCAAAGAGACCCCTTCTCCTTTTTTATCCATCAACTTTTCCTCGTAGCATATCCTTCCCCACTTGTCATGTGGATTAGCAATAACGATCTCGTTCTTCACATGACGATAGAATCGAGTGGCAAACGTGAGGCATATAGGGTCATTGTGCTAAAATGAGATTAGTAAAGTATATGAAGTCATCAAGAAGACAGTTGACCTAGGTGGGCTAATGACAAAGAGAATCTCGAGCATGTGGGAAGTGAAGGAGATCATCAAGAGTAAAAGGAGGTTGATGATGATGTTTGGAGTTAGGAGTAATGGCCACTTTGGGAGTAAGTGGGAAAGGATAAGCAAATAAGATCTCGAATGGGGTATTGTGATAGATGGAGATAATAAGACAAAAGCAATAAGATAATGACGGAAGAAAGACGAGGAGTATTTTTGAGATTATAAGAAGTTGAAGCATCATACGAGAAAATAAAAAAATAAAAGTATTAAAAGAACCGAAAACTGATTTTTTTTTTCAAAAATCTTTCAAAATTAAATGAGCCGCTTGAATAATTACATGAGAATCCCAATGAATAATTTACTAAAAATCATTCCAAGTAATAGACATTTTTTTTTGGGCTTTGACTATGTTTGAGTAAGTTTGAGTTAGTATTTTTATCAAATACTTTCTATCAAATCATAAAAAGATGATCATTATCGTTTGACTACGTTTGAGTTAGTATTTTTTTTAACTAAACCCTTACTATTTAATTAAACTATTAATTATCTATTGATTTTTCTCGATTACCCTCACCTCCTCCTCCAGCTCCACCTCCTCCTCCAGCTCCACCTCCTTCCACTCTATAGCCTCCTTCTCCTCCCCGTTGGTTTTCTCCTCCTCACTATGCTCTTGGCTTCCTCCTCCTGGAGTGTTATCTATTCTCTCTCTCTTTTGCTTTCTCGTATACCTTTGTCTCCTCTTCCCACTATGTTGCCTCCTCCCTCTCCCCTTGGCTTTCTCCTTCGCTTTCGCTTCCTCCCACTCCTCCACCCCCTCTCCTTTATCTACCTCCCTATTTCCTCCCTCCCCTCCTCTTCCTTCTTTATCTTATCATCTATATAATTTACCTATAAAATCTGCTACACTCAAGTTGTACTTATTTATAAAAATATTTTTTTTAAAAAAATATTATTTTAATAATAAAACTAAAAAACTTAAGTTATCTTTAAAAATATATTAATTTTTATATAAAAAAATATTATTATACTCGAGTTAGACTCATCCATATAACATATTTAAACAAATTAGTTCTAGATAAGTTTATCCCAAGTTCATAAAAAAAATAAAATGCTTGAGTTATCTTTAAATTTTTTTAATTATTATATAAAGTATTATAAATTGTCTAAACAAACTATTACACTTGAATTTCACTTGGGTTACATTGATACACATACATATAATATATTAAAAGATATATTAATTTTTATATAAAATTATCATAAATTAATCATAAAACTAATCACAAAAGTGTACATTTCCTATTTCCTACTTCCTATTTTCAATATTGGCTTAGTTACATTAAAATAAGTTAAACTAGATTATCTAACCTATTTTAAAATTAATATTTATATTTGTAAATATTTATAGGATAATTAATTATCAAAACTTTAAGAATTCTATTATAATATAATTTTTAATAAAAAATAATTTAATTTTTATTTTATGATAAATTTAGAATAAATTAATATTAAATTTAATATATTCTTAATAAGTTAGTGAATGAGTATAACTGGATTGTAAGCTGAGCATAACTTGAATATAAGGATTCGACTCAATCGAATCCGAAGGATTTCGAGTCGAAACGATTTAACTCGGAACAAATTGATTCACGAATCGAGGATGCTTGAAATAGTTTGATTCTAAGATATTATCAAGATTTTTTAATATATATTTTTAATAAAAATAAAATATGATGATGTCATTTAATGCAAAATTATTATTATTATAAAAATTTTTCGATAAATTACCCCATCCCAGTCCGACTATCATTAATCATCATGTATGTGCACTCTGCTGCTTGTACTTTCTGTGGTGCACACACATGGAAAGAAAGCAGTGGCAATTACATCTCTCGAGCAAAAAGTACTTGAGAATCCACCTCTTTTTCTTCTCGTTGACTAACCTTTAAGATTGTGTGATATCATGTCATATCGAGGCCATGAAGTTACATCTCAGTGTCCATGAGAGTGGCGATGATGATGCGATTAGAATGATATGTTTTGATTGACTGGTTGCAAACACTGTTTCGTTGCGATAGATTTTAATCTCAAGATCGATCAGAACTTTCTCAACTAATAATCAGCTTAGCATTTCCAAAAAATTATATGGCAATGTTTCCGATCTTAAATCTTTTGTTGTAAGTCATCACCAAACAAAACATTCAAGGTGTAAAAACTTTGTAGAATATAGATTGATATATTAGATGTAAGTTCTATACAACAACATATTTTAAGCCCTCGACTCGAAGTGAGTTGGATAGATTAATATATTTTAAATATATAAATTTAAGAATGAAGTTTTACATCTTTATTTAAGATTATTATTCTCAAGTCATATTCTAATGTTGGACAATACAAATTTACTTTTTTACTCATCATAGGTAGAGACGTGACTCTATAAAACTATGTAGAAAATGTGGAACATTGAGTTATCGTCTCGATCAAATAAAGAACATACGTCAACTCGTTCTTCATTGGATTAAATCGTAAACTCTTTCGAGTTTTGAGATAGAAGACACATCTTAAAATTTTACTTTTTAGTAATATTAGTTTTATAATTATTGGTTTGGTAAAAAATATATTCTTTTGAGATATCAAAACAAAAAAAAACAAAAATCAGTAGACCTATCTATCACTACAAACTGTGATTTGAGATAATGGGTTACTAATAATAGAGAGACTAATAAGTTAACTATAAATAACTTCACCCTTTAAGCATTTTTAGTTTATAGTTAGCGACACTTTGTAGGCCGGTCGTCACCGTGAGCCGTTTAACGTTAATTATCCGATTCCGTTACGACCACCAAAGATAACGGCCGTAGCAGGGGAGGGAAAGGGGGTAATTTGGTGAATTTGAGCGGGAGGGCATTCATTGGTGGGAGCAGCGCACCGACGTGGCGGCTTGGGGGGGTGGGTTGCTGCGGTGATCAGATAAAAAGAAACCACCCTCAACGAGGCGGAGACGCCGCGGCCAATCCCCATCCCTCCCCTCTTCCCAACAACAATATAATAATACTCTTCCAGTGATGGAGTGACGTTTTCCCAAAGCGCGCGCATGGTGCCGAGGTGGCTGTTTCGATAGAGAGCGGGACGAGGATGTGATCTCTGCCTCCGCCCGCCGAGACCCTCGCTAGGCCGTCCCCGGAACCCTCCCTGGCCCATCACGACGGGATGCCTCCTCCGGATCCCGCCGCCATGGGCCCCGGGGAGGTCGCCTCCCGCTCGCCGCTTGACAAGCCCTTCGCTGACCTCACCGACGAGGACATCGCCCAGCTCACCCGCGAGGACTGCCGCCGCTTCCTCAAAGCCAAAGGTCTGTCTCTCTCTTTCTCTCTCTCTCTCCTGCTACTTTATCGGTAAGTGGTGACTTCGGAGTAGCCGAGGGCTAATGGGCAAGTGCAGGCATGCGGCGGCCGTCGTGGAACAAGTCGCAAGCGATTCAGCAGGTTATCTCCCTCAAGGCACTTTTCGAGGGGCGGCCGGGCTGCGACGACTCCCCCGCAGGCGGAGGGATCCTTCGGAAGCTTCCCCCTGTTACTTCGGCGCCGGTGTCTCCGCCGCAGGTAGTCACTTCCCTTTGGCGAGTGCTAACGTGGCGCCCTCGTTTTGATCTCTGTCTCTTGCTGTTGCTTCTTCCAGAACTCGCCACCTCCGGCGACGGAGGAAGGCAGCGGCGGGGGCGGCAGTGGAGCGCAACCTCCGGCGAAAGAGCCCTCGCCGTACCGGAGGAAGGATCCGTTTCCCCCGCCATTCTTTGCCGGAGACCTGACCTGCAGTACCCCGATCGCCGAACTAGACCGTCCTCACCCGCCGGAGAACCGATGCTTCTCCCCCAGGTTCGTCTGCTTGCGCGCCCCAAATGGTCCCCAAACCCCCTACCGCAACCCCCGGCCACGGTGCCGCTAACATGCGCCGGGTTCTTGATCCGACGGCCGTGGGGCGTTCGTCCCCGTACTAAGTGGGCCGGTTGCCCCATTTGCTTGCATGATGGAGGACGGAACCTCCCCTGCTCGCTCTTCTCGCATACGGATTTTCCTATGCGGTGACGAACCGGCGGCCTTGATCTCGACGGCCGCGTCATGTGCTTCGGCGACGCTTTCATGCTCTCCATTTACAGGACGACGGCGGACCTACCGGGAGAGCAGATGACGATCTTCTACGACGGGATGATCAACGTGTACGATGACGTCTCGGCCGATCAGGTGAGTCGACGATCGCGAGCTCCATACCGGCACCGGGGACCGTGACGGGCGTTGCACTGACACGGCGCCGCTTTGTTCGCAGGCGAGGGCGATCATGGAGCTCGCTGCCAGCCCGGCCTGCTTCGAAGACCCGACTGATCCGCTTCCTCCGGCCCGGCGGCCGGTCTTCCGCTTGCCCCCGGGCCCCGCTCCCCCTTTCGCCCGAGCCTTCCGAATCCGGGCGACAGGTGAGACCTCCCTGTCCTCCCCCCTTTCCTCGGTCAAGCAAAGCCGCCAGATCTTGATCGGACGGTTGCCTGTGGTGCAGGCAGGATGCCCCACCGTGTGGCGGGCGGGTTGGAGGGCCGGAGGGTGCCGCGGGAAACAGAGCATGGTAAGAGAGCGGAGCAATTTACCGGGTAAACATGCGACTTTTTTGTTTGCTGGTTCATACCATCACTGATTGAGGGACAAATCTTGACCCACGCTGGGACCCATGACTGCACGGCACCGGGAGTCGTTGCCTTTACCTGGGCCCCACCTGCAGTAGTGGGTTATGCAGTCAAAATTCAATGTTGTGCATGCGAAGTAGCGTACTGCAACCAAGATGGGTTTCATGGCGGTAATGGTGGGTGCTGTGGGTGGCACAGGGCAAGCCCGGGTGCCAATTATTAATCGTGTCGGCTTTACCTGTGTCAATGGACTGGAGGCGTCGGTTCACAAGTGTCGAGTGGTCCATTGATTGGTCTCGATGCCCATTGAGATCGGATTGCCCGCCATTGCTGTGATCGTATGGTCCCGGTGTTCTTCATGGGTCCCCTGATCCAACCCACGAGAATCTCCAGTGAAGAAAGTTGGTAGTTGTTTGCAAACACCCAACCCGGTCGGACAGGTTGTGTCACAGGCCTACCAGGCTTTGATATCAAAGAACCTTTAGTTTGAGTTGTGTGTCTGGAGTTTCCTCCATGCTATTTTTCCTGATTCAGTTGGATCAGACTGTGATTCAACTGAATCAAATGGCTGTCTTTGCTGTGCATCTCATTTTTTCATTCTTTGTAGATAGATAGAATCATGTTTTCTGTAAGTCATAGGAACATTCAGAATCTTTACATTCACTGTTTTTGTCACGTATAGCTACTGATGCGAATTTGAGTGTTCAGAATCTTCTAATCTAACCCTTGAAATTTTCTAACCCATTAGTTCACCTACCTAAAAGGTGATTTACGTGAACCCATATAAAACCGAGCTATGAGAACGTTGTATATATCGGGTTCGTGAAATAAATTTGTCTATCCTGTATGAGTAACTGAAACTTGAATGTAGAAGTTGGCCGTCAATGCATGATCTATGATCCCAGGTTTTTATTGGCTGTAAACACAATTAGGCTTAATGATTACTTGCTGAATCTTGCTCAGGTATTTAATTGTTTATTCTCACAGCCTTTACAAAATACTATGATATTGACTATGACCATAGATATGTAAGCACGAAGGCAGTTCATAGTGGATTTGTTCATTTTAGCTTCATAATGGCAACCTAGTCAATCAATCTAAGTCTATCTATTTTTTCCATGGACTAATGCTGGTTTTCACTTGGCAGAAGTTCCAACAAGTAGAAAAGCATCATTGCAAAGGTACTTGGAGAAAAGGAAAGATAGGTATGACCTTTTGTCTTCAGAAATGATAAAACAGTGCCTATAAGCCATATTACAATCTTTGGTGAGAAATACATTCCATCATTGTTTTTTCTTCTATGAAGGTTTAAGGGCAAAAAGATCCTCGGAGGTTCAACTTCTTCCGATATGGAGATGATGTACATTAGCCAAAAGTTGAGATGCCTGAACCATAGTGAGCTCCCGAACCTGAATGAAACAAGCTTCCCTTCTCTGTCCCAGCCACCTCAATCACCAGCAAGGTGCAGCTCGGCAGAAAACCAAAGTGGAGAGAAATATTTCATCGATCTCAATGATGACAGTGAGTGAAGCTCTTATTAGTTGTTCAATTATCACAATTCTCAATTTCACTTTTGGTATGAAATTATATCTTACATATTTCATAAGATGCATGTACTTATCCAACAACTGTTTAGCAAGTCTCATCTATTTCTGGGTCTCTCTTACCCCAAAGGTCAACAAACAGAAATTATGTTTTGCATATCTTTATTTCTTTTTCTGCTTGAAATATATTAAAACTTGCTTACATATTTTCATGTACTTTGTTTTTAATTTTCTTTACATCTATTGATTAGTGGTGCTAGGATAGACAAAGGAAGATTGAGGGAACTGGTTGGGGAGGCAAAAAGATCAGATAGATACCCTATAATTGATTGGTGTCATATACGGTTCATCGGACTTAATTCTTTGCCCTAAACAACGGGATAAGCCGAAAGAAGAGCATGCATCGCACGTCATTACATTTTCCGATCAATCACATCTTAGTTATTTTCCTAGTACAGCATCTATGATGATGGTCCAGCTTGGAGTTAATTCTGTACACACAAATTTGGTTGGTGTTACTACTATTGGTTTAGTGTTGCATGATTGCGACTCTGATATATTTGTATCTCAATTTCTTAACAGGCGGCGGAATTTAAGATTGTTGGATGACCACCAAACGGGTCCCAGGAGCTGAGAGACCCTGGTTCTGTGGCTTCCTGCCCTGGGTTTTGATATATCCAAGAATCTTGGCTTGTATACTTTTGCAATGGCAGCCATGCTTGGCAATTAATAATGTTTCAAGATGCCAACCCCATGGATGAGATTGAAGACTCAAACAGAAGCTCTGATTTGCCCTGCTCCTCATTCGTACATCAAGCAATTTGCATGTGTAAGATCAGCCTTCCAGTTTCTTATGGCAGTGCAGCCCATCAGAGGACAGTCAAAATCCAGATCATTATTCTCTTCATGATCACAGCCGCCAGGTGAAGGTAATTACAGTCCGATGATCCTATTTGACCGGAAAGAACAGATCATGTATCCTTTTGTTGGAAGTTCATGTACTAAAAAGACTAACACAAACTCTTGCGGTACTTGCTACAAGTCCTCTGGAGGTTGCGGCTACCTTCGAGTCACGAAGGCTTTTCTCTCGAGGGATGCTTGGGTATGTATTGGATACCTTCAATCCAAACAGCTATTTCGTAGGACTGGTCGTACGCTGAGATTCTTTTTATTCTTTTATGATTCCTTAGAGATTCTTTTTCACGTCACTTCAATTTCACAGGAAACATCAATCGAATGTGATGATTGATGCAGTACAAGTCCTTCTTCACCCACTCGATGTATATATCGCCTTCAGTTTCTCAAGGAAGTAAGCTCGAGCGCGCAGTGAAAGAGGGGATTACTGCTATCTGTAGAAACTCACCAAATCTGTAAATGAGGCATCACAGAACTTAAAAAAGGCAAATTCCAATTAAAACAGTTCAATCACATCTAGTTCTTTTGTTTTGTGCCCATGGCAACTTGCAACCTGAGCATTGTAGCATTATCACCTTCATAAAGAGGGAACTCCGAACTACAAGCTTTTGAGCAGTTAGTTTTAGTATTTTCTCTTCTTTGGGAAAACACAAAAAGAAAAAAGGGGGGAAACAACCATAAAAAAGAATCAAGAAAATAAATGAAACGTCTTCAGGGATGCCGATCGAATCACACCCCCCGAGTCCAACAAAGACTCCGCGAGGGCACGAAACTAACGTGTTCCCTCTATTGCATCGTTCTACGTGGCACGATCCAATATGGTCAATCGTCATCGTGGATATTTTAACGGACAGAAAATCGAGCGTCTCTGTAGTTAATCCATGACCGACGGAACATATGCGTCCCGGCTTCATCTATATAAACCCTTATGCAGTCCCCAGCACGCCAGGAAGATACAGCGAAGCGCAGAGCGTTTCGAGTGATCCTACTTTCTTAACTAATCTTTCCGTTTCTGATTCTTGATTTGTTCTTCTTCTTTTTGGTTTCTAGGAGTAAACCGACTCTGCAAGAGGTGCGCAGTCTCAATCACGATTCCGATATGTTCAGAGAGGATCTCAGTTTCTTTATTCTTATTTTTCGAATTGTTTATAGGTTTTTGAAGTCTGAGACATGTTACGGGAGAAACATCCAATGTTCGCATGGAATTTTCTTGTCTGTATTTGGTGTTAGGTTTCTTTCTAGTTGATGCCACTTTCTGTGCAGATACTGGCCGATCGGCCAACTTTTCTGTTCCCTGATTTTTTATGATCCTAAGTTGAGTAGATCTGCCAAAGGTTTTGGGCCGTTCGCCTATTTTCCTGTTGGTTCACATTGCTTGCTCGTTACTTTTAGCGATTGGATCGGTTATCTTTCCATCCATGAGTCTTCCTGACAGTTTCTTGATGTAGATCAAATATTTTATGCTCATAGAAATTGTTGATGTGCAGCATATACCAACTAAGTGCTTTAACAATTTGGATTATAGAGTTTGTGCATTCTCTCGCATGAATTAGTTAAAACATAGAAATTTGTTCTCTATAATGAAAATATATCAATGTAGCTGACTCCAAATAGTTGGGATATTATGGTTGACTTGTTATTTTTGTATGGGCGTGTATGTATATGTGTACGTGTGTATATACACACCGAAAAATGAACAAAGGAAAGAAGGGAAATAAAATATGGGAGCAATGCGAGAAAGCAAACTCAACAAGCTACTATTCCCAAAAAAATATATTATAATTTAAGAGATAGATAACTACAGTTGAATAGAGTCGAGTGAAATTTTAATTGCTATACTTCATAGGTGGATATGCTTGCGTCCTCAATTTTTGAACAGTTTTCTTTGGATGGAAATATCAGGGATAACTCTTGTTTTTCCTTTAGATCAATCATTTTGAATAATCCATTCTCCTTTTTTGTTAACAATGAATTTTCTCTGATCTATGTTTGTAGTGGTTGCACTTACCACTTTCTGGAATCAAATCACAAAATGAATTCTTAGTAGTTAATAACCAATTTCTCTTCTCCATTTGTTATAGGGTCACAAGGAAGAAGTTCTCCAAGCATGGTGTATGGATGACAGTGAGGAAGACCAGAGGCAAACTTGCAGGTTGTGTGATTTGATGGCAGTGGTCCAAGGCACAATCACAGTAATGTGTTCACTCTATAAGTGCTTGCAAGGTCGGGAAACAACAGATTATGCTTGTTTCATTTTGGACAGCTTGGAAGATGATTGATTGAAAGAATGGGATCTTTCTTGGAGTCCTATAGCTTTCACACATAGATGCAAAGTGCTGTTGTCCATAGAATTCAGGTGAGTCTCCAAGGAAACACATTACTATTTAGTTTTGTTTGCCTAAGAATTAATTCTCGTTATTCTGCTGTGTATCCCATGAGGCTGCAGCCCATATTGTTGGTTCATGGTATAGTTCTTTTGTCTCTGCTGTCAAATTTCATATATGTTGAAGGTAAATCCATTTAAAATCTCTCATAGTGATGCAGAAATTGAGGCTCTGTTTAACAGGCAGGCTATGGAGAGAAGAGAAGGGATTGTAAAAAGATGAGAAGATGGAGGGAGAAGCTAAGAGGACAAAAAGGTAATCGCATTTGCTTTGCCATGTTATTGAACCCCCTGCCTGTTCATTTATAATCTTAAGCTTAAAAATAGAGCAGGATAAATTCATTGGTTTCCTTTCCAAGCAGGCTGCAGTGATGGCTCATTCAGTGAATGTGTCTTGAAGAAATAAAATCATTCATTGCCTCTCAGGACCAACGGATTTATGCAAACACACCATCATTCTGAAAGTTTATTCAGTTTTTGACAGGACTGGTAGGAGCAAGTGTGATCAGCTGAGAAAGTCTTATCTGCTAGAGAACTTGAGTGCTTTCTTCACTGACATTTCCTCAGCTGATTTATTCAAGTGGGGTGGCAGGAAGTGGTGTATTAGCAAACTTCCATGAGCAACTGGTGAAGAGCTCGATGTCCCTCTCCCCACCAATCTCATCCACCGGCATCGCATCAGAAACCTCTTTCAACTCCTCTTCACTTAGCTTCACATCAAGGGAGGCGATATTGGCATCCAGGTGCTTAACCTTTGTCGTACCTACAACAAGATGGAAAAAGAAAGGTTGGATGCTAGCATCAGTTGTTGATGATGATGGTGTGCATTGCAGCATTCACAGAAAGTGGACGACATACCTGGAATAGGCACCACGTCTTCTCCTTGGTGGAGAACCCAAGCCAGAGCTAGCTGGGGGGGAGTGCACCCGTGCTTCTCAGCCAGTTTGGTGACTCGCACGAACAGTTTCTTATTCTTGTCAGCATTCTCCCCATTGAACCTGGGATTGAGGGCCTGTTCGTAGGCAAAAGGATCAGCTCAAAAGGCGAGGCTTTGTAGCTGAAAGAAGAGAATAAAATTACTGGGATGGGCTTCGAAGACTAGTACAATACCACTATGCTCCCTTCAGGTAATCCTTCTGTGCCTGCTCTTCCAGCAAAGAAACCGTGTCCAAGAGGGCTATATGCAATTACTCCAATACCAAGCTCTCTGCATGGGAAATGGGTAGCTTATGCATCATAAAAAATATTTTAGAGCCTTGAAGTTGTGTGTTCGTATGAATGAAGCAAAATATGCTTTAGAAGCTTTAAATATCGGCTACAAAAATAATAGAGAGAGAAGATGAAGGTCTGGCACACAGTAGCGATTATATATCAGTAAGTAGGTCGTGTATCGAAAGCAGTTAGAGTTCGACAGAAGAAACCGGCAAAGGGGAATTATCTCATCCTCTATATCACGAGTCCACAGCGACCACTCCATCTGCACAGCAGAGATGGGATGCACAGCATGCGCACGCCTTATCGTGTCGGGACTTGCTTCGCACAGGCCGATGTACTTGATCTTCCCTTCCTCCACTAATTTCTTGAGTTCATGCATCTGCCTCGGCGAACAAGGTAATCAGCTTGATGATGACTAAGAAGAGTGGTAAAGATGAAGTCAGCAGTTAATACTCACAGTATGCTCTATCGGCACTGTTGTGTCCACTCGGTGAGGAAAGTACAGATCGATGTAATCAACACCGAGGCGTTGGAGACTGCCTTCACAGCATTTGCGAGCATATTCCGGCAAGCCATTGATCAGCAGCCGTCCGTCCTGGAAACCAGCAATGCCGAACTTGCTTGCTATCTGCACTTTTTCTCTTGGCAGATGCTTCAGAGCCTTCAGTTTTCGGACACAAGAGTTAAGAGTTTACAATAACTCCTCTTAGTTACAGTATTTGCTAAACTATTTGTGTTTATGATACCTTAACAATCACAGTTTTTTTTTTTTGTTCATGTAGATTAGCCATATAACTGGCAAAATCGTAGCAGCAGTTCAATAATGTATGCATGCTAAACTCGTCTCATGGCATGATCAAGCACTTGAGATGGGAGACAGACCTGCCCAATAAGGTTTTCATTGTGTCCGTTGCCATAGGCATCAGAAGTGTCGAAGAACGTCACCCCGTTATGGAAGGCATCAATGACGATGGCAGCACCTTCTTCGTAGGACAGAGGATCGTTGAATATCCCTGAGAGACCCGAGCAACCAAAACCCAACTTTGAAACCTGTTAAAAAGACGGAACAACACGGAGCATTACTACAAGTCTACAAGACTGCTTGAAGGTTGAAACATGTGAGAATCCTTCATTGTGAGGCACTTTGAAGGGATGTTTTTAGAAACTTGATGCTGCAAATGTTGGAGTTCAATGAAATACAAGCAAGCTTTACAGGGAGCTCCCAGCAGCATATCAAGTACAGAGGACACGAGGGGGTTCCAAAGCAAGGATGTGAAGCCCCTCTTCCACATCCTGTTTTCGTCGACAGTAAGTTCCTCCTGACATCCATGTTCTAAGAAGTTTCATGCAAGCATGGAAACTTGGCACAAAGCGAATGAAGGGATCCAAGTGCCTTTGGGCCTACCTTAACAAAAAGGTGTAAGACATGAAAGTTTTCACATGTCGATAGGACACAAGAGTACAAACTAACTGAAGGGTGCTATGCTTCTTCAGCCCTTCAGGGCCGAAGCACAACTGGAGTCTGAGGCTTCATGTGTTGGAGAAACAACACAATGGTGCATACCAACCCGATGATGTTTCTTCTCAAGGCCTACCTCCAGTCCTTGTGTCCCAAGCTTCACTTTTGGGACTCGAGTCCGCTGTTGTGCCTTCTGCTCCATGCTGTCCCGTCCTCGAGGCTGCCGCTTGCTGTAACTGACGCCGTCAAGATTTCTGAGCTCTACAGAAAGTAAATGATCCATCCATGTCGGGCGTTGCTACTTATAACCAGAAAGCAATGGAGTTCCTGCATCCACTTTGCTAAAAGTGAGTTTCGGTTTGAAAGGTTGTTGTGGTGGTAGCTGAAATGTGTTTCATTCTCTCACCTACTGCTCTCCCTGAACCATTCATCTTCCTTGCAGCACTCATAGTTACTGAGAACATTTTAGAGAGAGAGAGAGAGAGAGAGAGAGAGAGGGTGATGGGCCAGTGCATAGTTTATATTCGGTAGATCACGTTGTGTGCAAACTGGTTGGTTTAGCTACTCGCAAGCTCTTCTTGGCCTTTAGCCTGAGCTCAGGAATATTTCATGTGGACAACAGTAACTAAATTCCGAGGTGGCGACCACTTCAAGAGTTCTGCGTAATTGGTCAAACCTACGAGGATTTTGTCCTCGTTATGGTTGATGTGTTACGGACGATGGCGAATATGAGACGATTCCTGCTTCCATCACCGGTTAGGCAGCACTGATAACAACACTTTTTCTTTTTCCCTTTAACGGGTTAAACATTTTGATAATATGTTTATATATATATTTTCCTTATATGTATATATCGTTGTTTTCATTTGATGATATAAAAGATGTCTTCCACGAACAGTTTTTTTAAATGTATTGTTACTCTCTATCCACGCTACTTAAATCAATAATCAATAATTGAGATTCGATTTATTAATTTTTTTTATAATAAATAGTTATATATATATAACTATATAACTATACATATATATATGTATGTATATATATATATGTGTGTATATATATATGTATATATATATATATGTATATGTATATATGTATATATATATATATGTATATGTATATATATATATATATATATACATATATATATATATATACATATATATACATATATACATATATATATATATACACATATATACGTATATATACACATATATACGTATATATACACATATATGCGTATATATACACATATATACGTATATATACACATATATACGTATATATACACATATATACGTATATATATACACATATATACGTATATATACACATATATATGTATATATACACATATATATGTATATATACATATATATATATATATATATACATATATATATACATATATATGTATATATATATACATATATATGTATATATATATACATATATATGTATATATATATATATACATATACATATATATATATATATACATATATATATATATATATACATATATATATATATATACATATATATACATATATATATATATATATATATATATATATATACATATATACATATATACATATATATATATATATATATACATATATATATATCTGTGTGTGTGCGTGATTTAAGCTTTGACTGGAATCGTGTCCGAACGGATTCACTTAATTACGAGAGCCAAAAGAATGTAAAGAAGTGGTCACAAGTGACTGTACCCCGCACCCGCACCCCCCCCCCCACCCACCCCCCACACCAAACCCCGCCCCCGCTGCCTTACAAATGAGGTGCTCGTCTCATTAGATATGTGGTGAAGGCGATCACACTATTTTTTAGCTTTGGATTGGTCTTATGAGCTCTCTCATTTGTCCAACTTGGTGGCAGGATTTGGTGGAAATGTGACGATAACACCAGCATCATCAGTGCACAGAATTGCTTAGTATAATTCTATGTGACTGAATTGCCTCAACTTTTATTACGTAACAAATGTTGAATTATTTACGGTCCAATTGTGATGACTCTTGCATAGGTTAAAAAATAAATTGAAAAAAAATCTCGGATCAAAATATATTTTTTATTAATATTTAGTTTGTACAAAACCATTAGGACTACAGATCATGAGATTTATATTATGTATTATGACTTTTTTGTGCTTAAATTAAATGATATCATGCGATATCAAAAATCATGATTTAGGAGGACATAATTTTTCATTAGTGAATTTTGATTCTCTTATCATCGATTAAAGAATTATGATTATATTGTTTCACGATGAATTCAGTTGCAAAATAATCATTTAAGTCCTACCATTGAATATGACTTTTTAAGTTGTCCCGATATGTCTATGATTCACAGTTATTTATTTATTTATTTATTTTAATGTCACGAAACCATAATATATCGATTAAGATGTTTAAATATCAACAAATTAAATCTTGATTCGGACGTGCCAAATAATACATATTTATGATTATGAATGCATCCAAATTCGATGGTCCGATTTGGGCATGCCACGTAAAATATCACTTAGCTATCATTTTGTTTAGGATGGTCGCTTCAGTAAGCGACTACAGTCTTCGTCATCGATGCATTCCGAGTGCATCCTTCTTTTTAAATGCATACATAAACTAATGAAATCATTGGAAGTGACTCATTTATCGATTCATTTCTATCGATCTGGCCAAGCCTCAGCATCCCGTCATTGGTTGATTCGTACCACCAATTATATAGAATATTCAGCTAAAAACATTATATAAAGTCATATAAAAAACATAGGAATATCTTTAATATCAATGATGATGATCAGTTTGTTCATAACAATAAAAGAATTTTATCAAATATAAGTAGAATAAAACGAGAGATTTCCAGGCATCCATCCTATTCACAAAATAATTTTCTTTTTACAGCCAATCAACCAGTTTGCAATTCCATGACTATGGAAGTTTGTCCATATAAATCTTTAAACCCTGAGCAACCTCTTTTCTCGAGTCTTGTTTTCCTGCATTCTAAAACACACTGTATCAACTTAGTTTTGAACTGATCAATCGTGTAGCCAACATCTTCAAACCCCTATTTGGAGAGAGAAACCGACTAAAACATGTTTCTGCTTACTTGGAGGAGACTGAAAATGCTCGGTCCAGTACATGAAGATATGACATGAAAAATAGATGGAGAAAAAGGAGGCAGAAGCTGCAAACCCAGAGCTCAGTCCAAAGCAGATATGATGTCAAACTGGAATGTGCCCAGATGAATGAAAAAAGCTACTTCCAGCCTGGTATATGATACCAAACTAGATCCAGAGAATGTGTACTCACTCATATGATCCATCATCAGGAATCGCAAACCTACAATTTACCAAATCTAAATACAAGACTATCATCAGACTAATCACAGCATGGAAAATGGGTGAGAACTGCTACTGTGAATAACTGAGAACTGATACAGGATCTGCACATAGGGGGTTCAATTGCATAAACTTTCTGTACATTGACACCATCCAATAGAATGTGAAATTTACATGTATTATTTGGAAGCTCTATGTCCCAGACAGAAACTTATACAGGAAACCTTCCAATCAATGTCACATCTGATTTAATACCTACGAAAGATTTTGAAATTGAATGAACTATCATTAAGAAAATTTCACTGGGAATTGAGTTGACATGTCACCAAGAAGATTACCATCATGGAGTATCGGTGAAACTCGGGTAACAAAACAAACAACAC
This sequence comes from Musa acuminata AAA Group, assembly GCF_036884655.1. Classification (NCBI taxonomy): domain Eukaryota; kingdom Viridiplantae; phylum Streptophyta; class Magnoliopsida; order Zingiberales; family Musaceae; genus Musa; species Musa acuminata. Next base: position 46,274,106 of record NC_088356.1, read on the forward strand.
CTAAGTCAAACTCGTGGCCACTGAGGACTGACTACCTGCAGAAACCAAAATGATGGCATCAGAAAATTTAAATCACAATTTTCCAGATCCTCAAGTAATCAAAGCCAGACAAGCGAAGAAGGAAATTTGTTGGTTTGATTACATGTGTTTCTAACACCAACAGATGCATAGTATTCACAACACTATAATGTGCATTAGAGCGGCAATGATAAAACACTGATCTGGGACAGAAGTTGAAGAGCACCCACAGACCTCTAGCGTGCTGAAAACTAATCTCATCCGACTTGCTACAACAGATGGTTCCTCAGAACTGCCCATTACCACCATTTGTTCTAGCTGCAAAGTCTTCACTGGTAACCTGTGCTAGCATATAAAAATAAAAACGTAAAACACAGATCAACACAACTCAATTTACATACTTTGGTGACGTTAAAGACACAAAATTCATTAAATGACATAAAGCATTAACAAGAATGATCCCATTCTATAGGCATTTTATCAAACATAATAGTGTCAGGATGATTATATGAAAACTAATTATTTAGTATTAGCATATACATGTGTTCATACGACATTCAAGGATAATATTGAGAAAAAGCTTTATGTCGTCTATTTTGTAATTGACCAAAAGAAAACTAATTAACATTGAGACCCTCTGGTAATGCAATGTTAGTACAATGATGAACTGTATCTTTAAAAAAGCCTCTTTTTTATTTGATTATTATGTTGACAGTATGTTATAGAAGAAGATGAAGAAAAAAAATAGAATAGATCTTGTCAAATACTCACCATGCCATTCCCCTTGTATAATAAGCATTTGCAATGATAGCACAAAATCCTTTCCATTGATGCATGGTTTCAGCTGACACTGGCGGCGTAGATGACCACCTGACAACTGTGGGTTGTGGCGTGCACAGGATCGTGATAAATACAATACTCAACCATAAAATGCACTCATTGACCTATATCAAACAATTAACGTGAAAATTAAAATTCTTAAAATTTTGTCACACACTATAAATAGCTAATAAAAAAGAATGAAGCCAGCTTATTTTTAGGCCATCACCTACTATAATGATGATGACAACAACATTGATAAGCTATTGATCTCTACCGAGAGAGTTACACTAGTCAAACTAAGGGCAATCAAAGTCCTTGAAATTGTATTTATGAAAGACTGCTTGGTCTTCCTTTGTCTCTCCTCGGACTATTAATCTGAATAACTCTCCTTGCCAAAGTACAGTTGCAGATTCCCTTCAGAAACGTCCAAGACATCTTCAAAATTTTCATCATTTTGTTTTTACTTGTCATTTCCTTTAGTTTTTCATGTATGCAAACATTCCTTATTCTGTCTTTTAAAATAAACTCATAATTCATCTCACCATCCTCATTTCAGCGAAAAATGAATTTGTTTAGATAAAATATTCCCTAAACATCTTAGGCCATAAAGCGTACTGACTTATACCAGTATTATAAATTTTTCTTTAGATCTAACAGCCATACAACAGTCAGAATGCCCTTCTTTAGATCCTATTCGCAAGCTCATCCAGGGTGTCTAAAACTTCTGCATTTTGGACCTTCTCATCTCTCAATTCTACCTTGAATTGTCTTCTTGTTCTGCTAAAGTTGCATATTATATATTTGGTCTACTTAATTCAAAATATCTAATTTTAAACTTGTCTCCACGATTCAGGTTTAAAACTTAAACTAACTTCGCTAGCATCACTCACAACAATATCATGTTAATCCAATACACCATGAAAATTCATACTTCATCTGCCGAGTAAATTCATCTATTACAAAATATGTCAGTCCTTGAGAAATCATAATTGCCTCTCTGGACTCTCTTCTTGTACTAAACTAGTGGCTACGCTTATTCAGATGTCTTATAAGGTATAACTATTAGAAGCCTATTATTTTCCTAAATTACAGCATTTTTTTAGAAATTTTATTGTAAGTGTTTCATGAGTCAATAAAAACCAATATGCATGCCTTTTTTCTCCTCTCTAAATTCTTCATTAATAGGTCAATAAGGAAATAATTTGTATGAATTATCTTTATAGTATAAATACTAAACTAATTTCCAAAGATGCTTGCTTTTTATTCTAATCTCGATTCAATTGCCCTCTCCTAAAGTTTCATGATAATTCATTAGTTAAACTATCTGATGGTTTGAACTTTTTATTCATTAGTACTAAGAATTGAGCTAACCTTCGGTACTTATTTGATTTTCATATTTTGGTGCAACCTAATCTCTGCAACTCTTCCAAGCCTCAATAAAGATGTCATCGTGCCCTATAAACTTCACATTGTTTTGTAACATTTCTTTCAATTTCCCCCAATCATATTATTATATTCTATCTCCATAACCAATAATCTTTAAGCAGTTCACTGAAAAATTTAGAAAAATAACTATATCATGTTAAAGCACTAATTTAATTTACAAATTGTATGGTTCAAAATTCAAATATTACCTAAACCACTAATCCATATTTCTCTAATTTTGTAAACTTATATATGCCTTTTTCTGAGTATTTTGTCCATATCTCACAGTAAAGAACATCTGGCTGCTTCAATTGTATACACTTTTTGGTTAATGTGGAAGGCCCAGAATGAAATTATATTCCAATCCAAGAAAGGCACCCCTTTGGGGATCTTTCTCAAAGCTCTTGCTTTCTTTGCTATACTTGGAGAGATGTCTGAGGGGATCAATAACTCGATCAATCAGATCCTGGTTAGATGGAGTCACCCCCCCCCCCCTCCTGGCTGGTACAAGCTCAACTTGGATGGCTCCTTGTCTAAGCAATCGAGGAGGGGGGGGCGCGGGGGAATTGGCTTTCTACTTAGAACTGATTATGGGCAATGTATTCTTGCAGTTGGGAGGCTTTGTATGAGGAAAGACAGCCTTTATTCTGAGTTAAATGCTATATCGGAAGGGCTAAGGAGTGCTGCTCGAGAGGGGGTGCAGAAATTATAAATAGAAATGGATGCTGAGGTTGCTATCCAAATTTTGAAAAAGGAATTTGTCTCACCAAGGATTACTGCCAACCTTGTGCAAGATATTTTTTACCATATGAACACATTTACAGATGTAATGGTATCTCATGTATTTACAGATATTTTTTAA